>NW_012148019.1:295875-314932 GCF_000956105.1 Propithecus coquereli | reverse complement strand
TATTGTTATCTGCTTTGTCAAAGATCAGTTGGCCGTTATGTGGATGGTTTCATGTAATATCTGGGTTTTAATATCAGAGTTTATAGTCATTATCTGAGGGAGGGTTAGTATGATAGTAGCATATTATTTACTGAGCCACACTGGAAGTGACACTCTGACCATTACCTTTAATTTTGGACAGACATAGTTCCAGGCCCTCATGAAACATGTGCCTCTTGGAATATATAGAGATGAGAGGCAAAGTCAGGGGTCAGGCTTTGGTAGGGTGACCTCAGGGATAGAAGGTATTTGCTGGTAACATGTGCTGGCCTTCATGTCCGGTATTTTATAAAAATTAATGAAGATAGAGGTGTCTCTGATTTCTATGTGTGGTGACAGTTGGCATCAGGAGGAAGAAAATGCTTGGGCTTGGAATTCAGAGTGATGCACATCAGCCCCACGCTGTAGCTCATTCTGTCGGGGCAATTGTTGCAAGTTATCTAGGGTTATCTAAAACTCCTCGTTGGGAAAATCAATGTCATGATACCTATCATTCATGGCAGTCGTGAGATTCAATAAGCTTAAATGCTTAAAGGCCCCTGGCACCTACCAGGTGCTCAACATATTTTCCTTCTCCTCCTTGTATTTTGGGAAATGGCCTAGTGTGCCTTGCAGTGGCCATGTGGTCTTGGAGAGAGTTGAAGTTAAGCCAGGATCACTGATGCTTAGAAGGGATATCAGGATTCCATTGAGTTCTAGAGTGACTTTTAATCTAATTTTTTTAAATTAAAGAGCCATTATCGTACAGTGGATGAGCACAGACTTGATAGTCAGAGACCTGGTTTGAATCCTAGCTTTTCCAATACACACAGGATGACCCAGGCCGATTATTCTCTCTGGGCCTCAGTTTTCTATCTATGAAATGGGAATAAGAGAACCTATCTCACAGTGCTTTATGAAGTTTACATGAGATCACATTCATAAAACTCCTACAGCCTCCACGAGGGCCTGGTACATAGCAGACATTCAATAGATGTTGGTTGTTGTCATTTTCATTGTTATCATTTGTTTAATAAAAGTGGGGGCTAACACAGAACGACTGATTTTAAAACTGAGAAGGAGAGATTCCCTGGGAAGCTGTGGGAGGGGAGAGAGCAAGTGTATTTCCGTAAGTGGGGAGGAGAGAGGGAACATTTCGATTTGCTAAACTATCCATGGGAGAGAAATTACGTGGAAAAGTCTGTGGAGTTTTGCTGGTGGAGTGAGTCAGGCCCACTCTGGGCCTTCGCCTCAAGGGTTAAAGATGAGATTAAATATTTAGTGTCTGTTCATAATTAGGTCTTTGGGGGCCTCGTGGAGCATTTCACCAACATAGGCATTTTTCTCTATTTACATTTCCAGCTCTGTACGAAAGGCACTGATTCTACAGTGTGACGTGCTTGTGTGGAACAAGAGTTCCTTAACCAAATCACAGCCTTATCATCCAGCACTGGTAGAGTTAGAGAGCAGAGGGTGGTCTCTGTGTCCTTGAGGATCTGTTAGCCGCCCTCAGCCAGGACAGGGGGCTTGGAGGAGGAACAGCACATGTCAGATTGTCAAGGAAGCAGACCTCCCTAGCTTGCACAGCACGCAGGTGGCAAGAGAAATGGGAGAGGGCTCAGAGGACAAGAGTCATGTCTGGAGGATGAGTCCACATTGATAACAGGAGCGGGGATTCAAAGGACCTGATGCTCTGCATGCTTAGCACGAGGAGACTGGGGCAGACGGAGGTGACCAGTGGGCCAGTTGCAGCCTCCAGGGGCATGAGGAATCGGCCGTCAGATTCCTCCCCGTCTTCACAAGCAAGGGGAGGAGTTGGTGCCTATCCAGCCGGCCCTCACTAGACGCTGTACTTCCATGATTTACTGATCTATTTGACTTGTTTAAAATGCGTCTCTAGCTCGGGGGGTCCTCTGTACCTATGCCAAACTACCACCTGGCATTTGATGTAAAATCCGAGATTATCTTATGAAGGATGCTAGGTCAGATGGTTGAAGTTTGGATCAGAAACTGGGGACCCAATCCTGAGCTCCTGTGAGTTCTTGAGGAAAATCCTTTTGTAGGCCAGGCCTCAGCTCTTCTATTTTCTAGCATCGTCCTTGGCTCCCACTGGCCCACGAGGGAGGGTGGGCGTGGGGTGCTGGGATGCTCCGACCTCCCTACCTCCCTCCCCTCCCACAGGCGCCTTAACCAGGTTGATGATAGAAAAATGTAGCAGCCACTGTGGACCTCCGTGTCCTCTGACATTTCCTGTCTTGCCAAATGCCACCAGCACCCCTTAGTAAAAGCATCTTGCAAAACTGCTGCCTCTCCCTCCTGCACGTCTACCCTCGACCCATCACTCTCGTTGATTCTGCCTCATACGTATTTCTAAATTTGTCTATTTTTCCAAAACTCCACTGCCGCTAACTTGATTAAGACCAGACTTATTTCTTGCCCAGGAGACGACAGTTTCCTAATTGTTTTCCTGTCTACGACCTTGCTCGCTCTCGCTGCCCCCCCACCCCAAAGTGAATGAGCCTTCTAAAATGTGAATCTGACCCTGCTGGGCCTTGCTTAACACCTGTCCGTGCCCTGCTGTCACCAGCCTGTAACTCGAGCTCCTCGCTGGGAGGACAAGCCCTGGGTCCTGCCCTACCCCCCCCCCCCCCCGGAGCCCACACTGGACTCCAGTCCTGGCAAGCCAGTCGCAGAGCTCCTTCTAGTTTGCCCACGTTCCCGCCGCCTGAAGCACCCTCCAGCCGGCTTCCCTGGACCCGCGTTGCTTGGGCATGGCGTCCGCGGGGAATCTTCTCTGCCCTCCCAAACCCTGGACACTATGTCCCCGCCACGTGCACGTACATTCGGTGCCTCTTCCCACACGTGGCCCTCGGCCACGACTGCGGTGCTCTGCCTCGTCTGAATCCCTCGACACACTGCGAGCCCTCCGACGGCCGGGTCTGGTCTGCGTCCCGGCCACGCGCCCCCTCCTAGCCCTGCACCTGGCGGGAACAGGGGCCTGATGCGTATTTAAGTAAGTGAATATAAAGAGTTACTCAGATGTAAGCTATGTTTTTTTGGAGTAGAGGAAAATTGGATATTAACTTAGAAAACCAAGTAAGGTGGTTTCATTCCAGAAGGTCGTTGGCATTTCTCCAACACCTTGAACACTTTTCCAGGCATAGCACAGAGACGGCATTAGCCACTCAGCCCTGAAGACGTTTTCCGGAAGGCCTGCCTGGTAGGACTGGCTGTGTCGGCTTGTGGGGATCCAACCTCACAGACAGAAAACGACGTCGAGGAAGTGTGAGGGCCTGTCACTCGTGCGCTCACCGGGATGGGCCTGAGAGCACGGGAGTCTGGGAGAGGGTGGCCCTTCTAGGTCTCCCGGCAGCTGGGCTCGGCAAGGGTCTGGCTGATCTAGTTGCCCTGACAACGCACCAGGAACCTGTGCTGAGCTTCAGAGCCAGTGGCAGCTTGGTCCCTCTGTCCCTGTGTGACGAGCGAGCGGGGCCCTTGGCTCCTGACAGGCGTTTGAGTGCTGCCCTGCCACGGGGAGAGCAGAGACAGCGTGTCGGCACGGAGGACAGGCCCGCTGGGAAGCCGGGAGTTGGGACAGAAGACTTTTTATTCTGTCACCTGATGTAAAACCAAGGAGACATGGTGAAATCACAGGAACTAGATTAAAGGAAATGTCTCTGGCTCTGTCGGGTACTGCAGAGCTGGTCTAGCTGTGGCCACACGATTGTGGGTTTTTATAACACCTCTCTACCCCCGGGCACGGGGGCTCCACTATCTACTAACAGGCTTTCGATTGGGTGGGTTCTCCCAGGCCCTTCAGTTATTTATTTTGTAGCATCAGAGTTTTTAAAAAAATTTTTTTTATTATAACACCTGAAAAAATGGATTGAGAAATAGTCTTTTCTTGGCATGCACAGAAAAGGTGTGTGTGTGTCTGTGTTAAATTCAATCATTAAATATTAGATGGAATAGGAGGATATGTAACAAACAGAAGAGAGATAAAATAAGAAAAATTTTCTGCAAATAGTTGCAATTCAGGTGTGGTATAGATGGGAAATCAAGGCCAGTTTATACTTTGGAAATAGTGAACAGTTGGAAGAGGGGCTTCTTTCTTACTGTTAAGGCCAATTTATTTTTTCCAGAGGAAAATTTTTCCTTCTCCTTGGAAGTCATCACCAATTGAATAAATATGAAATCTGAAAAATCAGAATGAGGACATCAACATGACTGAACCTTTGTTTCTGGGTTCTTGAAACTTGAACTAAGCCAACATCGATGTGCTTGCTTTGCCTTGGACTTCTGTAGCAGTGCAACTTGCAAACAGTGGAAACTAAGATAAAACAGAAAAGTAATACGCATTCATGATGTTTCAAGGAAACTGTTACTGAAGGAAAAAGAAACCCAGAACTGCAAATGTAATAATACATATATATTTAGGCACAGAGCTAAGGAAGATTGTTGAGAATGACGTGAAGTTGTAGTATTGAAATTCAAATGGTCATTAAATGCTTAGAGGCATGCTTGTAGAGATGGGAATTTTTATAGTAGTTCAGGTTAAGGTGGATGACTTCTGCTTCTGGCCAAATGGAGTAAGAGGCTGGATTTGCTCTCTCTCACAAAACAACTAAAAAATTGGACCGTAAGTATGAAAAAATAGATTATGGGACTTTAGACATCAGAAAAAGGACAATGATCCCTGAGAGACAGAAAACAAATAATGTGAGCCTATGATTGCCCCAGCATACCACCAAGACAGAGTTTCAAGGTCATGGCAAAGGTAGGGGAAACCCAGAAAAACCTTGGTGGTTTCTTTGAGGAGACAGATCTGGGAGTCTGGAGAGGCCAATGTGGTTGGAGTTTGCAGGGAAGAGTGCTCTTAGGAGAGAGCTGCACAGAAAGAGAACTTCAGAGATTTTCAGAGGGTCCCCTTCAGTCTTCATCTGAGTATATCAGTGCATGCTTGTGAGAAAACTACCAGAGGCTGGGCAAAGAATTAGTTAAAACAACCAGAGGGGACAATCTCCAAAGCTCACACAAGACAGGGAATATTTTCTCTTCCCACTGGAGAGGAAAAATCTCATAACTGGGCATCAGGGAGAGTATTTAGTAGGATCCTGCCTTGATAATCGGTTGAAATTAGCCCTAGACTAAGCATTGCTCTGGTACTGCCTAGCAAAGCTTAAAAGCATGGCCAGAAAGGGTCAAAATGTTTCTAAGTAAATTAATGGTGAAGCAGAGCAAAACTCAAGAATATTAATGGAAATACAAAAATATCCAGTACCCAATAAGATAAAATTCACAATGTCTGCCATCCAATAAAAAATTACCAGACATACAAAGAAGCAAGAAAATACATGATCCATAATTAGGAAAAAAATCAATCAAAATCAACCCAGAAGTGGTGTAGATGTCAAAATTATTAGGGACATTCCATTTTCTCAAGAACATGAGAAAAAATTGAGCATATTAAATAGCATATTATGAAAACATAAAAAAGAACTTCTTGAGATGAAAACTACAATGTCTGAGATGAAAAACACACTAGATGGAATTGACGACAGAGTAGACAGTACAGAAGCAAGGGTTATTGAATGTGAAAACAGTAGAAACTATCCAAAATTAATCACAGAGAGAAAAACCTGGGAAACAAAGAACGGAGCATCAGTCAGCTGTGGGATACTTCAAGTGGCCCAAGATACATACAGCTGTAGTTCCCCAAGGAGAAGAGAGCAGGGTACAAAAATATATTTGGAGGCATAATGGCTAAACATTGTCCAAATTTGATGAAAACCACAAATTACAATTCTAAGGCTCAAAAAATGCCCAAGAAATAGGTAGAAAATTACAATCAAATTGTTTAACACCCAGTGATAAAGAGAAAAACCTAAAAGCGCCAGAACAAAAAGATACATTGTCTATTTTTTTGAGACAGAATCTTGCTCTGTTGCCCAGGCTAGAGTACCATGGCATCAGCCTAGCTCACAGGAGCCTCAAACTCCTGGGCTCAAGCGATCCTCCTGCCTCAGCCTCCCGAGTAGCTGGGACTATAGGCGTGCACCATGCCTGGCTAATTTTTTCTATTTTTAGTAGTTCCTGGCTAATTATTTCATTTTTTTAGTAGAGATGAGGTCTTGCTCTTGCTCCAGCTGGTCTCAAACTCCTGACCTCAAGCGATCCTCCTGCCTCGGCCTCCCAGAGTGCTAGGATTACAGGCATGAGCCACTGCGCCAGGCCGATATATTGTTTATAAAGGAATAAAGTTAAGGATGACAATAGATTTCTCATCAGAAACGGTGCAAAAGAAGAGAGGCAGTATTAAAGTACTGATGGAAAACAACAGTCAACTTAGATTCTATACTCAGCAAAAATGTTTAAAAAGCTAATATTAAATAAAGATTTTTCAGACATACAAAAACTGAAAAAATTTGTTACCAGCAGACCTGCACTACAAAAAAGGAAGTCCTTCAGGCAAAAGGAAAATGATACCATATGGAAATATAACACCGGACATGGTAACTATGTGAGTAACTATGAAAGTCTTTAAACAATTATTTCAATCTTTTAAAAATATGACCATTTAAAGGAAAAAACTATGTTGGAGTTTATGATGTATATAGAACCATAATGTATGACAACAACATCACAAAGGCCAAGAGAGGAGAGTGAAATTATATGGATGTGACGTTCTTGCACTATATATGAAACGATATGATATCGCTTGAATGGAGACTGTGATAAGTTAAAGATGTATATTGTAAACCCCAGAGCTGCCACTGAATTAACACTACAAAGAGTTCTAGTTAAAAAGCTAACACAGTAGATAACATGCAATCATAAGTGATACTCAACTACTCCCAAAGTAGGGCTTATAAATATGAATGTTATTTTGATTGTGGTGATGGTTTCACGAGTGTGTGTGCATATTATCTATGACAAAGCCTATCAAATTGTACACTTTATGTACATATTACCATATGCCAATTTTACCTTAATAAAGATAAGGTGGTCTAACTACTCACCACATCTAAATTAAATATTTATGTTTATACAATAAAATGTTCCTTAGTTCACATGAATGTGCCAGAAATACAACTCCACAATTTTGGAGAATAAATTAGAATTGTAGAAGCATGGTATTTATAAGAGCTGGATGATATCTTAGAGCCACCTACCCCCCCATTTTCATTTCATTTAGATGAAAATGAAGGTCCAGATAAATAACGTGAGTTACCTCAGCTGATTACCAGTCATCTGAGATGAGATGAGGGTAAACAATAATAAGAAAGTCAATCCTACTTAATACGTTTATCTTTCTGTGAAACTTCCCAGGCACAGATCTCCATCGGTTGTAGGCAAAACCATCACAGCGGGTCCCAGGACAGGGAGAGGATGGTGTTTTCACTAACGTGCCGGGAAATTGGGCTAAGAGTGGTGCAGTACTGGAGAGACCAGGAACAGCGCCACCTGAGTTATACAGCGGATTCCAAGGCAGCTGCCTCGTTACCGGTGATCATGATCTTCTTGAATTCTTTAAGTAAGCAGTGGCTTCAAAGACCAAGGGTATTAAACTTCAAAAAAGCACATTTGGGGAATTAATCAATCTAGTAAATACGGTGCAGAGGGAAGAAGTATTAACATCTATAACTGGATGGAATTTTGAACATCTGAATAGACACTATAATTAAAGCATAGTGGATTACAATTGCTCTGGAAAAGAAGATTGGAGATTACTTGCTCTTTGCAAAGTGGATTTACAAAGGGTGGCTTAAGAACCTAAGCGCAAAGAAAAACCTGACTTGGAAAGGAAGGGGACAGGAGGGAATCAAATGAGAATGTGCAGCTTAAGTTAGGGCGGTCAAGGAGCAGGGTGAATTAATGTGAGCAAATGAGAATGAGAAAGGTTCTTCTGAATAGATCAAGAAAAAACGGAGGCAAGGGGAAAGGGAGGCTGGCTGATGGATGAAGATGATGACAAGATTAAAGATGGCTTTGGAGGTTGCTGAGGACCGGCTATAGTCCCCCTGCCCCCTCTGCCAACTCTGCTTTAATAAGAGAAATGAAGAAAATAAACCCAGACAATTAAAAGGCAATAAAGACTCCTCCGAAGGAGCTTTTGAATAAAAAGTAGGGAAGAAAACATGTTACAGCGTTGGCTTTGCATTAAGAAATAGCCCTGCTAATCAAAACTAGAAGACAGTGCAGGACGGAGCTGGACTGAGAAGGGTTTTGGTGTTTGTGTAGCATTTAGGGAAATAAACTAGGCAAAATATTAGCCTTTGGAAAAGCTGCTAACACCTTAGTAATAAATATCTGCCAAAACTGATGTCAGTGTTTAGCAGAATAGTGGAATTGATTTGGACAGAGAAGAAAATCTACAAAAGTATGAAGAACAAACATTACTATCATTGCTAAATAGCCTGAGTGTTTAAGTACACAAATTGAGTTATTCAGGTCATACTTTATCTCATTTGAGCAATTTTTTTTTTTAGAGGACTATATGATACAAGCAGGAAAAGTAAAATTATCTGTCATACCTCGTTTTATAATAGAGCTGTGAAAATAAGTCCTGGTTGTCATTTTCCAGGTTTGGGGCTTTGTGGAATTTGTACAATGAGCCCAAGGCTCTCTGCACATGTCAGGGCAGTAGGCATCTACGTTCTTCAGTTCACTTGGTACGAGCGATACGTGAATCTCACCTGCCCCAAAGCTGCTCCATTCTCCATCTGCCTGGAAGCTTGGAACTTTCCAAGTATGGCCCTTCATTGGGTAAAAACATCCTCTCAGTTTAAATGCTATTATAGTACCTGGGAGGGGTAATGTACATTCCCCTTAAATACTACTTAATAGAAGAATGCATTTGGACTGATTTTGTGAAAGAATAGCAGACATAAAGTCTTCAAGAAATAGTAAGAGCTAACGTTTACTGAGTGCCATGTACCATGCTAAGTGATTCATGTAAGATTCTCTCATTAATCTTCTGGACAATCCTTTGAAGAAAGGTATTAATATAATTCCATTTTGCTGATGAGAAAAAAAGGCACGAAGTTGTTTAGACAGTTGCCTGCGATCAATTAGCCAACGAGTAGCGGAGCTGGTACTTGGAAGCATGCAGGGCTGCAGAGAGGAGGTGGCCCTGTGAGGGAGAGAACCTCCAAAGACAAAACAAACAAAGCCCCCGCCTCTCACAAGAAGCATCCTCTGGTTTTCTTACACTGGGGTAAAGGTATTTACGTTCCCACTTTATGGTAGGATAATGTATAGCTAAACTTCTGTGATTCTAATTCCATTAGACAGCAGGGTCCCGGGAGAATGAATTAGAGGATGGGTGTATTCTGATGAGAGGGGAAGGAGATGGAGAAGGTGAGTTATGAATGAGGCTGGGGCGGGGCCCTGTCTTTGGAACGCCTGGGAAGCCCAGAGCGGCTCAAGGGCTCCTCTTAGCGGCCTGGCCCCCTCGCCCTTTCCGGTGCTGAGTTCTCTACTGCTTTCCATATGAAACCCCTCCCATAGACACAGGAATGGCGCGCCCATCACGTAAACATCTACCTGAAACAACTAATGCATCTTCTCCGAGGCTCTATGCATTTGTAAGGCTTTTATCTTACAGAGGCCCAGAGAGGAAGCCGGGGATGGACGCTGACAACAGGCTTGTTGAGCAAGACTGGGCCTCGGGCTGGGGAGAAGGGCAGGTGGTGGGGCAAGTGGTGGGCCAGGTGTGGAGAAGGAGCTGGAGGGGAGATACATCAGCGTTGCCTCAGGCCCACGTCCTCCCTGCTTTTGGTAGCACAGCAAAAGCTAGCTCAGCTGTCTGAGTTAGCTCACTGGAAGGACAGATTGATATCAGCAGCTGATCTCTTTAATCCTAAAACTCTCATTGTCATGTGGTCAGCTAGATGTCCCTCAGCCCCCATTCCTATAAATATTTAGAACATTATGAAGCAGGTTCTCTCTGTTAGAGCCCTTTCTATAGCGTGCACAGCTGTGCCCAACCTAGAAACTTCTCCCCAGGAGGGCGGATGGATGAGAACCTGTGTACTCCGCTGCTCTGCCCAGGAGCTTCTCAAAAGAAATCTGATTTTATATTTACACCATGTAGCACAAGCGGTGGTTTTCCTTGTGTCCCTTTTGCAGGTCTAGACCATAGTGAACCAGGTCAACAGTGCGGGGCAGAGACTCTCTGGAATGGAAGGACAGGGTGTTGGGCGGTGGGGTGCTCAGGCACCGTTTGATGGTGCTGCAGTTATCAGATATCAGAGCAGGAATCAATCCCCAATTCAGAGAGGCAGCCTGGATGGTGTCCAGGAAAAATGGTCATGAGTAACCAACAGGTAGAACTCAAGCCAATTCTGGGAGTCTAAAACCCAGATTAAAGCACGTGGGCAGGAGCAGTTTGAAAACAGGTAGGCAGGTGGGGATACATGCACAGCACCGGAGGTAAGAAGAATCTAGAACAGCAGCAACCCCCAGGGTGTGATGTGCATGCGCTGACCTTGTCCAGGACAGGTGCAGACACGGGCAGGCAGGGATCCTCGGCCAGGGCTGAGCATGGGGAGGCACCTCTCTGCAAGATACCAGAACTAGAAAGGATCACGGTCAGCCAGGCTGAAGTTGCCAAGAAGGCCAGAAAGAGGTCAGTCCTGATGGTGGCTGGGCAGGGCCTCCACAGTCTAGACGGGACTCTGCAATGGGTCACAGGCACAGTGCAGTGTGTGTTACTTGAGGCCAGCTGTTGGAGGACTGAAAGTTCAGCAGATTTCCAAGAAGGTAAATGAGGTTCAAGCCAGATCAGTCGTAAAATACCTAGGCGAGCCTAATTAGACAAGGGGGCCCTGCTGAACAAGGTTAATTCTTCTGGGCAGCGCCTGAAAACCCACTCGTCCCTGCTTCAGGGTTTAGCTCAAGGCATTGAAGGATCTCAGCTGGTGAGGGAAGCTCTGTGTCTCTTGCGGAAGGGGGAGGGGAGGGGAGCGGGCGCACTGCCCTCATTCGCGTCGATATATTGGAATCTAAATTCCAGGGGAGGACATGGCCTTGGAGTGGGGTTCTGTTGCGGTATTTATTCCCGGGGCCTTTTTTGGCCAGATGCTGGCAGGGTGGTGGTCATCCTGTAGGGCTCATCTTCTGAGCTTGAATCTTCTCCCTTGGTATGTGGTGCCTCTCTGTCTTTCTGCAGCAGAAGCAGTGATCCCGTCGCATGAGCCCAGAGGAAAGTAATAATGTTGGTTTATGGATTTATTGATTCCTCTACCCATTCGTTCAGTGAGTGCTTATTAAAAACCTACTAGGCGTGGTGCTCTGGACACACCGACGAACTGGTCAGATGCAGTCCCTGCCCCCAAGCACATTAGAGGGGAGTGAGCAAGGCAGATAGGACAGTGAGGTCAGCGGGATATGACAGGCAGGTACCTGAGGGCTGTGGGACCACAGGCAAGAGGTAACTAACCCTGACCTGCAGAGGCCAGGGAAGGTTCTAGGGCAATCAGTCTTGGTCTCTAGAACTTCTCCTGGTGGCCTTTCTCTCAGCCATTCTGGCACTGAATTCTCTACTGCTTTCTAAATGAAACCTCCCATAAACGTGGGAAAGATGCCACCATCATTCACATTGACCTGCAACACACTAATGTGTTATCTCTGTGGCTCTATGCATTTGTAAACCTTTTCTCTCTAATTGTGGGATGAGAGATTATTTCCTATTCAAAGGAATTCCAGGCTTCAGCAAATAGATATAATGGGCATTTTTTCTATGTTTTTTTTTAAAGCAATGTGAGCAGGCAAGTACATTGCGTGGAAAGTGAACATATAGACTATAATTATTAATAAGGACTTAGACTGGTTTCTCTATAGCATGATACACTATCAAAATCAAAAGACACATCCCAAACTGGAAGAAATATTTGCAGCACATGCAATATATAAACATATTCCCTCCTCAACACCTAAAGGCCATTCGGAAATCATTAAAGAAAAAGATAAACAACCATGTAGAAACATGGGCAAAGGGTTTGAAAGCACACGCGGTCTTGTTAATTGAGAGTCTTTTTACTCGCACAACTTGTGCATGAAGAAAGTTCAGAATTGTTATGGAGAACTTATGAGAAAGTTAATTTGACACATTACAGTGTTAGACATATTATTATTGTGTTGCATGATAATTAGAAATAATTTGCATAAAGCCTGTAATTAGTATCACTTTCCACTAGCCAGAGTTTCAGTTCTTTTCTCACTTCTAAAGTTCCTCCGTAACCGTAATTACTGTCAAAGCTGCCAGTTTCCCCTCCACACAGGCTCCTGCACCCCTCGCTCGCGCGGGGCCGGTGGTGAACGGCCTTGCTCAGGCTCCCGCACCTCGGCCATCCCTACCCGCCCTCCTCTGGCCGGAGCTCCGTCTGTGACAGCCGAGGCTCACCCTGGAGCTGATGTGTCATTGAACAATAGGAAGCTTCCAGCTCCTTCTCTCCGCTCGCAGCCCAGACATCCCTTGGCTAATGACCTCAAGGCCGAGAGCTCTGTGCTTTGTGGGAGTGGACAGTCCTTCTAGGGAGAAGGTGGCAGCTGCGTTGACGGGGGGTGCATTTGGTGAAGAGGCACAGACTTGTCAGTGATGGCGGCTCAGGCGAGGGCGAGGAAGGGATAGAGGACGGGACTCGTCGTGCCAGAGACGGGCAGGAAGACTAAGGGAGGATACAGGGCTCCCGGCGCCAGGGCCACGGTGCAAGAAACCACGATTCCAGGACGTTCCCCCGTAACCATCACAGAAAGGAACTTCGGAGGGAGCAGCCCTGATCCATTCGTCTGAGGACGGCCAAGAGCCAGAGAACAGGACACTCACAGTTCTCCCCGACTCATGTCTTCTCCTCTCACCTCTGTGCCTCACGTGCCCGAGCGGCACCGCCTCTGGGCCCACCAAGGCTCAGCACGGTTTTTTAGGAGCCCCGGGAGGCTCCCTTCCGCCCTGCACGTGGCTTAGTTGACGCATGAAATTGCGTTCCTGGGAGATAAAATCCTTAATTCCACAATTAAAGATAAGAGGCTTAAAATTGCCTGGGGGAACTAATGCATTATTACAAAGGTGTTTTTGTCAAATTGTGAAAGACGTGGAATTACAGGATCTTCTTCTGTTTTGATGGGGTTGCGGAAAGCAATGAGGAGGCAGAAGGAGCCAAGGTCCGAGACTGGGAAGACCATGTAGGAAAGGGGCACAGGACGGCGACCGGTACCCTGGATGGAAATGACTTTCCACCGTCTGGGGGAAGGGGCAACGCCTGAGGCCCCGGGGTCCCTCTGGCTCATCCTGGGCAGTGCTGTGGCTGAGCCCCGCCAGAGCAGCGGGTGAGAGAAGCGGGCACGGGGGTGACAGGCGACACTTGCTAACAAGCAGTCGCGCCCTGGCTTCCCAACCTCCGCAGAACCCATTTGCTCTTTCCGGGGCAGCTAGAAACTCTCCCAATCAGGAGGTCACAAGGTTGTGAGAATGTAGTTCTGCTTTTTGGTTCTTCTCCCCAGCACGGTTCCTGGCTTCTGCATTTTCTGCCAGAGACAGTGAGGAGGGCGTGCTCGTGGAGGCCTCGGGGTCTGAAGCCAGCCGCTAGCTGCAGCTACCAGGATCAATTTTCCTGTAACGGACGTTGTGGTCCACGCGTGATGTTCTGCAGGCCTGTGATGACACGGAGCGGACACGCTGTTTGGATACGTGTGAGAGCACGCCCGTTCCATTGTTTCGGACGGTGCGATGGTGTGTCCCAGCGTTGTTAAACAGAAGTGACCCGACCTGAGACAGGCATTGGAGGGTTGCAAAGGTTAATGAGAGCATCGTAAAGAAGCTGCTGGACCGTTCACAAACACTGCTTCACCCTGAGGTTATTTGGAAATTTGGAACCTCTATGAGTCCCTAGAGGGAACAGGGGATATTACATGCACAGATATTTTATTTATTGTTTTCTCTCCAAACAGTAAGTAATAAACAGATGAAACTGCAGCGTTACAGAATCGTATTGCCTTTTGGCTTTGGCCAAGTAGAACTTTAATTTTCTAACGAGAGAGAACAGACACTTCCTATTACTCCGAGGCAGGGAGGGCGACTGTGAGATCTTCACATGAGGGGATTTGTTCTGGGCTTTGGTGGCTCCCAGGGAAAGAATGCACAGGGGCTGGATGAGAATGCTATGGATTGGGGTAAGCTGCCTCCAAGAAGCAGGCCAGTCAGACTTACAGTGAGACCTGGACAGGAACTGAGCTTCCTGAATTCCCGCAGCAGAGCATGGCTCATGTCCCCTCTCCTGCACCTCACGCCCAGACCCTGAGCTCCCATGGAAGGTTCTAAAGGTCAAGAGGTCAATGCTTGATTTCCTCCTCGCATGCATGTCCCGCAGGGGCGGGGGTCAGCTGGGCCTGGCTGTAGGTAGAGGACACTAACGTTGTCGTCTGCGTGTGAGTCAGATCACACTAAACCGTGCTGCGGTAACAAACGATCCCAAGAACACAGCAGCTTGGCAACCAAAGTCTATTTCCTGTTCCTGCAAAATCCACCATGGTTCCCACAGCTGTTCAGGAAGCTGTCCCGTAAGCAGCGACTCATCCATCAGGCTGTTTCAGACTTTTGGCCCTCCCGTCTCAACACGTGGCCTCCGAACTCTGCACTGAAGGGAAAGAGGGAAGCTGGTGAATCTCACTGAGACTTTTTAGACTCAGCCAGGAAGGGACGTGTGACTTCAGTTTACGTATCATCTAGCAGAACTGGTTACGTGATTCTGCTGACTTCCAGGTGGCTAAGTATTATAATCTTCTGTGTGCCCAGAAAGGAAAAGATAACTGCATGTTGGCAAGGACTGGTGTTGGCTCCCATAGTGTTCCTCCTATGTGCTGATAATTCTGAAAAAAATGAAATGGGTTGTTTTTATTATTATCCCCATTTTTCACATTGGGACCATACCATCTCCACACCATCTCTCAAACTGCATTAATCTTGGAAGGGCCTCACAGGGTAGTTAAGGTGAGAGGGAAACAATTATTAGGTGTATGTGATCCTTTATACATGCCATTCGGGCAGAAGTCCCCTACTTCCAATGTCCCCTGCAGTAGACCGGGATGTGTGTGTTTTCCTTTTAATAACGCATCCAATTGCCTCCGCCCTGTGTCTTGCCTCTGCCAGCCATAGCTTACGTAGGGCGGTTACCGAGTGTCTCAGGGCCTCGGTTTCACCATCTATGGAGTGAAGCCAAGGAGAGCTTCCTTGGACCACTAAGGGAGCTCTTGCTGTTTAATTACACTAAAAGCCAAACTGAAAAGAGACCTGCGATTTCTGTGGAGGCTGGGGCTTGCAGATAAACACTCTTATCATCCTTATTTTCTTGGTGACAGGTTAATAGCCTGTGGGACTTACTTGGTACCTGTCGCTTACCTTCCTCTTGACTGCTTGCTATAGAGCTCTATCTCTCATTGCATCTCATGATCAAAACGAGTATATAACCTGAGGCTCGTGGGGGCTGGTGCTGGCAACAGTTCGATTTCTCCAGGACACCGTAGGAGAGGTTGAAGCCTGGTCTATTTGTGGTCATTCAGTCCACATTATTTACTTAGCATCTACTGTATACTAGGTATACCCACCGTATACCACTGAATTTAGAACTGTGCACGTATTCTGTGGTAGAGAGGACCACAGGCTTGTCTAGCTTTCCTGGCTTCTCTGTTCAGACTTCCTAAAGCGGCTCCCTCCATTCCTCTCACTTGGCTCATTTTTTCGCCTTAACTATTTTTTTTTTTTTTTTTTACTACCTGACATCTCATGCATTTGTTTATTATTTCCTGTCTATCTTTCCCTCACCCCACCCATGACACAGACAACTGGAAGGTAAGCTTCATGAGAGCAGAGACCGTTTTGTTCACTTTTCCTTTCTGAGTGCCAGGAACATAGTAGGAACACAGCAGGAACACAGGAGGACACATATGTCGAATGGATGCCTGGCACCTGCCCTTGAACATCGCCTCCCAGCTGTCTGTGAGTTGCGCATGCAGTGGGAAGACGGTATATTAAAAAGCAACACCCGCATCTTTAGGGAACGGTATAGTCAGGGAGACAAGGCTAGGGGCATGAGATGGAACTCCGCGGCTCTCCAGAGTGAGTCTAACTGTGTTCATTGTACTGCGCCTTCCAAAATCCCCCTGTGCGGCGTTTGCGGGCAGGCTATTTTTCTTTATTCTCTTTCTTAAATTGAGACTCTGCTGTAGCAGTTAACAGCCTGGTATTTCACCTCTGAGTTGTCTGGCGCCCAGGAACGTGGGGAAGTGATCCCTGTGTTTAGCTTATTGATATCCGTTTGGTGCGTTTGTCTTCCAGACCGGCTCTTTCTCAGCCTGCCCCGACCATCCCTTAACCCTGTAAGTCATTTTAATCTGAGATGCTCTGCAGATGAAAGCTATACCACACATGCCCTATAAATTAATATTATGATGCTAAGACCATTCCATTTGTCTAGGGATTTGCAATGATTTACTTTTTATGGGTAAAGTTTTATTCAACTCTTAACAGTGAAACATAAACCTGTTACAATTGTAATGAAATCTATAAAAGCACAGAGGGTAGTCTCGGGTAAAATGTCCCCACGGGGGATGGTGATACCTCTGGGAACAAACTGAGGAACACTTTCATTAGTCATTCTCAAAGATACTCCCGGCGTATTTTGGGTGATCCCAGACCAGAGCCCTGAAACAGCTTTGTTTATAACTTTGGCTCCTGGCTTCCAATCAACATCAAAATTTGAAACTCTGAATGTTTATGGAGGGACTAAAAGGATCATCAAAGAAAAATGAACTTGTTTTTTAACTACTCCACCAAATATGGAGCAGGTTGGGTGCATCAGCAAGGTTGCAGCAGGAAACAGATGGCAAAATCAGATTCGGATAACTTGAGGAGATTTTTATTAAAGGTATTATTTTCAAAGGTATGGGTGTGGGAGAATCATGCATGATGGTGCAGGACCCTGGAGCTGGCAACAGTGGGGCTCCAGTACCACCCCCAGGCACTGGAGTTGTAGGGAGACCAAGTGGTTCCTGGAACCCTGGGACATGTTTCTGGAAAGTTCCACTCGTCTGTAGTTGAGATCTCCGGAAACACAGCCAGCCCACAGCTACCCTTCAGGAAGGGTATGTGGGAAAGTCCTCCTCCCTCCCTTCTCCTACCAGGGCTATTAATTGGCCAGACTCAACTGGACCAGAGGACAAGGGGATATAGGTCAGACTTGTGGAGCACAGAGCAATATGGGCCACAGTGAAGAGTGGATCTAGGAGGGCTCAGCAGTGGTGGAAAGTCTTCCTTTAAGGGAGGGAGACCCCTGGAGGAAAAAGTCAATGCCAGGATCTCAGCCCTCATAGCAGTGACGATGATACCTCTTCAAGGTGCTATCAAACTCTGGCAATGCGTAAGTCTTTATAGGCAAAAACCAGTTATATAATTCTTGCTTCCTGCCTCGTTTTCTGAATGGATCGGGGCAAAGCAGGAGAGAAGGAGAAAGAGAAGCGGTAGTCCTGGAGAAGGTCAGCTTCAAACCTAAGGGTAAAACTCTTTCGATATTGCAGAAGTCATTGGTGTCATTGACCGTTAATTAAGGTTTTTACCTTGTTTATTTCCTTTAGACTTTAGGATTCCAAAGCTTTATTTTGTAATTTAAAGTTAATGTGAAAAATGTTTTGGGGCCATGCGGGGTGTTGATAACGTTGTTCCCTATATGAAGTATTATTTGCTCGGGTCGGTCTTCATCAGCCTCTCATGAAAAGCTGTAGTTATCTTCCCAGCCTCTCAGGAAGGGTTCAGAGGAGTGAGAATAAGCAGGAGTGATGAAGACAGTAGTCCAGGGACCAAACAAATGTGTGAACCATGAACCAAAGCAAGAGTTTTCAACCTTTGGTTATTTGCAATCCACAGTTGATTTTGCCGTCTGTGCTGAGCTGCCCAGCCTCACCTCCTCACTGTTTCTCCCTCAGGAAGGCCGTATGACACACGTATGCAGTTCTTGGTTACTTATTTGTGATGAATAAATAAATAAGATGAATGCTGAGCTAATTATGCCTCTCAGTTCACGATACATTCTTATTGGTCCATATGAAGTTGGCTACTCCTTCATTCATTCATTCATTCATTCATTCCCTTACCCCACTTCCTTCCCTGTCCCTATGGGCAACGATTCCAAAGTCTGATGTGCATCTTTTTGTGTGAATGTGTTATCTTAAAATGTAAATTATTGTTTTGTATACATGTATTTTCAACTTAAATAAGTTGTATTGTAAATTATCAGCATTGTGTTTCCAGATCCATCCATGTTATTATATGTACATATAGACCGTTGCTTCTAACTTATTCATTTAGGGGAAGAATGTGATGTTAATGTTATCAGCTCCTTAATAAATATCAGACTGATAGTTTTTGCCACAGTCTACCTATCCACTCTCCCACTGATGGGCACTGGGATGATCTCCAAGGGCTGACCATCTCACGCCATGCTTCAGTGAATATCCCTGCCCAGTGCTCAAGGGTTCTTGTAATTCCACACCTTCACTAACACCTGACATTAGCCAGCCTTCTAATTCTTGCCACTTTAATTGGTATAAAGTGACATCTCATGGTTGCTTTACTTTGCAATCTTGTGATTGCTATTAATTTTGAACATTTCTTCATATACTTCATAGACATTTAGGTTCCCTGTTCTGGGAATCGTATGTTCCTATTCTTTGCCCATTTGTGAATTTATATTTCTGCAATTATTTTTTAATGTTGACTTGTAGGAACTCATATATGCCACATGGAATTTTTTTTCTGTTTGAGACATTGTAAATATATTATCCTATTCTGTTAACCTATTTATTAACTTCGTGATATCCTTCGTGAAGTGGAAAAAAATTTAGTTTGATGTAAACATTTTTTTTTTTTGTCTTATGACTTATGCTTTGGAAGTTTTGTTTAAGAAGTCTTTCTTGATGCTGTGGCTGCATAGATATTCTCCTGTGGTTTTTTCTGCTTGGCTTTATAAAAAATATCTTTCACATTTAG
>NW_012148019.1:288499-294430 GCF_000956105.1 Propithecus coquereli | reverse complement strand
CTTTTATAGTCTCTTAAAAAATGTACGTAGTTTAGGAAATAGCTCATCCTTGGAATTTGGTAGAATTCATCTCTAAAACAATCTGAACATGGGAATTATAAATTTTTTAGGAGGGGAGGTCTTTCCCAGGTTTTACTTTTTAAAATATATTTATTGGCCTGTACATCCATTATTTCTTTACATTTTGGCATCTTACACCTTCTATTTCTTCTAGTTCTTCTTGGTCTCAAAATTATTAATATGTAGTCATTCACAGTATTCTCTTTGAATCTCTGTATCCATAGTGTGCTGGTTTTTCCCTGTATTTATTTATTTGTGTATTTCCTGTTTTTTCTTTAACCATTTTTGCCAGAGGTCTCTTTCTCTTGCTAATCTGTTCAAAGAACTAGCTTGAAAAATGAACAATAAACTTTACTGAGCTGTATCTTTTTTACTTTGCCTACCTCTTGCAGCATCTCTGCTTCTTTATTTTTCTTATTTGAATGACTTCTGCAAGAATGTTTTTAGTGTGGATTTTTGCATGTCAAATCTCTTGAAGCTTGTATAGTTAAAACTGTTTTCATAATGTCCTCGTATTGGAATGATAATAAAATTCTAGACCTGAAATTATTTTTTTCTTCAATACTTGCAAATTATACTCCATTATCTTCTTTTTAAAAACATTTCCATTATCATCTAGCTTTCAGTGTTCTGGAATGTTCTAGTGTTAGCCTTAACCCTTGTTACTCCACAGGAGACCATTTTCCCCTCCTGTTCTGGAAGCTTTCAGTATTTTTCCTTTGCTTTAATAATTTAAAATTTTGTTATAATCTGAATAGGTGTGGATTTTTTTTCTTATCTCTCCTATTTGGTTTTTTATGAGCCTTTTCATTCTGAAAGAGTCTATCATTCATTGTTCTGGAAAATTCGTCTTCATTATTTCTTTGAATATTTTCTCCTTTCCATTTCCCCATCCCATTCTTTCTAGAATCCTATCATCTGGATACTAGCGCTTCTAACTTTTATCCTCCAGACCTCTTAGCTTTTAAATTTTCCTATAATTGTATTTTCTGTCTCCTTAATCTTTCCTTCTGCTTTTAGGAAGAGTTTCTTTTTCTGGTCATCCAATTCACTAAGTCTTCCTTTAGCTCTATTCCATTCTCTTATTTATCCCATGTGTTGTGTTCTTCCTTTCAACTATAAATTTTTTGCATCTAATATTTTACTTGATTTTTTATAATTTATTTTTGCTTTACTAATATCTTCCTACATCTCCTTAAACATAGTTATCATACTAATGTTATACTCTTTTTTCATTTGTTCAAATGGTTCTGTTTCAAATAGTGTGTGATATTCTGTTTCTTTCTTTACTAGGCTCTAGTTTTATTTGGGCTTGTAATCTTATGTTTTTCTGTGGATATCAGCTACTCTGGTAGCGTTTGTTGAGGAAGGACAAATATCAGACTCTAGTCTCTATCTATTTAGAGATTAAAAAAATTGAGAGGCATTGAAACCCAGAGCGTGGAGACATCAGCATCATAAAAATACTTTGTACCATTCTCTCTTACTGCCTCTCCCTTAGGCAATTCCCCTGGTCAGGATTTCTTCTTTCCATTAAATTTCTGGGGAGAAGCAGCATCAGGATGAGTCAGTCTTCACAGATTACAATTCCAAAGGAAAGGTAGTTTGGAGGAGGAGTGAGTCGGGGGTCAGGATGCTGAAGAACCAGGCCCACCACTCATAACTGTGCAAGTGGTCTCTACTCATGAGAAAGGTGAAAGTGGGCATTGCCATCCACCTCCACTGTGAAGCTTAGCACCTTGGTATGAAGCTCCACCCATCTGGAGGAGCACTGATGCCTTTCCCAATGCGCACAGCATTACCATATATTCTACTGCTGTCCTTCCAAGAATGCCTGGTCAGGTGTACCTGATTTCAGCAGCTCCTCACCCAAGCATGCATCTGCACTGCCTCAATGTTACTTTGCCAACACCAATGATGTGGTCTCTAAAAGGACTTCTGCAAGGAAGAAGCTGCTGATAGTTATCTCAAAACAATGAGGGGAAAGCCAAGAGCAGCAGTGAAAAGCTTCCCTTCAATCTGCCTTCTCTCTGCTACCTCTCATAGCTTTTCGTCTCAGAATGCAATACAGCCCCCACCTACCAGTTCAAGACATTTTTCAGTCTCTCCAAGTGATTCATGTGCTGTTTTTTAGCTTCAAAAATCCATATTTACCTTTTGCTTTATATTCTCTGGGATTAAATTTTAGGAAAGGACCAGAAGATGCTAGGTTATCATCTTCACAGAATCTAGAAGCCTAAATGTATGTCTTTAAGAACATTACTTCATGTGAATTTTACTTGGAAAATAATTTTTAAAAACAATTTCTTAAAGACATTTAAGGCAATTGAAAGAGAACTGGGATGTCCCCAAATAAGGACTGGTTGGGAATCATGGAATTAGAGGTGACATGCACGGAGATGAAAGGACACCAAGCATCCAGGTGACAGGACTCACAAGACTGTGACTCTGTCCCCATACAATCCATCATCCTCTCTGACACCAGGTTTCATGGTCTGTGAAATGGCAATAATATTTAATCACACATATGCTGTTTCCCTCACATGGTTGGTGTGCTGCTCAAATCGGATAATATCTACGGGAGGCACCCTGCACACCACTCCACGCAGGAAGAGAGAAAGCAGCAACATTTAACATGAACCAAAGAGCATTTGAAATGATATTAGCTCTCACGAGATGGGATGTTCTTTGGCTAGGAAAGTGATAATCCCTCCCCTCGGCGACCTCGGTGAATTTCAGACAGATCTTCAAAGCAGATCAGGTCTCTGCAGCATAGAGTGGTGAAAATATTCCGAATTCTCTGACCTCCCTCAGCTGGGGAAGGTTGGCATCAAGGACAGAAGCTTTCATTAGCATTGAACATGGCCTGGACGGGTGCCAAGTGGGTAATTACTTTAGGCTTACTTACAATTTCCCCTTCAGCTTCCAAGGGCTGGAGCGTCCCTCACTCGCTGGACCAAAGGGGCGATGCCGCGTTGCCAGGCATATGTCGAACAGCTGCCCCCGTCGCTCACCTCCGCAGACACTGCATTTCGGTAATGAAGTCAGGGCTCCAATTGGGCAAGACGGTAGCACATTTCTTTGATTAGTGTGCAGGACAAATGTGGCCTCTGTGCTAACAGCAGGGAGGGCATGTACCATGTGTCTTCCTCATTCCCATCAGAGGCAGGAGTGAGGGGAGCAGATTCTTTGAGAGCCGGCTTTGAGAGGTGTGCCGATCCGAATCTAATGGAGAAAAATATGTTAATTTTATCATGATCAATAACTACTGCAGTTACTCTTCAATCATGAAAAATACAAGCTCTTGAAAAGTGGAGTGGAAAACAAAATTTCATCTAAGGAACTGTGTCCCCTGAACACTTTGTGTTATGAAACTGAGGATATATGTAGGTAGAAAAATAATCTCCAGGAAGGCTGGATCTGGGCGACGAGAGATTCATATGACTCCAGGTCAGAAGTTTACTTTCAGGGGTCTCAAATATGCTTGATATAAGACATCTGCCTCTCTCCCACCCCTCTTTTATCCCACTACCTAGATAGCAGAGTGATTTTGGTCCAGACACTTAACTTTTCTGAGCATCAATTTCATTCATCTATAAGATGAAGGTAATATTGGTGCCTGCCTCATAGGGCTTTTTGTGAGGAACAAAGGAGATAATATTCCTGGCACATGAAAAGAGCTCAATAAATGTGAGTAATTATTACTATTGTTGTTATTATTCATCTTGCAGGTCTCAGCTTAAATATCGCTTTCTTCCAATAACTTTTGCCCCTATTCCAAGACCAAGTTAGGTAAATGGCTTTATACTTCCACAGAACACGGACATTTTATATAAAAAGAACTAACTTTCTTTTTAGTATGTATTAGTCTTTCTGCACTATTTTAATTGTTTTTCCATATATAAATTATTACATCATTCTACAAATAAGAGAAATTGTGCACAGAGAATTTATATAGTGTGTAAGGGTTGGGATTTGAATATAGATAATTTTACTGCAAAGCTTATATTCTCTACCATTTCTCATGTTTAATGGTGATTGTGTAATGGTCTCTTTTTTACTGTGTGACTAGAAGCTCCTTCTCCTTTCCCAAACCACTACCAACTTACATGTAGTTTCCTTCTCTCTAATACCTATGGAGGCCTACAACTCTTTTTGTTTTTTTTACCTTTTGACTGCCCATTTTCATCCCTACTGATAACATCTTTCTCTATGTTCTTGACTTCTGGTGTGATCTCTGTTTTGAGGTCGGTTGCATCAATATTGCCCTTGCTGACAACCTAAGTTTGTTCTCATCCTCTGACTGTCATACCATATGCATCCGTCAGAGACTTTGATGGCAAGCACTAGAAACTGTCTCTGACAGTCGTAAGCAGAAAGGACATATATCAGAAGGATATGAAGGGCTCAGAAAATTAATGAGAACATCAGGACCAGGCTTAGAAAACAGGAAGGAACCAGGGCTCTGTTATCCCCATTCCAGCTCCACCGATCCCCTCCTCCTTGTCTTATGTTCGGTATTTGGAGCCCTACAGGCTGGTTGGCTGAGCTCAGGGTTTCTGAGGATGCCAGTTTCTGAGGATGGCAAGATACGGGAGGAGCCGGGGTCTGGCTCCCTCCAGCTTCTGTGAGGGAAAATGGTAACGGAAGGCAGACACCGAAACGTCTCCGTGAATCTCGGATGTTGTGCAGTGACCACTGAACTGCCCAGGCTTAGACCTGATATTGTCTCCATTCCTGTGTCTGCCTCACCCAGATCTAAGACCACATACGCATGGGTGGAAGGGTATTTCCTTACCAAGAAAGAGGATGAATGCTTGATAGCAAAACATTTATAATTATGCACTGCCCGTTTCAGCTGTTGCCTCTGGATGACCCTGGTCAGTCTGTGCAAGTTCCCGCTCCCCAGTTCCCAAGAGCAGAAAGTCCCTCAGAATATGGCTCTGGGCCACTGACACACCACATGGTCTTTCCTGGTGCTGAACCCTTGTGTCCTTTCATTTCCGCACCACACCCCCTGTGGAGGCCTTCCTGGCGTCCCAGCCTGGACGCAGGCCTTAAGAAGGGTGGGCAGAGAATCCCTGGGGACAATCACAGTGATCCCACCCATCTGGGGACAATCACAGTGATCCCACCCACCTGGGGACAATCACAGCGATCCCACCCGCCTGGGGACAGTCACGGCGATCCCACCTTACTGTGTGCTGTCCTGGCTCTGCCTGAGGACCCCTCTCCTGCTCGGCCCCCGAGGCATATTTATAAACCTGCTCCTCTGTTCTGGATCCTTGGCCACACCAAAGCCTTTATCTCCCTTTCCATGCCCTCTCATTCTTTCAATTTTTCAAAATTTGTTGATTTTCCTTCCTCTTACTGCCATAGCCTACGCTTCTCTTTTCAGGAATGCCTTGGTATCAACCTACTTCTCGCCAGCAGTCTTCACTTCTGTATGTTGTTGTGATTATTTTCATTCCCCCTCATTTGTGGTTTTAGGCCCAGTTCAAGAGTCTTATGTGGCTTTGCTCTGGCCAACCAACCAACCTGGAATTCCTCATCCAAACCCATCTAGACCACATCCTGGGCCTGAACTTGTCGCTGCTGGTTCAGTCCTTTTGGAGTTTCTGGAATTCATGCTAATGATGGCAGGAGTCATTAATGTAATACGACCTCTGTGACTAATTAGAACAGGAGCCCAAGATTTGTCATATTCTTAAGTCCCAATCACCTCCCTGTCCCCAATTCTAATAGGTGGCCTAGTCTACTTTTCTTTAAGAACTCGTCCTCAGGCTGAAACTTGGCTCTGGTGTGAGGCTTCGACTCGCTCCCTTTGCACCAGTCCTGCTATGGTGACACCTCTCCAGGATGGGAAGCTTC
>NW_012148019.1:283635-284664 GCF_000956105.1 Propithecus coquereli | reverse complement strand
TTATGGGAAATGTGAAGAAGAAAGAGCATGTGACTTGTAATCAAGAGAAAAAGAGTCAATAGAAACAGACCCTCAGATGTCCAAAATGTTGAAGTTATCTGACAAAAAAACCTTAAAATGACTATGATAAATACATTAAAGCATCCAGTGTGAAAGGTGAACAGCATACATGAATGCATGGGGAATTTCAAGGAGGAATGGAATCTATAAAAAACAACCAGATAGGCATGGTAGAAATAAAAAAGAAATATAAGAAATGACAAGTTTGTTTAATTAGTGTTTCAGTTATCTATTGCTGCATAACAGGGTGCCGCAAACAGGGGTTTTAAAGAATAACAATTTACTTTTTCTCTCATTCTGCTGTCTGGCTGGGCCCACCCAGCTGGACGGTGCTTCTTTTCCATGTGATGTCTGCTGAGACTCAAATATCCAAGACGGCTTCTTGACTCACATGTTTGGTGCTCAAAATGCAGTGCTTTCCCTAGTACAGTCTTCTAGAGGAGCTGGGAGTTGACGGATCACGTTTCTCTCATTTCATGGGGCCTTTCCAAGCTGCTATCCTTGGCCTCCTCACAGAATGATGGTCTCAGGGTAGTTAGGTTTTTAATATGTGATGCCTCGCTTCCAAGAGCATAGAAGTAGAAGCTGTAAGTCCTCTTAAGATCTGAACTCATAAGATCTAGAACATAAGTATGAACATGTATGATGGAATTTCTTCCCAGCAATAGACTTTTAAACCATCAAGAGATCACCAGAACTGAGTATGCCAAGATATTCTGCCTATGTGCAAGAAGAGATAATCAGCTGGGGATTTTTTGTTTTTTTTTGCAAATGCTGGCCCCTACTTTCAACAGTTTCCTATGTTAGTAGTTACAAAGAACCAACGTGGGGAGCAGTGCTACAAATTGGTACTGGTAGCGGTATATACCAGAAGCCTGATTGGCAATAAGTTTTATCTATCAGAATAACACTTCGTTATGGAAGCAACCACTGAATAAATTCTGATTATTTTTGTGAGATAACTTCTCA
>NW_012148019.1:281295-283585 GCF_000956105.1 Propithecus coquereli | reverse complement strand
CATCTGACACAGACCATGTTCCAGGAGAGGACACGGCCACGCGTTTGTTCTTCTAAACCTTCTCCACTCTCCTTAAGTCTCCCACCCTGGCAGTTCTCTTGCCCTCCCAGACAGTGGTCTTGCTCCGTGCTTTTCTGACACTGTGGAAGCCAGCTTGCAGGTTGTTTGTTTACTAACCGTGCCCTCAAAGTCTCTGCCTTCATTCTCCTCCTGTCTCAGAGGCGGAGGGGGCAGTTCCCTTTCCTGAAACGCACTCTTGGTCCCAATAGAGAGTGTTGGTCCCTGTGTCCTCTTTGGAAATGATGTCCTGTTAGGTGTTCTGCTTTTCCTGGGCATTTTCAGTCTCTCTCACTCTCTCCCTCTCCTTCCCATCTGCCACTAAGTCAGTTTGATCTATTGCCTTCCAAAGAACGGTCCTCTGTTCTCTCCCATTTCAAGCCAAACTGCTTTAATGAGTGGGCTCCACCCACGGACCGGGCCCCACAGACTCGGCCTCCTCCCCGCCATTCACTGCAAATGTCTGCAATCTGGCTTCTACTATCACCAAATTCCGGAGTTCCTCTCTCAAAGTTCACTGTTAACCTCCCAACTGCCAAACCTAAAGGCTTATTCTCAGATCTTATGTCCTTTGCCCTATCGGCAACATGGATACTGTTAGTTAGTTGATCCTATTTTTCTTGACTGAAATTATTTTCTTTTATATGACCGTATTATTTTTATTGAATATTTAAAGCGTTGTTTAGCTTTTCTTACGCGTTTCTCTATTCTTTCTGGCTAGATGTAAATTCCTTGAGGATGGGAGCTGTAGGTTATAGATGGAGATGCACTGTGGTTTTAAGACATTTAGCATCATGCTATGTATCTAATAGGTGTATGATAAGTATTTTCTAAATGAAGAAATAACACTATTTAGAGTGATTCATTCATTTAGTTGCTCATGTATGAAAAAAGAAGCTCACGTGCCACTGTATATATTCTATTATATGTTGTGAGGCAGCAACTCATAAGACATGTGTAGTTCTGCTTTCAGAGAACTTACAGTCCAGTGGGGAATATACACATATAAATACACAATTATAATACTGAATGGTAAGTGCTATGATGGGGAAGCACTTAACTGGAGGGGTGGGGGTCAGGGAAGGTTTCCTGGAAGAATCATATATAAAAGTTAACAAGGCAAAGGGAGGGAAGGAGCAGCAAGTGTTACTGGCAAGGGAACAGCATGTTCAAAGGCCAGAGAGCATGGCACGTCTGAGAAACTGCCTGAAAGAAAATCACAGCCAGAGAGTACAGAGGAAGGGGGGAAGCAGACAGTTAGTTGGGTTGCCTCCAGGTTCAAACAGGCATTTGAACTTCTTCCCCATTTTGAACTGTTTCACACTGTTTACTATTTAATTGCCATACTCTTTTGAATAGTAGGAGGCAGCTGTTTTGCAGAGTGAGAAACCAAGGCTCATAGAACTGAAACTTGCTAAGACAAGAGCCTGCTGAAAATATCCCTTCTTGACACAGCTTCCTTTTTAGTTTACCACCTTAGCAACAAGAACAAACTGGGCAAGAGATAAAAATCATAATTTAAAAACCCACCAGAGAGCTGAAGATGCAAAGGAACCTAAATGAGTTATATTCAAGGAAAAAGGGAGCACTTGGCTGTGTTCATCCCTGGAGCTACAGTGGGGAAGGGAGGAATTCACCACAAACATGGTGAGGGAGAAACTGAGCGAACTTCCCATGAATTTTAATGATCACGTGGCGCTGGTGTGACGGTAGCCTTAGTTGGAGAACATGTCAGTACCACTTGCTGACTCCACCTTGGGTCTTTACTATGCACACAGGGAAAGGATGCCAAAGGTGAGGACAGCCAGAAGGCTAAGAGAAATTCCCTTGAGAAGCATAGTGTTTTCCCCAAGTGAAAGGCAGGGACCTTTTCCAAGTGCAATATAGCAGCCTGATGAAGGCTGGGGGAGAGCGGGTGAGCTGGAAATATCGCATCTTCTAACTGCATGCATAAGGCCTTCCCTGAATGCAAGGCAATGCCCTGCTGAAGGCTGGCATCAGGACAGGATTTATAGAAATCTGGCCAGGTGCGGTGGCTCACACCTGTAATCCTGGTGCTCTGGGAGGCCGAGGCAGGAGGATTGCTTGAATTCAGGACTTAGAGACCAGTCTGAGCAAGAGAGAGACCCCATCTCTACTAAAAACAGAAAAAATTAGCCGGGCATGGTGGCGCATGCCTGTAGTCCCAGCTACTTGGGAGGCTGAGGCAGGAGGATCACTTGAGCCCAGGAGT
>NW_012148019.1:277959-279155 GCF_000956105.1 Propithecus coquereli | reverse complement strand
AGAATGTAATTTCTGATGAATTCTATTTTTCAAAGCAAGTCACAAGTCCATCCGAGATTCTACTGCTTTGTATGTGGAATAGCATGTGTGTATAGCACAGGAAGAATTGATGGTGGACGTCGTTAGATATTATCTATCACCCTTATTCCTACAGTCACAACAATTCATGCTCCTCTCATGTGAAAACTATGCGAAATTCCCTTCCAGGGTTACCAAAATCCTATCCAATGATGGCATCAGGTTCAAATCTAGCATCATATGATCTGCACCAAGTCCACATGTAGACGAAGCTTCTCAAATGCATCTCTTCTCAATCTGGAGAAAAGTTACCTTTTCACACACGCCCAACATCAAATAACGAGACGGTGATAGAACAACTGCAACAGACACTCCTGTTGAAAAAGAAGGAGATGGAAAGTCCGCAGCAATGCTAAAATCCAGTGGGGCATACGTCCACAGTAGCCCCTGCTCTGGGGAGCACGGACCACTCCATAACAAAGGCCCAGTTCTGCTCCTTGAGATTGCTTCTCTACAGTTTTTAGCTCCAAAATATCCTTATTTTTCTTTAGGAAACAGTCTTATTTTTCAAATGAGTAACTTTCTTAGTCTTCTTTATGTCCATAGAAGTTTTATGTACTCTTGCTGTGCATTTTAAACTCACGGTGCTTTTATTAGTAATATTATTTTAAAAACTTTATGAGTTTTCTATGAATCTATCTCATCAGGGTTTCACTTCATTATGCAAAAGCCACATCTACAAATCTCTTTGAGACAGGACTCTTTCCACTCTGAGTGCTGAAGTTGGGGTACTTTGGCAAAATTCCCATAAGATCCTTAGAAGCTTTTTTTGCTTAGCTCAAAACATCTGTGAGATATCACCATGAATCTTTCTGAAGTCTTGACGAGATTTGATAGCCACAACCTTAATTTGATCCTTACCTTGAGGCTACATTGTACTGGCAGTGCCCTGGATTCTTTCTTAACTCTTAGGCCATTCTTACTTAAAGACCCCCTTTCCAGCTGGAAGAGCTGGGGATTAAATGAGCCCCGGCAGGGTTAATATCTCCATTCATTGAAATCGCCCAGAAGCAGCAACAACCTAGCATCTATGAGCACCCCTAGAACCCAGTCTGTGCCTCTAAACACTATTCCCAACTCAAGGAAACCAGAGTTCCTTCGAGAAATGGTTGATTCCA
>NW_012148019.1:260476-276764 GCF_000956105.1 Propithecus coquereli | reverse complement strand
GTTATAATGGAGAGATCTGATACTATTGAGCCCATTGATCAATCTTAGCATCACTAAAAATAGGACACCCACATCATGTGTCTCCTGATGCAATAAGTATAAGGCATCATCTATGAATGATTTTTGCTTAAAAAAAATTGAATCCCCTCAAACCTCCAGCTTTAACTGTCACTTTACAGGAAATATAGAGGGTAGAAGAACATGTTAACACCATGAGGAAGCAGTCAGCCAAATTCAGAATATAGCACATTTTAGAGAACAAATGACCCAGTTCTACTAACTGGCCTGGAAAATAGCGTAGAAGTGGGGAAAGGAAAGGAGGAGTGTTATATAAAATAAAACCTAACAACCAAATGCCATGTGTAAACCTTGTTTAGATCCTGAATAGAACAATCAATTGTGAACTGACCTGTTTGAGACAATGAGGAAAATTTGAATATGTTCTCAGTATTTGGTAGTATTAATAAACACTTGCTAATTTTTGTTGGGTCTAATAATGGTATCGCAATTGTATATACATAGACAAATAGATATTATTGTTCTTATCAACTAGAGATCAATGCAAGAGAATTTTTGGGTAGAATGGCATGATACCTTGGTTTTAATTTAAAATATTCCAGGAAAAACAAAACAAGCAACAAGTTTGGGGAGGTAGATGAAACAAGATTAGTAAAATGTTGATAATTACTGAAGGAGAATGATGGGTTCATCATGGTTCATTATGTAATTCTCTCTACCTTTGTGTGTTTATGCATTATAAAAATGTTTTGTTAATTTTTATATACACATGAAAGTTTAAAAAAATGTATTTGTCTCTCTTGAGTAGGAAAATACAATCCACAAAGAGTAGGACTGTATCCCCAGTTTGCCTAGGTTTAAGGACATAGTAATGGTGATTTGGAGAGGCATCGGCACATGCCACAGCAGAAAGGAGAGGCGACACTCAGGCTCTGCTTGGGAACACAGAGATGGAGTTGAGTTAAAAGACGTGGCCTGCTCACAGACAGTTGGACCATATCAGTGAGGGACTTTATGTTCCCTTTGTGCTTCTGGCCTGCCAGTCTCCTCTTGGTGCCAACAGCTCTGTCTCTCACAAGCTGGAGGCCGATTCTTCATTCAGTGAGTTAATTTTAAATGAAATGAAATCCCAAGTCATAATGTTTGGTTCGCTACGCAGGCAACAGGCTCTGTCTGCCTCATTAATGATTAACATGGCAGCTGGTAATGTCTTGCAGCTGGCTGACCAGTTTAATGGTGCCAAAATCTGGCTACATCCTCCTCCTGCTCAGACCAGTGCAGGATTCAGCTTTCCTCGCAGTGTCTCGAGCTTGGTGCTTGGTGAATATGGACATAGATTATCAAGAAGAAGGAATAATCTTTCTTGTAGTGGGTTCAACTCAAGTGCAAAGGCTATAATTATTTTGCCGGACCAGACAGACCCAGAATGCATTTATTTATCTGATGTTGGAAGAAATAGGATATTCGATACCCTGAGAGGCAAGACCAGTCTGAGAAAGAGCTAAGGGGTTGCTGTTGCTACAGCCTAGCCCTGGAAGAGGAGCTAGGAGGTGCCATGTAGCCAAGAAAAGAATTAAGAATCTGTTCTGCCTAGAGGTACATACAGGGCCCAGAACTGAAGGTTAAGGTATAGCTTGGGGAAGACAAAAGTTTTGAAATCAAGGTTCAAGTGGGCTGCACTTGGATGCAACCTCCGTGACGCTGTGATATAAATATCAAACTTGATCTACGTATGTTTCCTCAAAGTTAGAGATCTCAGAAGACTGAACTCGGAAGTGTGAGAGGGGAAATTCCTACTTTTTGCTGACTGGGGCCAACCCTAGCATTGAGAGGCAGGGAGAATGGAATAAAGATAAACAGGTAGACTTTGAAGTCAGTAGCCCGAGTTGAAATCTTATCAATTCTTACTGATTACCTGTGTAGCTTTGGAAAAGTTTCTTAACCTCTTGAGATTCAATTTCCTCAAGTATGAAATAGATCATTAGAAGGATCAAGCAATTAATGCACATAAATGGTAGCTGTTACTCTTTGGAAAGTCTCAAATATTAGCTTTATTTTTGTCTTTGTCAGTTATAAAGTGTTTATGTATACCTCGTTTCTTATTTGTTTGGGAAACCGTGTGACATCAGTATCGATATTTTGATATTACAAGCAAGGCTCGGGATCTGTCCCGCTAATTGCCAGGAAGTAGCAGATGGGAACTAAGCCACTTTTCCCGGTTCCAGCACAACATCTGGCCTCCGAAGCTCTCACTGCCTGCTCCGCCACAGGTCACCAATGTTTAGCCTCTCCTGGTCTCAGCTTACTCTCTGCGTTACATCCCTGGTGATCGTGACCAGCTCCCCTGGACTGCTTTGCAGAGCAGCTCAGAATTGCTCTGCAAACAACAGCAAGCCTGGCTTGCTAATAGAAGGTGCCCCCAAAGTAAGAACAGAGCTCTTACCCAGGACAGGGGTCCTCCTGTCCTGGCTGCTTGACATCCCTCATGTCCCTGATTATGATGACGCTCTTGATATTCCAGGCTGTAAAGACTGGTTTTGAGTTAAGTGCTTGTACATTTAATTTGCTTTCACCTGATGCAGGTTGTGACCGTACTGAGTTATTCAGTTTTCAGCAACGGAGGCTGCAAGGACACGAGAGGAGAGTAGATGGTTAGGAATCACACCCTCTCCCTTCCTTGCCCCAGCCTCCTGTCCACACAGACACACAGACACGTGTACACGCACATGTGTGAGCCTTGGCACCCCCGCCCCCGTGTTGGAACGATGTCTCCACAGTGCCAGAACAGACACTGTTGCACTTGGAAGAAGTGTTCCATTTCTACCCTTCTAAACCTTGTCAGGGTAAGAGAAACAGAAGCTGTGACTTTCCAAAGCCATCTGGTAAGTTAGATTGAGCATCGGCTCTGCGGCGCGGGTGTGCGGTGTGCAAACTGGCTGCTCTGGGACTGCATAGCTGATGCTCCCACGGGGCTCTTGGGGGAAGGAGGCATTTCTGAGTCCTCCTCACTGAGGAGTGCCAGGAATTGGCCACCCTCCCCTCTCGACCACTGCCGTCCCCTTTCGGATGCGCTCGTCCTGGGTGAGACATCCACATGCTCACAGGCCCAGACCACCTGCCTCAGGTCCTGACAAAGCCCTGGCTCAGTTAATGAGGAGTTTAATAATCTCTGTGCTTGCCAGTGCGGGCCTGTAATATCTAGCTCATCTTTACCCAACCCCAGGCAGTTTTCCTTCATTTTCACAGTGGCACTAGTAGAACCCATCTAATTGCAAGTTCCTGCAATAAAACACATTATCGGATGAGATCCAGTGTGTTCAGGGTGGTGTGGCTGTAGATGAAACACGTCGTCGATGGAAAAGCTGAGGATGCAGAGCGCCTTCCTGTCTGCTTCCTCCAGCAGGGCTGGGGCCCTTTCTGCAGCAGTCAGAGCTGGGTGATGAAGGGAACAAATCCTGGCCTAGCAGGAGATGGCAGCATCTGCCGGCGAGGTTGGAAAGATGGCAGTGTGTGGTCACTCCACATGGTCCAGGTGCCCTGGGGCTGGTGATGGAGAAGAGAGGAGGTCGTGCCAGGCCAGGCATCCCTCGCCAACACTGGCCCTTGGCAGGCTTGAGTGACTCTGCAAACTCATTCAAATGCACTTTTGTGTCCTTCCTGCAGCCTCATTATGGGTCAGTGCTGCAAGTCTAGAGCTCCGGCTTACGACGCTTGGGCACCCAGACTGCTGGCAGTGGCTGGCCTAATCCATTGCCGCTAAGAGAGAGGCTTTAGATGGCATGGTGGCTTTGTCATGTGTGGATTGGGTAGGTGAGCTATGTTTCCCAGAATTCCCTTCTGTGTATGTGGCCTTTTGGGTAAGCCACAGCAAGGCTCGTGAGTGAGATTTGGAGGGTGAACGTGTGCAGCTGCCGTTTTGTAGCTCACGCACGTCGTTGCTGATCTGCTGATTCACTTTTTCAGCACGAAGCAGCAGTTGGGCCTGCAATTGCTCTATGTTCCAACCTCTCACTCTTATGCCAGTTGTGTGTGTTTGGCTCCTGCAGGGCAACCATACCACCAAGGCTGGAGGAAAGAAGGACTGACAGGCATTTCAGACTGTCCTGTGGGTTGTGGGTTCTCCCTTGGTCTTACTTTCCCCCACCTTCCTGACCGCCTGCACTATGGTCTTCAAGCTCCAACATTACCTGTACAGAGCCTGCTTAACCAGGCATTGCAATTTCACGTAGTCAAATCCCTGTAATAAGTCTACCCATCCATCCATCCATCCATCCATCTATGTATCTGTCTGTCAAAATCCCCTAGTGGTCCTGCTTTTCTTGCTGAACCCTGACTACAGATTGAGATGGAGAAGGGAGCCCCATGAATCCCCCAAGGCTGAATCCCCCTAAGACTGCTGCCTGGGGACTCAAGGATGGTGCTCTCATTATGGGGTACACTCACACACGTTTTCCTAATTTCAGCTCTGGGACATGGTCCTGATCCCTGCCCTTGACATATTCTACACACACAGGAAGTCATGTTTGCTGTGGGGGTCAATGAATTAGCATTCAAAGACCTCTTCCAACTACCTATCAAGTGTTCCCCCTGCTGTACATATTTTCTTACTCCTCATCCCTACTTCTCTTTCTGCATTTGCGTCTCTGGGAAATTTGAGACCGGCTGGCCCTGAATCATCCTAAGCCTAATAGACCGACTTCTCTGTGGGAGCCAGGTGGGTAGGAGACTTCAAGGAAAGGGCCCAGCTGGGAATCAGTGCAGCGGACCCTGAGAGCAGCCCCGCCAGTGCAGGGCAAACAGATGAAGGAGGGAGCATAATTTACTTTCTCTTACTGCAGTGTGGGAGCATCACAGACCTGTCACTCAGCCCAAGATCAGAGGAAGTTCCAAACAAGAAGCCAGAGTGGTCCAACAGCTTCTCTCTGCCCCCAGCTGACTGCTGGGAGCTGTCTGGGAGGTTAAGGCTGACGCCCTTTTCTCCAGGCAGCAGAAACCAAGTTCCTCCTACTCCCATCACCAAAGATAGAGCCTGGAAACACTAGGACCCCTGACTAATTTGCCCTAAGTCCCTTGTCATAGGATGTATAGTGTATTTTGCATTTTGAGGGTCGATGGGTAGGTTGATGCCTCCCAGTAATTTCTCAGCACAAAATAATGCCAGTGTGCATAAAATTCAATGGCTACTATTTTTTGTTCCCAATTTTTTAGTTATTGTTTTGTACCAGTTCATCACTTTCCCCAGTTAGAATTGGTAGCAGACACAGAAGGGCTGAAATACCACCAAGGGGACTATGCCTTCAGTGTTCATAGCAGGTGTCTCCATTAGGTTTTTCCTAAGAGCCATATCCAGGTGCATCAAATTAGTTAAGAGGGTCATGGGTCCATTTGCATGTGATCTGCATAGCATTTCTGAGTACCCAGATAAGCTGTGCTGGTGCTTTTCAGGCAATTCCAAGTTTAAATTTTGTTATTTCACACCAGAGCTCACGTGATCATATACATGGAAGAAACTTCAAGTAGGGGGGAGAGAGAGAGGAGAGACGTACATGGAAAAGATTCTGTGCTCCGGTGCCCTGGGATCTGTAGAAACAGACAACTTAGGTGGGAAGGGAAGCAGTGGGAGCCTATTCTTGAAGGATTTTCCCATCTAAAGTATTAATGATGGCAGAAGTGATGGTGGCGGTGGTGATGATGATGGTGGTGACAATAATAACCATGTGGGTCTGTCATGCCTTGAAGTCCCTGTGTGACCTCGCCAGGCCCCAAATACACTCAAGATTCATCTGTTCGATCTCTATGTAGATTTAAGTGCTCATTTAATTCACTGACTCACAAACTATGTGGAAAAATAAGGCATTGAAGTGCACCAGTGCCGAGTATTGCTGAGTAAAACAACACTCTGCATTGAAATCCTTTGAATAAAGGATTTTTCTCGTATCCTTTAGGGAAGATTCAGTCATTCCCCTGGCTTCCCCCCACTCACTGGTCCCTACTCTTCCCATCCATTCCTCCTTAATGCCATCCGATTCTGTTAGGAGGTTTATTTTCCTTGCCAACAGCCTGCGGGCTTGAAAACACAGCTCACTCTTTCCTTTGGCTGAGTTAAGAAAACATCTCCGTCTGATTTCCTTAGGGGTTTGGTACAGTTTTCTCTAACTTTTTCTCCTCTCTCCCCTATCTCTGCCTCTGTCTTTTCTCTTTTCTATGTCTGCCTTCCCTTTCTGCTTTAGTTTCCCGTATCCCTCTCCCCCTTCCGTGCTCTGCACAGAATGACCTGAGCAGCAGGGCAGCGGTGGGGGCGGCGGAGGGAGGGCAAGGCAGTGGACGACACTGGGGGAGACAGGGCTGCGGAGATTGTCCATGCTCAGGAAGCAGGAGCCTGAGACGGGGCACAGAGCCCTGTGATTGCACACTCGCGACACTGCCCTGCTGCGGCCGGTTCCACACCAGGAGGGTTACGTGAGTTGGGTTAAGACACTTAAAGGAGCAGTGAGTGGCAGCCACTGGGGCTCTAGGAGGCTTTTTGGAGTAAAGCGAGATGGGAAGGCCCGGCTTGGTTAGAGGCAGGAAAGGGCCAATCACCCAGATCTGCATGAAGGCCGAGGCCCAGGAGCGACATGGAAGCCAGGTGCCAGGGAGCATGGGACTGATTGACCAGCCTCAGTCCCAGAGTGAGTGAAGTCGGCTTTGTAGCAGACCCCAGGGAGTCTACAAGACAACAGTTTTGTATTTTTCTATTTAACTTGTATTTATTTATTTTTCCTTTAAGGCCATCAAAGTGCTTTCTATACCCCATACAGTAGACAGTTGATCCTGTGTTTTGCCCCACATCTGAGCTGAGGATCGTGTGACAGATGCCGACCATTCTGGATCAGCATCTGAGAACCCAAGTTCAGTCCCTGTGAATTCACCTCTAATTCAGGTCCATCCTTTTATCTTTTTGAGGAATAGAAATGACCGGCAACCTCATTTTATTGATGGGCAAAAGCAACAGAGAGCAAAAGGGGCACTTGCAGCCCCTCACTAGCGTAGGCCCCTTCCCAGGCTCTGAGAGGGACCCTAGTAATGTATTCATATGATTATACATTCTGAACATTAAACGTTTTTAACTGCAATTCGTTAAGATCACTGTCTCTTTCAACTCCAAGTTCTCCTCTGCCTCACTTCCCGTTGTGCGGAGAGACAACGGAACATCCATGGTCATTCTGGAATCTGGCAAAGGGGTACCCAGAGTGAGATTTAACGAGTTTGGGTTTGGTGGCTAGGCAGATAGAGGTCGCTGTCACGTCCATGCATAGTTAAGTTATTAACACCTGCCCCATGCAGGGATGGCTTCCAGGGACATTTCTACTGACTGCTGTCCCCAATCTCTAGCCTCCAAAGTTGTAGGGCTGGAAGTCATGTCACGATAGGATGTCCTACAGTGCCTGGTGCGGGATTTATGTGGTTAGCAGAGAAGGAGCACGTTTTGAAAAGTACAGAATTAGAAGCTAGTCTGTGGAAAACTCTTTTAAATCTCATAGCTCACTTACCGCAGAAACTTGGTAGAAATTTTCCCAAATTTGTTAACAATCCTAAAAATTTACATGACGTTGCTAATTACAAGTTGTCAAGCTGAAACTTTTCTAAATTACCAATAACAAACAAACACCCATCAATTATGTTAGAGGAAAGACTAAATTATCTTGATGTTCTTTCTAAAGAAACTTATAAAATTGTTGCCATAGGAAGAGGTGATGATGCGTTCAATAAAGTATGAAAAAAGATGTTACATAGGGATGTCAGGCAATTGGTAAAAGTATTAGGTTATTTAATTTTTTTTGATGTATGTTGTATTTGTCAGCTTCCAAAAATGTGTAAGTGTGATTTATTTTCTTATTCTAAACAGTCACCACTTTTATACCTAATTTTGAATTTATAATTTTGTATTCTTTTCTAAAAGAATTCCCATGTTGTGTAAGTGTCAAGCTCCGTAAATCCTGAACCTAACCCTGGAAGTCTGACTGGTCCTCGGCTGTTTGGTGCCTCTCCTGCTTTCCAGGGCGGGACTCTGCCCAGTTCTGAGCCGGATGCTCCAGCTACAGGCGGATCCAGTGAATGAACCCCCAAGTCATTGGTTTAAATTTTTCGTGCAGAGAACTAAAATCCCCTGGAGTATCTTGCCTTTCCCAAGGCTGAAAAAATTTTTTTTCATTGAGAGGTAAAGCCATAGGAGATTTAATGGGAAAATCCCTGGATAATCTGACTGTCATTGAAAATTGGATACTACCTAAGTGTGTGAATTCCACCAAGTCAATGTATCTTTTTCGACTCCAATTTCTTCATCTCTCATCTGGGCATAATCACGATGGTCCAACTCTCTTACAGGGTTATGGTGGGTATGACTGGGATTAAGGGAGAGGTTGAAGTTTCTGAAAAGTACAGAGAGTTTTGTAAACAGAAGGGATTATGTTTTATTTATAAAGTCAAAGCACCCATCTTCTAAACCTGAGATTTCAGGTACTGAGATTCAATTCCAAGTGAGTCAATATTTTCTCTATTTGTTCTTCTGACAATCACAACCACTTTGTGTTTTATAGGTTGGTGCAAACAGCCACGGCACCTTGGCTGTGGCAGGTGTGACCGGGCAAGCAACCGTGTCTCTTAGACGTTGGAGGTTATTCGAGGATTTCGTGGACAAGGGGGGCGTAATTCAATTCTCTTTCTCAAGCGCTGCTCCACTGAGGTGAGTTCCTCCCTCTGCACTGAATCTTCTGATGCTTCTAATTGACTTGAAAGTATCTGGTCTCTCCTTGGAAATGTCACCTAGCCCTTTTCAAGTGTACTTCCAGGCAACTAGGATCAATACATCACTCAGGTTAAGCATATTAGATAGTGACTGACAGCCCAGATGAGCGTATGCTCCAGCGGCCAGCATCAGTTCCGTGCTTAGGACCTGTTGCAACCCATTCATATCTAGGAGCAGACACCAACAACCTAGGAAGCGATATCTTGAGCAGAGGTGTAGCCTGGAGGCAGACACAGTGGAGTTGATCACAGCTGGCCTCTATATTTAAGCTGGTCAGAGGGCTTGGAATTCAGAGTCACTTCCAATTAAACAGTTATTTGCTGGGCGCTTGTTTTGTTCCAGACATTCTGTTGTACGTGATGGGATATAACGAGGATCAAGCTTGTCCCTCCTGGTAGTAAGCTCACAGTATAGTCGCGGGTTAAACGCATACACAACATACTCATGTCAATTGGGCTAACGGCTGTAACGGCAGCTGAAAAAAAGCTTCCAACACCCAAGGGAGGAATAGATAATGTCTTGTCCATTTGGCCTTCAATTTTCTTTATTTGAACAGCGGGGAAAGCTTGAGTAAGAAGAGACTTAGGTTGAAAAATTGCAAAGTTAACCCTTATGCCATCTCAGTGCACAGATGACTTGTTCTTTCTCTTTAACCACCCAACACTGTTTCCCTCATGTGTTAGTCTCTGTACCTGGCCCTACTTAAAGTAAAGAATTTCACTCCCTGACTTCAAGGAGACGATGCTCTAATACCATGGTCTTTCATGTGTGCAGATAGTACTGCTGGCTCTTGGGGGCAGCACGTGTCCTGCTGTGCAGGACAGAGAAGCAGCTCTAGAGGTTGGGTCTGGGACATGGGCCACCACAGCCTGACCCATGTCGTGGTTGAACATGCAACTTTGGCTTCCTTCGTTGTGGCCCAAGCATCTGCCAACCATTGTCTCCTGCAGAGCCCTGCTATTCCTGGGGCTTTTGTTCATAAAAGTTGAAGGGCAGTAGAATGTATGAACAGAGACAAGAAGGTGTCTTCTCTGTGAAGATACGAGGGAGGGGAATGGAGAGCCACGGACTTGGAGTAGAAGGCCTAGATTCTAGTCCCACCTTAGCTGCCGTGAGTGGCTTTTTTCCTGCCCTTCTCCAACTCTTCTGATCCATTTTCAAGCTGGTTGGGGAGGCGCATATATGTGCATGTGTGTATTTCTAGACTTTGCTACCTTTACCTGCAGGTCAAAGGCTTGGCTCTGTCTAGATGGACTCAAGAGGGTTTGGGCAGTGATGGCGGTGAGCCTGGGCAGGGCTCCTCAGTGGCAGTCCTGTGCTTCCCCCCGTGCCTGGCCACCTTCTCTGTTCTCCTTCCTTGCCGGCCCTGCTCTTTGACTCCCATGCCTGTGAATCTCCCCTTGGCTAACTGCTTGCCGGGGCCTCTCCAGCAGCTCCAGCCACCCTCCTCCTCCCTGTTTGTGTGGACCCTGTGCACTGCTAGGCTTCTGGTTTCTCTGATGCCTGCATTTTCTGTGAGTTTACATCTTAAGGTGACTCTTTCCATGCAGATCATAGAACAAGGGACTTCCTGAGATGGGAGACCCTGAAATTCACAAAGAAAAAGGGACACTGGTTAAAGGATCTAACGAATGTCAAGCCCTTAGCACGGTCCTTTCAAGTTGGGCACTCCCAATAAATCCTGTAATTATTATTGGTAGCGATAGTAGTAATTCTGTTATTGTTGTTTATTATCATCATCATTATCACTATTTAGCACCTGTTATCCTGTCTCTACTCTGTGAGAGATAGGGACTTAGAGCAGTGTTCTGTGAATTTTAATGTGCCTACAAATCTCCCAAGGATCTTGTTAAAATGATGGTTTTTATTCAGAGGCTCTGAGCTTCTGGGTTTTTAACAAGCTCTCAGATGACGCTGATATTCCTGGTCCATGAGCCATATTTTGAGTTGCAAAGGCCTAGGGACCTCAAAAAGGCAGAAGCCTAAAGCTAGGGCCTTGAGGAAGGAGAATAGGATTGGGGATATTTGGTCTCTAAGAACCTCTGAAGTCAGGAACATAAACGGGAGTCAATGCTGTTGGAACCTTTGGAAGATCCCAAGCCCGTAAATTTTGTGATTGTGGTTGTGTGCTCCCAGGTAAGGGAAGGAAGGGTGCTTGTATGGAGCACGCATTCTATGTGCCTGGGCCAGCAGGCCAGCTCAGAGTGACGTTTTCCGTACAAGGCCTGTACCGTCTTTTCTTTAATGAGGGTTTCTCCACCCTAGCAGATAATTTATGTATTTATTGTTCTTTTCGGCTCCCAAGGAAAACCTTACGAAGTACATGTTTGAGTTGGAGGAGCTGGGATCTCTAGGGGAAGCAGTCAGGCAAGACTCCCAAGCCATACAGACCCTACAGGCAGAAAATGTCCTGGTTTCCTTACTAGCGACAGCAGCTGGGTATGACAGTGGTCCTTCTACTGACCAACATGCATGGCTTTAAAATATCATCAGAGCCTGAGGATGGCAGCTTTGGCAGAACAGCAGAAAGCAAAATCAACTAGTTTGCTAAAGCTAAGCTCTTGATTCAGAGTTATCTCTTTGCCATTTCTCAGCACAAAGACGAGATGCATGCCCAGAGCTTGGTGACGTCTATTGAGCAAGGGTCAAATCCTGCCATGCCACACCCCTAAGCCAATGACCCAGAGTATGGACATAGACGATCCCTCCCCACTTGAGCTCAGAGGTATAAAAATGCAAGTGACTATACCTGCCACTGGACACATTCCCAAATGCCCTTGGGCATAACCATGCCCAGTGGGCATGAAGCCAGAAATGAGATCATAATTGACGAAAATAAAGAGTGTTATGCCCTGAGATAGTTTTTATCAGGAAAGGAAGGGAGAGAGTGATGCTATTCTGTGTCAGCAAACTGAAACTTTCTATTTTGGTTATTTTAAATAGCTTACTCAGAGATGGAAGCCACAATTTATGAAAAGTCAACATCAGAGGATTACCCAGACTTTTATCATGTAGTCAAGATGGGACATATTCTAATTGGCTCATTATGTATCCATAGTGGCGCCAAATGAAATGCTCAATTTTTAATGGCTTTAGTCAATGAAAAATAAGATTTGTTGTTCCTATTATGTCCTTTGAAATAAAAGCCCTTCAAATGATCCTTGTGAGAAATTTTTGTATCTAACTGCCTTTGTACGTTGGGAAGAAGGACTTTCAAATTAACGTAAGCCAGTCTAAAGCAGAGCTTCCCATGGCTTAACGTGTGGACGAAGGGGTTAATTTTCAGGCCCCTTCTCCAATGTACCGTAAGTATGAAAACAAGAGCAAGGAAAGCAACTTCTTTCAAATTTAGGATGATCGGTAGCTCATACCTTACCTTCAGCTCATGAGTTCATTTTGTAACAAAGGGTTGAGGAATTTTCTGCCGGAGGTGCATACATCACAACAATCTCCAAACCCAAATGAGGGCCCAGCTCCATCAGGAATAACGAACGTCCAAGCTGTTTCAGACCGTAATTTATTTCTCTTCCCAGAGTTCGTCACGTGATCTGCCACCACTGCTCATTTTCTGAAAATAATTTCTCTAGATGTCCGTGGGCTTCCAGCTCTCATCACCCAGAACAGTAAAAAACAGTCACATCCCCTCACATAATTTATCCCGGCGTCCACAAATCTCTCCAGGTCCCCACAAACAAAGCAGAGTGCAAAATGCAGAATACAACTGTTCCCCATCAGTGCATGGGCGTGTCTCCAAGTACATAACAGAAGATGGGAATAAAGGAGAAAACTGTGGGCTGGGGACTTTTAGCCAGTGGCTCTGATTTTACTCTTGGCTCACTGGAAACCAAACGGGCTTCTGGCTGCAGACAGACTCCCTTTGTTTCTCATATGAAATCTCCATTGTGGATGGTCCGATGCAGATTGCCCTAAAATCAAACTTCGAGACCCTGTGTGAATTGTCTTGGGAAATACCACAACAGGAAGTACGCAGAGTCAGAATCATGTTTCAGGCCAGAAATAGGAAGGAAAGTTTCGGCCTCGCGAGAAAACCATGTCCAATGTCTCCATACAGGCTGTGTTGGCTTCAGAGTCACTGGTGTTTGTGGTTGGTACCAGAAATCAGGTTGGTACCAGAAATCAGATATATCATGGCCGGGATTAAGACAATTACACGCATTTTCTTGCATTTACTCTCAGATAAATACTACGTTAGGAAAAGCTGGAGGAGGGAAGTGCAGTGAAAAGTTAGCCCTGAGCACCACCAAACTCAGTAACACGAGTCCCGTGGATGAAGCCAGTCTAAGGTTGTTCTTATGTTTTGGGCAAGTGAATCAAAGGCAGCCAGTGAACACAAAAGTAACAAATATATCGTTATCTGGGAGTTTGTTTAGCAAGAACCAATCTCTCACCAAGTTCCTGCCTGTCCAAGTCCTCCCCCCACGTCCAGCCAATCGTAAATCCCACTAAAGAGTGACCGTCGACCGACGGCCTCCCTCGTCCTTCCTCCACCGCACATCTTTCCGTTGCTCCTTCTCTGCCAGCCAGAGGATTTAATCTCCCCTTTTTTCAGTAACTCTGTCCTGTGCTTACTGTCATCCCAAAATAGCTCACGATTTTATAATTATTTATTACCCGTTTCTCTCCCATATTTGACTGTGCCGTAGTCACTTCTGCGGCTGTGCCCAGCACACTGCTGCTCATGGAACAGGGCTTTACGTGAGTTCATTGAATGAATAGATTTGGAACTAAAAGGAAAATTCCATTTTCAAATATTCTGTGTAAATATATACACACACGTTAGTTTCTGAGCCATCTTTTATAAATTAGAATCTATAGGTTAATCATTATCTATACATAGGGCTCTTTGTTCTTGATTATAAGCTCGTTGATTTTAGGAATAGTTTTAAAACTGTTTTCTTTCTTTCTCATGTATTTCCAGTGGAGTGCTAGAAATATATAAATTTGAATTTAATGAAACTTCATTAAGAACAAGTCTCCCTCTGGTAGTAAATTTATTTTTTCTCTGTGAGTTGCACTGGTTCTTTTCAAGGTGTTTGGAGTACTTTCTTGTGTCCTGGAATGGACCACTGCTAAATGGTACCCTTTGCTGTCAAAACATAACTTATCCTTAGAAAAGTATTGCATTTCCTTTTAGTAAGGTGTTTCCGTGATGTTCTAGAAGTTCTGCAAACCTACAAGATTAGCATGGCTTTACTTACACATGTCAGTAAGTGAGGAACTGCAGATATTATTTGAATAATTAATGTGCACAACCAGCTGAGGCAAAGGGATTTGTCTTGTGCCCAATTATCCGCTGGCTTGCCCTAGTTCTTGCGGTTTTGGACGAACCACGTCCTTGGTTGTCTAGAGGTGGCGAGGTGCTGGGCTCGGGAAGATTTCACATTTTCTTCAATGAAGGTCAGTGGCCTTTTCCAACATTTCTGTCTCTTAAGTGTCCTAAGGCCTCTGTCCTCTTCCCTCTTTTACTTTAGGTGCCTGAGAAGACATGAGGCAAAAGTCTGCATCTTCCCTGTCTTTGACAGAGCGCACTGCTGTGTAGCTCCCTGAAATTAAGGGGTTATAAATGTGCCTCTAAGCGGCAGCTGCTGTGTGTCCTTACGATGGGTGGGAAATTAATGTCTTATCTGGGGCTGTTGGATTATCCATCTCCCCACGTGCCAGGTCTAGAGCCTACACTTCTCCCAGACTGCTGTGCCCCTGAGTTACCTTTGCCTTCACTTTTCTCCCTTTTTTTCTCTGTCTCCCTTTCTCCCTGGTGGTGTGGTCAACCATGCAAAGAGGGCTTTCTTGGTGGTGTTCCAGGGCTCATCACGTGGGTTGCCAGTGGTCAGTGGATGAATTGATACCCTCACTGCTTACTCCCCTATTTCCAGCTCCGACTCATCCCCAATCTATAAAATATTATTTGAATTATTTTTGAGCAGGATGAGGTGGATGGTGTCTTAAGAGTGGGAACTGGCACATATGGTCAGCTTTCGGGAAATCGCTTGTTGTGATGTACAGTACTGGCCCTCCTTCCTGGTGCGCAGATCTGGGAGACGACCGGGCCTGACACCCTTGCTCTGTAAGGGTTTCTTCCCACCCTCGGGAAGCTGTAGTTGTACGAGCAGTAGCAGGAGTTACAAAGGTGAGGAAAAGAGGCAAAACTGTATCAGATGTTATTCTTCCAGTTCATTACCCACGGGATAATCTAAGACAATTTTACTCAATTATTTTATTTAACTTTTATGGCTTTTAGGATGTATTCAGAGAACCTCCCTTTTGGCCTAAAAAGAATAAAATCATCATACCAACATTAGTTATTATTCTGTTCATTTTAAGCAAAAAAGGGGGTGATCTGAAAACACCCTTAATGTTGGTAGGATGATTTGCGGTTTTCAGAACACTGCTACATATTCTCTCATGTGACTTTCAAAACAGCTCTATAATGTAGGAAAGACTCGTAAAATTTATCATTACTGTCTGTACACTTCCTTCATCCTGCCTTCACTTTCTATATTTTTACATAACACCCAAATTAGATGAATTTTTAAGCTACCTTCTGCCATTCTGCCCCACAGGTAGGAGAATGGAAATCCAAGGTGAAATGACTAGCCTAAGGTCCTTGGGTAAAGTTGAAGAATTCAGTCTCAAACCCCTGCCGTATACTTAAGAAAAGTTAACCTTTTTATTTTGAGATAAATGTAGGTTCACATGCACTTATAAGAAATAATACCTGGTTTCCCCCCATGGTAATATCTCTCAAAAACTATAGTGCGATATCCCAACTAGGGTGCTGGCATTGATAAGTCAAGATAGAGAACGTTTCTGTTAACACTTCCTGCCCCCATCCCCTTCTCAACTCCTGCCAATCACTCATCTGTTCTTCCCATTGCTATAATTTGGTCATTTCAAGAATGCTACAGAGACGAACACTCAGCCCATAAAGATGCATGCAGGTTGTTGCACACGCCGATGGTTTGTTCCCTTTTACTGCTGGGTTGCATTCTGCGGGATGGATGTATCACCACAGTTTGTTTAACTGTTCACCCATTGAAGGACATTTGGGTTGTTTCTAGTTTTGGATATTACAAATAAAGCTGTTATAAACATTTATGTAGGTTTTCATGTGAACATATGTTTTTATTTCTCTGGGATAAATGCCCAGGAGTGTAATTTCTGGGTTGACTAGTAGTTGGATGGTTAGTTTTTTAAGGAAGCGCCAAGCCATTTTCCAGAGTGGCTGCACCATGTTCCATTCCCACCAGCAAAGTGTGAGGAATCTAGTTTCTCCACACTGTTGCCAGACTTTGTTGTTGTCACTATTTTTAACATCAGTCGTGCTGATGTGTGTGTAATGATCTCATTGTGGTCTTAGCATGTATTTCTCTAATGGCTAATAGCACTGAACATCTTTTCATGTGCTTATTTGCCATCTATAGTTCCTCTTTAATGACGTGTCTCTGTATGTCTTTTGCCCAT
>NW_012148019.1:254811-259631 GCF_000956105.1 Propithecus coquereli | reverse complement strand
ATGTTTTGTCATATTTTTGAGTGATTATAAATAGTATTTTTTTTTAATTTTGGTGTCCACGTGTTCACTGCTTGTACATAGAAACAGAATGGAGTTTGTGTGCTTGTCTGTATGTTCTGACCTTGTTGAACTCACTTATCAGTTCTAGGAGTTCAAAAGAATTTGTTGGTATATTCCTGGGGATGCCCTATGTAGGTAATCATATCATCTATAAATAGAGACAGTTCTTTTTTTACAATCTGTTTGAAGAGATTTAATTTCAGTTTTTCAAAGTGAGAATCATTCATAGATGGTGCCATGTACTACTTATTGCACCACATCATGAGACGCATGACGCGTAGGTATCTCATTTTCAGCGATGCTAAGATTGATCAATGGGATCAGTGGCATAAAATGGATACCTCCATTATAACAATTCACGTTAATTTTTCACTTAAAGATTGTGCATTGATTGATGATCCATTATCTCATTAGGGGTTGCAAAATGGGATTTTCTAATCCCATTATTACCCTTGCATTGTATTAACTGGAATTCTGTAAAGAAGGACAAATCCTTATCAACCATTGATTTCCCTGAATGTAGTTCCTACTGGGAAGGCAGGATAATTGCTTAATTCTTTCCCATTATTTACCAATCTTCGGAGTAATAAGTTGTGCCCTAGAAACGCCCAAATGCAGCTAGTTTTTTTAGTATCGGTTTGACCTTACAGTTTTTATGTGTTTGATGTGTTCCAATTATTAACAAATGTAGTTATTCTTTTTAATGATCAATTTGTCACAATGTAAGCCTGTGGGAATCCCTTAAAGTTGGTTTCATTGTTCTTTGACAGTACCCATTAGTGTTTTTTAAATAGTTTTTATTGCAGTAAGATATAACATAAAATTTGCTATTTTAACCATTTTTAAATTTACAGTTAAATGGCATTAATTACATTCACAGTGTTGTGCAACCATCACCACTATCTAGTTCCAAAACTTTTTCATTACCCCAAACAGAAACTCTGCATTCATTAGGCAGTAACTCCTGATTACCTCCCTACCCCAGCCTCTGTATCCTCTAATCTGACTTTTGTCTCTATGAACTTGTCTATCCTAGATATTTAACATAGGTAGAATCATTCAGTATTTGTCCTTATATGTCTGGCTTAGTTCACTCAGCACAATGTTTTCCAAGTTCATCAATGTTGTAGCATATATCAGAACTTTATTCATTTTTTGGCTGAATAATATTCCATTGTATGTGTATACCCCATTCTGTTTATCCATTCACCTGTTGATGGGCATTTGGGATACTTTTGTCTATCGTGAATAATGTTGCTATGAACATTGGTATTTACATATCTGTTTGAGTCCCTGATTTCCATTCTTTCAGGTATATACTTAGAAGTGAAATTTCTGGGTCATATGGTAATTTTATGTTTAATTTATTTTAGGATACGCCAAACTTTTTTCCCACAGTGGCCACAGTATTTTATATTCCCATAGACAACATATGAGGGTTCCAATTTCACCAGGTCCTCATCAGCACTTGTTACTTTTCACTTTTAAAAAATTATAGCCATCCTAGTTGGTGCGAAGTAGTGTATCATTGTGGTTTTGATTTGAATTTCCCTAATGACTAATAATGTTGAGCATCGTTTTTATTTACTTATTGGCCATTTGTGTGTCTTCTCCGGAGAAATGTCTATTAAAGTCCTTTGCCTGTTTTTTAATTGGGTTGCCTGTCTTTTTGTTGAGCTGCAGGAATTCTTTATATATGGCAGATATTAAACCCTTATCAGATATATGATTTACCAATATTTTCTAACATTCTGTAAAAGGTTGCAGTTTTTAAAACATCCTTCATAATGTCCCTTGATGCACATAGTATTTAAAATTTTGTTGAAGACTAATGTATCTATTTTTTTCTTTTGTTGCTCATGCTTTTAGTGCAATATCTAAGAATCATTGCCAAATCCAAGGTCATGAAGATTTTTTCACAAATTTTCCTTTAAGAGTTTTACGTTTTTAGCTCTTATGGTTAGGTTATTTATCCATTTTCAGTTGATTTTCGTATATGGCATGATGTAGAGGGTCAAATGTCATTTTTTGGCATGTAGAAATTAAGTTGTTCTGGCACCATTTGTTGAAGAGACTATTGTTTCCCCATTGAATGGTTTTGGCACCCTTGCCAAAAAGAAATTACTATAGATATATAGGTGTATTTCTGGACTTTCAATTTTAATTCTCTGGTCTATGTGTCTATCCTCATGTCAGTTTTGATTGCTATAGTTTTATAATAAATTTTAAAATTAAGAGTTGTGAGTACTATAATTTTGTTCTTCTTTTTCAGTATTGTTTGGCTATTCAGGGCCCCTTGCAATTCCATATGAATTTGAGGATACGGTTTTCTATTTTTGCAAGAAAGCAGTTGAAATTTTGATAGGGATTGTATTGAGCAATATTAAATCTCCTAATCCATGAACATGAGATATATTTGTATTTATTTAGGTTTTCTTCAATTTCTTTCAGCAATGTTGTATAGTTTTCAGTGTACAAGTCTTTCACTGACTTGGTTAAATTTATTTCTAGGCACTTTATTCTTTTGGATGTTATTGTAATGGAATTGGATTCTTAATTTTTTTTATAATATATAGGAAATATAGATAGTTTTACTTCTTTCCAGTTTGGATGTCTTTGATAATTTTTTCTTGTTTAATTTTTCTGGCTAGAACTTCTAGTACAAGGTTAAATAAGAGTGGACTTTAACACTCTTATTGTGCATTCATGTATTGCTCCTGATCTTCAGGAGAAAGCTTTGTCTTTCATCATTAAGTATGATGTCAGCTGCAGATTTTTTATAAAACCCTTTATAATATATAGGAAATATAGATAGTTTTACTTCTTTCCAGTTTGGATGTCTTTGATAATTTTTTCTTGTTTAATTTTTCTGGCTAGAACTTCTAGTACAAGGTTAAATAAGAGTGGACTTTAACACTCTTATTGTACATTCATGTATTGCTCCTGATCTTCAGGAGAAAGCTTTGTCTTTCATCATTAAGTATGATGTTAGCTGCAGATTTTTTATAAAACCCTTTATCATATTGAGGAAGTTTCTTTCTATTACTCATTTGTTGAGTAATTTTTATCATAAAAGGATTTTGGATTTTGTCAAATGCTTTTTCTGCATCTGTTGGGATGATCATGTACTTCCCTCCCCATCCTCCCACTGTTCTGTAATGTGGTATATTCCATTGATTGATTTTCTTATGTAGAACCACCCTTGCATTCCTGGGATGAATCACACTTAAGATTTAGCTAAGTCATGGTGTATTACTTAGCTTCTTGAATCTACAAATATGTGTCTTTTGCCTAATTTGTGAAGTTTTCAGCCATTATTTCTCTGGATATTTTGCAGTCTTACCCTTTTTTTTCCATGTACTTCTGAGAATGCAATCTCATGAATACTATATATTTTGTTAAAGTCTGCAGTTCTCTGAGTCTTTGTTCTTTTTTCTTTTCAGTCTATTTTCTCTCTGTTCAGATTATGTAATTTTTACTGTTCTATCTTTTTTTTTTACTTAACTAGTTTATTGATTCTTTCCTCTGTCTCATTTATTCTGCTGTTGAAAATTTAAATTTGGTTCAAGTTATAAAATTTTCATTTGGTTTTCTTTATATCTTCTATTTATTTGCTGGGATTTTCTATTTCTTTGTTTAAATTCCTATTTTTTCATTTGTTTCAAGCATGTTTGTGATTGCCAACTGAAGCACTTTCATGATGATTGCATTAAAATCTATGTCAGAAAATTCCAATATCTCTGTAATCTCAATGATAACATCTATTAATTGTTCTATTTTCATTCAGTTTGAGATCTTTCTGTTTCTTGGTATGATGAATGATTTTTTTACTCAAACCTGGCGCTTTTAAGTGTAATGTTATGAGGCCCTAGATCTTATTTAAATCTGGCTTTTAATTGGTTTCCTGTGACACCCTCTGGAAGAGGAAGGAGGTTCACTAACTCATTACTGTCATACGGGGCAGAAGTTCAGGTTTCCCACTGGTGGGGGGGGTGGTCCTTGTTAATGCTGGGCAGGGGTGGGAGTTCTGGCTTTCCTCTGGTAACTCCTCATCTGCAAAAAGTAACAGCTCCTCATTGCTGCTCCTCATATGGCAGCCACACACCACACTGGGGCGGCCTTGTTCCCACTGGAAGTGGTAAAGGTCCTGACTCTCCACTGGGCCTCCTCTGACACCACTCCAGTGGGGAAGACAGGGGATTCTTGGTCCTACTAGGTGGAGGGGGAAGCCCAAGCTCCTCCAGAGTCTCCACTGACATTATAGACAGGGGTGGGAGTTACCAACCAACAGGGATGGAAGCCTTGCCGCCTATGCAGCCTTCTCTGATATCACTGCCTTGGGTACAGGGGTCAGGGTGCCTTGTGATGGCCTCTTGAACTTGGGCTTTCTACTTGGTCACTGCGGGCACGGGTGGGGGTGAGGCACAGTTTTACCTGTTGTGTTCATCTGGTATGGAGTGGTTACTCTCTAAGTGTTCTGCTTTGGTAGGCTTCCTTTTTCTTCGTCCTTTAGAGAGCTGATTTTGTCTGCACTTGATGACATTTCCAGGTTGCCGGATTCTTCAGCTCCGAGTCTGACACATATGAGGCAAAAGGAAACCCAGAAAACTTACCAGCATATCATTCCTTTGTCCTCGAGGTCCCCAATCAGTCTGCTTTCTTCTCTCCACCTTTTGGAGTCTTCTTGTATTTATTTTATATGCAATTTTCTGGGTTTTTTAGTTGTATTTAGTGAGAGAAATAAGTTAAAGTACATTTAT
>NW_012148019.1:244998-254761 GCF_000956105.1 Propithecus coquereli | reverse complement strand
ACAGGGGTGGGAGTTACCAACCAACAGGGATGGAAGCCTTGCCGCCTATGCAGCCTTCTCTGATATCACTGCCTTGGGTACAGGGGTCAGGGTGCTTGTGATGGCCTCTTGAACTTGGGCTGTCTACTTGGTCACTGCGGGCATGGGTGGGGGTGAGGCACAGATTTACCTGTTGTGTTCATCTGGAATGAAGTGGTTACTCTCTAAGTGTTCTGCTTTGGTAGGCTTCCTTTTTCTTTGTCCTTTAGAGAGCTGATTTTGTCTGCCCTTGTTGACATTTCCAGGTTGCCGGATTCTTCAGCTCCGAGTCTGACACATATGAGGCAAAAGGAAACCCAGAAAACTTACCAGCGTATCATTCCTTTGTCCTCGAGGTCCCCAATCAGTCTGCCTTCTTCTATCCACCTTTTGGAGTCTTCTTGTATTTATTTTATATGCAATTTTCTGGGTTTTTTAGTTGTATTTAGTGAGAGAAATAAGTTAAAGTACATTTATTCTATCTTCCCAGACTGTCCATATAATTTAAACAAAATGGAAATTTTCTATATACTTTAAAGTATGACCCTCATTTACTTCTTTTCCAGACTAGTAGCTCCTTATTAAATACCTGGATCAGTGTTTTTAAAGCTACAGACTGTGACCTATTAGTGACTCATAAAATCAATTTGATAGGTCATGACCAGCATTTAAAAACTGAAATAGAATATAATAGAGTAGAAAATAAAGTACATTGTATATAGCAAGGGCTAAGAATTGTTGCATTATGTTTTTGATAGTTGTGTGTGTGCATGCAGGTGTGTGTGTGTGTGAAGACTGGGTTGCAAAATAGAATATATTTCTTAACTGTGGATTACAGTCAATAGGGTTTGAAAGGCACTCACCTAGATGGCAAAGAACGGTGAGAAGGAAAGAGGAGAAAACTTATTCAAACTGATTTAGCAGAGGCTTGCTGCTGCCCCATTTTCCACCCCACGGGCACTAGCTGGATTAGGGGCTGTGTATCCTATAGGTACAGATTAGACCGAAGGCCCAGGTTTTCCATTTCGAAGTGCTGTCTGCCCCAGAGGGCTTGCCTTTAGGTGGTGAGGACGAGGGCCCAATGTTACTCTGTGATCTCTCTTCTGAACCTGAGGGGCTCCTGTAGCCTCTGACCTCGGCAGCAAACAGGCTCTTGCAGGGAATGTTGGGAGGGGACTCCCTAGCTCTCCAGAGATGGGCTGCTCGGAGCAGAGCTCTCAGGGAGCATAAGTAATCTGTGCCACCCTTACCTCAGCCCCAAACACTTTGGTCTCTGAGTTAAAGTCAAGGTCTTGCGTGGCACCTCTTGTGCTCTGTGGGCACTGAGTGAGGACGAGGCCGTGCGGAAAGACAGGAAGTCACAGCTCTGGTGGGGAATCCACAGGGTTCTTTCTTAGCGGGGAGGGTAAAAATACGAAGTTGTAAAACTAAATAGGAGCAAGTTGAACGACCAGAGAGACAAGCACTAGAGGTAGAGGTAGAATGGAGGGTCAACTGTATAAACTGGGTAAATCTTAAAAGCCCATAACATCTGGCGGATGGCTTGGACTTCTCCATATCACTTCCCCCGAGGAGACACCATGTAAGTCATTCACTGCTGTCCGATGATTGCCTATGCTCTGGGCCCGGCTCTGGGCAAGGCCCTTTTTGCATGGGTACCATACTGACGCTTTAGAATAACCCTGTGGACAAGTATGACCAGCCACATTTCACAAATGAGGATGCTAAGGCTCATGGGATTTGTTCAAAGTTCTAGTTTGCCAGTGGCAGAGTCAGGATGGTAGACTGAGACTGGGTGAAGCATGCCTCCCGTCCTGCTACAGGTGACTTTTGGGAAATGAGACTGTGAGAGAATGAAACCAACCACCGTGAGAGTTCAGAGGCCCGACTATTTTTACAGGTCTGCAGGGGCTCTGCTGATACATAGTCCTGTGAAACGTTGTCATGGTACAGGACTCTTTCTGCAGTCTGACTATTTAAAGAAAATGTATCTTCTTCCCTAAAACAAATTTTACTGGTTAAAAAGAGATCACCATGAAATCTACCAAAGCATAGAACAAAATGTGAGGTGTGACAGGGGGCATAAGCTATTTCATCTAATGCCGAATGGCGCGTTTTCAGAAACAGCCGTAAATTAAATAAAGGAGCACACATTTGAAACTGTTTAAGCCTTTACCAAATATTTGGGACAGCGATGCTGTTATGGACACTTACTGCCAGTGATAAAAGAGCCAGGAGAGATAAATCCTGGATAATAAATCCTGTCATTTTATCAATGAAGTAGAAAGTGCTTTCAATAAGAGGTTCATCGTGCGGGACACATTCCAGCGACCTTCTCTTTAACATCTGGGTTAGGTGGCGTGGTCCAGACCCGAACATCGGCCTGCTGCTACCACTTCTGTTTGCTCCTCTAACGTTAAGCAACCAGAGAAAATCCCAGAAAACCCCTCGACGATCTCTACCCCAGCATCAAAAATAGCAAAGTGGCCACTGAGTAGATTAACAGGGGCAATGCTAAGGTGGAAAGTGCAGATTGAGCAATACAGGTAGAAACCTTAATAACTGACCGTTTGTCAGCTCTGAGTGGCTATAAAGGATTCTTTGGGGACAGTACTTTATAAGGCAAAAGAATCGCCTGAATCAGCTAGACTGGCTTTCTTAGATGAGTTGGGGGGTTCTGGAAAGATTTGAACTTCTAAGAAATCAGGTTCAGTTTTCACTGTGCAGAGGTTTAATTAAAAAGAAAAATATCATAGACTGTAACCTTATGGAGAAAAATGCTTTTTAAAAAAATTATTCTAATGCCACCTGGATCATTATAGCAAAGAAGAACTTAGAATCTAATTACCTACAGGGTGTTTACATATGTTATCGCAGGAGCTTGGAGAGCCTGTCTGGACAGACCTAGGCGCTTTTTATTTAACCTGCAGTCAGTCTCGTCTTCCCAGCTCCTCAGATGCAAATATAATATCATTATAGAGGTTAACTCAATTTACACAGATGTATTATACTGAAAACCAGATGTTCTATGTGAAAACCAAATTGTTGCGGATCAAATTATGTGTTCTATCCTAGGGGAACTTGTTATTTAAGCATCTGTGATGCTTGCTATGACTTAAAGGATTGGCATTTATAGGCCAACTGCTTACCTCCGCTAAGTCAGTGTGTCTGTGTTTTTGTCAGGGTCATATTCGGCTGTGCTTTGGGGAAAAAAGTGTCAGTGACTTAATAAAACAAATATTTATGTCTTGATCTCATCAGTGTCTGATGCGGGTCAGGTGGCACCCCGGTGCTGCTGCCTTCCAGGGACCCCGTGACTCAGAGACTCAGACTATTTCTCTCTTGCAACTCCAGCGTTTCAATGCCATATGACTGGTAAGGCAGTAAGGTGAGCGCCCAGAAAATTGAAATGGTTTCAGATACACAGTCTATGTACTGAGTGATGGCTTTTGTGGGTTTTGGAAGCATCGATGGGACTTTATGGAATAGCTATTTGGATTTCAGAGCTCTTGGTGCCTTGCACATTCAATAATACTTTGTATATACAAACATAACTCTTTATTAAAATAATGATAAAGGCAATCTCTTAAAAAGGATGTATTGGTCATCAAATTTAGGAACCAGAGGAAGAATATCCATGGGGAAGGATTGTAGGCCCTCGAAAGGAGTCTTGATCCAGCAAAATGCTCTTTGTGCTGTATCGTTGGTCCTGCAGTGCTTGCTTTGTAGATTTCTTTGCCTTGATTTCACAGTAACTGTGATGGTTAATATTAGGTGTCAACTTGACTGGGTTAAAGGATTCCCAGATAGCTGTAAAACATTGTTTCTGGGTGTATCTATGTGGATGCTTCTGAAAAAGTTAGCATTAGAATCAGAAGACTGAGTAGAGAAGGTCTGCCCTCCCCAGCGTGGATGGGCTTCATCCAATCAGCTGAGGGCCTGGACAGAACAAAAAGGCAGAGGAAATGCAAATTCCCTCTCCCGGGGTGGGACACCCATCTCCTCCTGCCTTCCCACATCACAACTACAGGTTCTCTGGCCTCTGGACTTAGACTGAACTATGCCGCCAGCTTCCCTGTTTTTCCGGCTTGCAGATGGCGTACTGTGGGACTTCTTGGCCTCCATAATTGTATGAATCAATTCTCATAATAAATGCCCTCTTATATATCTATATCTATATCATATCTATATCTATATCTATATCATATCTATATCTATATCTATATCTATCTATATCTATATCTATATCTCCTACTGGTTCTGATTCTCTGGAGAACCCTGACTGATACAGTAACCTGCTGGACAGACTCTCAGATTGCACCTCTGACTCTGGCACTTGGTCTGCACGTTCCTGACTCGGGCTTAGACGTTGGCCTGCAGCCCTGATCCCTGCCTCATTCTACATCCTTGGTTCAGTCACTGCTTATGTGGCCTTCCCAGTGTCTGACCACTGTCTGTGTTTGTCCATGTCACTGCTCCCAGGTGTCTGATGCTACCACATTCTCCAAAGCCTGCTCAAGGACATCACTCCTCCCTCCCTCTCTCCTCCACCATCAATTTTACCCTCTCTACTGAATATTCCCGAAAATATACAAATAGTCTATTGTTTCTCCCATCCTAAAGGGAAGAAAGGAAACTCCTCTTGACCCCAATTTCCATTAGAGTTAACTCTCTATTGTTTCCTTCTCATTACTGAAAACATCTTAAGTTTTAAAAATTACTTTAAGTTCTCTTTTCCTATTCTGCCTGAATCTACCCCAATCAGGCTTTCATCCCCATTACTTTGCTGAAATTGTACTGGTCAAGCTCACCCTTGATTTCCATGTTGCTAAATCCAATGGTTATTCTCAGTTTTCACCTTACTTAAAGTCTCAGCAGCACTGGATATACAGCTGATAACTCCTTTCTCTGTAAAACTTTCTCCTCTTTGCTTCCAAGGTGCTACACTTGCCTGGGGTTCCTCCTCCCTTTCTCAGTGCTCCTTCTCAATCTTTCTCTTTCTCTCTGCTTGTTTTTCCTCATTTGTCTGTCTTCTAAAATATTGGAGTACCCAGGGCTCAGCCCTTGGACTTCTTTGTTTCTATCTATAGTCACACCGTAGGTGATGTAGTCCAGATGGCTCTAAATAGCATCTCTGTGCTGACGTCATCCCAATTCATATCTCCAACCAGGATGTCTTCCCTGACCCAGAAAAATGTATCCTACAGCCTATTTGACACCTCCACTTGGATATCTAATAGGGATTGCAAATTTAACATCTCCAAAGCTAAGTTCTGGGTCATTCTCTTATACTTTTCTCCATTTCAAGTAACGAAACTTCATTTTTTAAATTGCTAGGATAAAAAAACAAGCAACACCCCCCACCCCCAAACTCTAAACTTGATACCCATTTTTGGAAAAAGCCTAGAGCACCTGATATTCCCAGGCGGTCTCCCATCCAAGTGCTAACGAGGCCCAACCCTGCTTAGCTTCCAAGATCAGACAAGATCAGGTGTATTCAAGGTGGTAGGACTATAGACTCCAACCTTAACTCTTTTCTTCATAACCTGCAAGCAATTCATCTCAAAATCCTGATAAATTTCTCCAGAAGTTGACCACTTCTCACCAGCCCTATCATGTCTCACCTGTTAGTGCAGTAAATGTCCTAACTGGTGTTTAGCTTCTGTCTTTGTCCATCTACTGCCCCAGCCTATCCTTATCAGAGCAATCACAGGGACCTAAGAAAATATAAGTCAGATCGTATCGCTCTCCTGCTTATTGCTTTTATTGGCTTCCACCTCATCAGACGAAAGCCCAAGGTCATCACACTCATCTTGAAGGCTCTGTGTAATCTGGTTCCCACTACTTCTCTTCTCAGCCTTGCTTTTCCCACTCAGTGCATCGCCCACTGCTGCCCTTGACCATACCAGGCAGCCTCCCCTCCTAGGTCTCAACCTTGCTGTCTCCTCTGCCTGGCATTCTATATTCCCAACTAATCACATGACTCACTTATTGACTTCCTTCATATTTTCACTCTAGTGCACCATCTTGACAAGGCCTTCCCTGATAACCTTACCTAAAATTGCAACCCTTCCCCTTGACATTTCAATCCCTCTATCATAATTTATTTTTTCTCTTTACCGTTATCATTTTCTAACATACCATATATTCTAACTATTTTTATCTTCCTCACTAGGGTATAACCTCTACAAGGACAAGGTATTGGACTGATTTGCTTATTGTTGTATCTCTTGCGGCTAGACCAATGCCAGACACATAGTAATTGCTCAATAAACATTTGTGGAATGAGAGAAAGGATCAGTTATAGGATTGTGTTCCCAAAATTAACTTGGAATTCTGCTATTTAGAACACTGTTCATATTTTTTCCCCAGAAACAATGTTATTGAGAATAGGTAAGTCCTGTAATATTTGCTCAAAATTTATCTATGTTCCACAGTATGCCTGAAACTAAAGGGGTTAGTAGAGGTATCCTGCAGTGTCTACTAGGTAGCTAGTACCAGTGAGATACAATTAGAGACCACTGATCATAGTACAACATTGTGAGAGCTTTAAAAGAGGAATTACAGAATCCAATCGAAATGTAGGGGAAGGAACACTTGAAATTAGGGTAAATTTTATGGAAGAAGTGACATTTGAACTGGATCCACAGAGTGGATGAAAGTTTGTCAAGAAGAGAATGAGAAGAAATATTAACAGGCAGAAGGAATAACAAATCAGATGGCAAAAGCATTAAAGTATATGGTATGTTCACGGAAAAGAGAACAAACTTTCTGTGTCTGACATATTAGTGAGAGAGGCAGGTGGGTTGAAGTTGTAAAAACAAAAATGCTTTGAGCCATGTTAGGGAGCTGAGATTTATCCTGTTGATGCTAAGAAAGAATTTTGAATTGGAGTCCTGCAGACTGGTAAAGAAACAAAAGTTCATTTCTACTCATAAATTTTCTTAACATTTTGTGGCTTATCAGTTGTAGTTTTCAAATTTTCTTTGGTTTCTAGGCAATTCCAAAATTGACTGGGCTGCTTCAAAATTTAGGTAATGGTGGGCCAAGATGGCAGACTAGAAGCAGCCTGTATAGTGCTGCTGTCGCAGAGAGGATGCAAAGTGGAGCGTAGATATCTACCTTCGGATTCATCGTCTGGGTGAGAGCACTGGGAATCCACAGAGCAGAGGTGGGAGTGAAGTGAAGAAGATAGAAGTAGGGCGACCTGCTCAGCAGCACCAGAGGTAATTAGGGAAGGTGCCCACCGTGGCAAAGGGACGAGGAGAGAATCCTGGGCTCCATGCTTCCACTGAGGATACTGCAACTGGAGCAGTGGGAGGGCCCCTCCATTGTAACAGACCTGTGGACTGATGCAGAGACCTGACTGGAGGCTGGGCAGCTGCACTGCTTTGGAGAGAAGGAATAGCTGGCCTGTGAACTCTGGGCACTGCAGCCGGTACCATTGTCACATCCCAACACTAGAATGCTCCTTCTGCCCAGGAGTCAGACCTGTGACTGCTGCCTCCCCCTTACCCTGCTGGGTGGGGAGGGAGTGGGGAATCCTGGTGCTCACAAATACCTCATGGGCAAGTGATGTGCACCCCAACAATGTGCCCAGCACCTTGACAACCCAGGTCTGCATGCATTACAGACCTGTGGACACTGTGGACCCCCTCTGTCCCACACGCATGCCCCGTCCTGCTGGCCAACCCCATATCATGTGCACACCTTGCATCAGAGGCCGGCCCTGCCACAGTGGTCCAGTGACAACCATGAGAGAGCAGGGGAGACACAACAGAGCACCAGTATTAAAGGCTCTCAGAGCATCTGCCCCTCTCCTGCCTTGTCAAGCTTCCAGAGTAGGACCCAAGCACAGCATCCAGGGACCCATCCCCATCTTCCCCAAGTAACAGTGGTCCCAGAAAAGGAGAAAAGGTATACCATATCTGCTATCTTTTTTGAGCTGAGAGAAGGGGCCCCAGATGAAAAAGAACCAGCACAAAAACTCTGGCAACATGAGAAAACAGGATGTCTCAACAACCACAAAGATTAACAATAGCTCTCCAATAATGAACTCTAACCAAAAGGAAACTGTTGAAATGACAGGCATGGAATTCAGATTATCAATGGCAAGTAAGATGAATGGAATTGAGGAGATGGTAGAAAACCATCTCAAAGAAAAATTCAGGGCATGAATGAAAAATTCACTAAAGAGATAACATCACAAAAGCGATAACAGAATTTAAAAAAATGAGTCATTTAGGGAATTTCAAAATACAGTAGAAAGCTTTAACAACAGATTAGACCAAGCAGAAGAAAGAATTTCAGAGCCTGAAAACAAGAATTTAGAAGTAACCCAGTCGGTAAAAAATGCATTAAAAGAACAAAGAAGAATGAACTATTACTGTGAGAAATATGGGATTAGGCAAAATGAATGAATATAAGAACTATAGGTATCCCTGAGGGAGAAGAAGGAAAAGCAGTAAGCATGGAAAACCTGTTTGAGAGAATAATAGAAGAAAACTTTGCTGGTATCATTTGAGGTTTAAATATCCAGATACAAGATGGTCATCAAATACCTGGAAGATTCATAGCAAATAGGACATCACCAAAACACATAGTCTTTAGCCTGACCAAAGTCAAAGTGAAGAAAATTTTGTGAGTTGCCGGATGAAAGCAACAAGTTACTTACAAAGGAAAAACCATTAGATTAACGGTAGACCTCTCAGCAGAGACCTTTCAAGCCAGAAGAGATTGGAGTCCCATTTTTAGTGTTCTTAAACAGAATAAATGCCAATCGAGAATTTTGTATCCTATAAAACTAAGTTTCATAAATGAAAGAGAAATAAAGTCTTTCTCAGACAAGAAATATAAGAGAATTTGTCACAAGCAGGCCTGCCTTACAGGAAATGCTTGGAAGTGCTCTATACGTGAGCAATCAATACACACCAGTGTAAAAACACCTGAAATTTAAAGTTCACAGATCTTATAAAACAGTAACACAGGGAGAACACAAAGCAACTAGGTATCATTCAACATAATGAGCAGAACAGTATCTCACATATCAGTACTAACGTTGAGTGTAAACGGTCTTAATGCTCCATTTAAAAGATATAGACTGGCCGAATGGATGAAAAAACACATCCCATGTTTACACTGTCTCCAGGAAACCAATATAACTCACAAGGATTCTCACAGACATAAGGTAAAGGGATGGAATAAAGATACTGCATGCAAATGGAAACCAAAAGCGAGCAGGAGTAGCTGTTCTTATATCAGGTAAAATAGACTTTAAATCAATAACGGTAAAAAAAAAAAAAAGACAAAAAGTCATTATATAATAATAAAAGGAGGAATTCTGCAAGAAAATATAACAATCCTAAATATATATTCACTTAACATGGGAACTCCAAGATTCACAAAACAAATTTTACTAGATCTAAGCAAAGAAACACACAGCAACAGCTTAATTGCTGGGGACTTTAACACTCCACCGACAGAACTGGGCAGATCATTAAGGCAGAAGATCAACAAAGAAACACTAGACTTAAACAAGACTCTAGAACAAATGTACCTAATAGGCATCTACAGAACATTCTACCCCCAAACTGTAGAATATACATTCCTCTCATCAACATATGGGGCATTTTCCAAGACAGAAGACAGATCATATGTTAGCCCAAAAAACAAGTCTCAGTAAATTCAGAAAAATCAAAATCATTCCATGTATCTTCTCAGATCACAGTGGAATAAAACTAGAAAT
>NW_012148019.1:230363-231573 GCF_000956105.1 Propithecus coquereli | reverse complement strand
CCCCAATCCTATCTGCTTTCTATCACCCAGAGGTAACCACAATACTGAATTTTTTCTTACAACGTCCTTGTTTGTCTATATAGATTTAGCATATTACATATGTGTGCATATTGATATGTAATACTCATATACATATATATGTATACACACATAATACATTATTAAATTTCACTTGTTCAGGGAATCATTACAATTAAAGCATTAACTATGTAATCTACTTTTTCATACTATATCATATTTATATGGCTCATTTCTGTTTATGTAAGTAGCTATTTATTTTTATTTAAAAAATTTCCATCGTGTTAACATACCAACACAACAACTTGTGCTTTTTCAGGTTATTTGTTCTGTTATGAGCCATGTTGTAATAAACATGCTTGTACAGATTTCCTGATGTAAAAACCACATAGGCAAGTGTGTTACTCTAGTTTATACCTGAGAGTAGAATTGTTTGGTAATATACTATTCACATGGTCTAGCTTGGTGAATGTTCCAGGTACATTTGAGAAAAATATGTATTCTGCTGTTTTGGGGTGGAGTGCTCTATAAATGTCAATTAGGTCCAGTTGGTTGATAGTGTTGTTCAAGTCTTCTGTTTAATTCAGTGACTTTCTGTCTGTGTGTTCTGTAGCTCACTGAGAGAGGAGTGTCGAAGTTTTCAACCATAATTGCAGACTTGCCCATTTCTCCTCTCAGTTTTGTCAGTTTTTACTTCATGTATTTTGAAGGTCTATTATTAGGTGCACACACATTAAGCATGTTCTGTGTTCTCGACAAAGCTATTACCATTGAGAAATGTTCCCCTTAATTCATTATAATAGTTCTTGAAGTTCACTTTTCTGATATTAACATAGGTACTTTAGGTATTTTATTCTGAGTGATGCATATCTTTTTTCATTGTTTTACTTTAATCCAATTAACCCAGTCTATTTTTTGATTAATGTTAGCATAATATATTTTTTCTATTCTTTTACTTTCAAATGAATTATATCATTGTATTTAAGGCAAGGTTATTTCAGCAGAATATAGTTGTGAAATATTTCTTTTAATCTACTCTGCCAATCTCTGTATCTTAATTGGTATATTTAGACCATTTACATTTAAGATAATTATTAATATGTTACAGCTTGTGTCTTCTCTTTTATTATTATATTTTTACTGGTTTCCTTTGTTTCTTGTTATGTGAAGTATTCTGTAGATATCATCTAGT
>NW_012148019.1:228119-230313 GCF_000956105.1 Propithecus coquereli | reverse complement strand
TGTTTGATCAATTCAGCTGTTGATGCTCATATCGCACTTTTAATTTTGTTCATTGTAGTTTTCAGCTCTAGGGTTTATTAGTTTTTTTTTGTCATTTCAGTCTCTCTGTTAAATTTCTCTGATAAATTTCTGAATTGTTTCTGTGTTTTCTTGAAATCATTGAGAATCATTAAAATAACTATTTTGAATTATTTGTCTGAGTGATCTTGCATCTCCATATAATTTAAGGTCAGTCTCTTAAGCCTTATTTTATACATTTGGTGAGGTCATATTTCTGGGCTTTGAACCTGGGAGCACAATTGGTGGGTCTGCCACCTGGGTTCCGGTGTGCTCTCAAAATGACCCTTCTAGGTCTTGGGCTCCACCAGAGTTCCACAACTTTCTATCTAAATCCTGAAGTTCCCACAAAGAGATTTTTATCTGTGGATGGGTGCAGAATTCTTGTTCTTCTTGTGTAGAATGATACAAGCGGGCGACCTCTTATTCTGCCATCTTGCTGATATCACTCTTCTTATATCTGGGTCCACCTTTTAACTGCACTACAAAGTTGCCATGCAGAAGGCAGTCAGGATGTTGTGGGTTCTGGAAACTGTGAATGGAGAATGATTCAATTGATTAAGGGTGTCCAAGTTGGAAGGTACATTAAGGAGGAAATTTGAAATTTATCTTCAGATATGAAGGAAAATTTTGTCTAGGAAGGAAAAGATTTGGGCTCAAAATGTTTTGGTCTCAAGATAAACATTATCAACAGAATTTCAAAAATGGAAAAGGCATCTTGTGAGAGAGTGAGGTTATTGTATCAGATATATTAAAGCCAGGTTGTGAGCATTGTGGGGATGCCTGAGAAGTGGTTCTTCTACTGATTGGAAGGTTTGTTTTGATGGCTTCTGAAATCCCTTTAAACGTGAAGAATATATGATTCTAAGAGGTCCTCAGTCCAAAGGATAAGCCATTACATCTTTACACTCCATTTGGTGTTACAAATTCCATTTTAGATTATATTCTTTATCCAAGGTCATTTACCATAACCCTTTATATAAATCAATAGATGATATTATTCTAGCTATTCCCAGCTGATATAACAATATATCAATTTTAAACAGAATACACATTAGATTTGGTTCACAGATCAGAGAGTTTTAGAACTAAGAGCTATGGGGTCCTTAGAGATTATCTGGTCAAATCTTTTCATTGCACAATGACAAAATTGGAACTAAAAGGCCCTATGTTTGCTCCTGCCTTACCTAGCTCCTTTCAGGTGCATAAGCAATATCTTTTCCCTACAGGTTCAGCCCTCTTCATCTCCAAGCCAGTATCAACAAAGGCAGGACAGTCAGCAGAAATCTTTGACTTACATCTAGTGAGACTTAGAGTTTGTTGAATAATGTTAATTATTTATTAAGCACCAACCTGTACCAAGCACTACTATAGGTGTTTTGCAAACAATATGAAATTTAATTCTGTGACCAATATTATTATCCTTATTTTAAAGATCAGGTAGTGAGGCTTAGAGAAGTTATGTGATTTACCTAAACTCACAGAGCTAGTAAGGTAGCAGACTTCAGTTTCAAATCCACAGAGGTCTTACCCAAAATTCTGTGTTTTATGTTGCCATTCAGGCATAGACTTACCTGCCAGCCTCACTTGAAGCACATCCTTTGTCCACCAGATTGAATCTTCCTGGTAAGGGTATTCTCCTGTATCATGCCTAATCTCACTACTTTTTTTTGGATACTGGGTATGGAACATCTGACCTGTTCCTCATGGCCAGTTTTGGCAGCCAGGTCATCACCATACCTGGTGGTTGTGATTTCCACATGGTTTTTACCTTATGGGATGTGGACACAAGAATTCTAATGCCTGGAATAATGCATTTTTCTTTGTACTCTATTCCATTTCCCCAGACAGCTTTAAATAAGATAAATACTTCTTATTTTTTAATTCAAGCTTCATGGACTAATATAAAGCAAAAAGCCATGAGACAAACACCATCGTCTTCTGGCACTGATTATTGCTATGGAAGCATCTGAAGATAATGTGACCTTCTAATCCTTTTGTAGATGACTTAATATTCTTATATAATCTCAATCTATAGGTTCAAACATTTTTCGTTCATGAAAGATTTTTCTGGACCATTTGGTGTGTTCTATTCCTTATGAACACTGAATTATGTATATGTTGGATCTTCTTTGTC
>NW_012148019.1:225684-228069 GCF_000956105.1 Propithecus coquereli | reverse complement strand
AACTGAACAATGAACATGACACAAGCATCCAAAACCTACGGGATGTAGAAAAGCAGAGTTAAGAGGAAAAATCATAGCCTTAAATGCTTACATAAAAAAGACAGAAAGATCACAAAATAACAACCTAATGTCACACCTCAGGGAAGTAGAAAAAGAAGAAACCAAACCCAAAGCTAGCAGAAGAAATAACAAAGCTCAGATCAGAACCTAGGCAAATAATTTATGAATAAATCCCCAAAAGCAAATACAACATAAACAAAAATAAGTAAATGGAACTTAATTAAACTAAAAAGTTTCAGCACAACAAAGAAAATAATCAACAAAATAAATAGACAACCTACAGAATGGGAGAAAATATTCTCAAACTGTACATCTGACAGAGGGATAATATCCAGAATCTACAAAGAACTCAAACAAATCATCAAGAAGAAAACAAATAACCCCATCAAAAAGTGGGCAGAAGACATGAATAGACCCTTTTCAAAAGAAGTAGACAAATGGTCAACAAATGTATGAAGAAATACTCAACATCACTATTTATCAGGGAAATGCAAATTAAAACCACAATGAGATACCACCTTACCCTAGTCAGCCATGGATATTATTAGAAGTCAAAAAAAAGATAGATGTTTACACAGGGTGGTAAGAAGGGAATGCTTACACACTGCTTGTGGGAATGTAAACTTGTATGACTGTTATGGAAAGCAGTATGGAGATTCCTCAAAGAACTAAAAGTAGACCTACCATTTGATCCAATAAGCCCACTACAGGGTGTCTATCAAAAGGAAAAGAAGTAATTTAATCAAAATGACACCTGCACCAGAATGTTTATCTCAGCACAATTCACGATTGCAAAGGTGTGGAATCAACCTAAGTGCCCATCAACTGATGAGTGGATAAAGAAAATGTGTACATATACTATGGAGTACTACTCAGCCATGAAAAGGAATGAAATAATGTCTTTTGCAGCAATTTGGAGGGGACTGCAGACCATTGTCTTAAGTGAAGTATCTCAGGAATGAAAAACAGATACCACATGTTCTCACTTATATGTGGGCACTAAGCAAAGGATATATATGGTCATAAAGAGCTGTAATGGACATTAGAAACTAAGAAGAGGGAAGGTTGGGAGGGAGTAAGGGATAAAAATTTACCTATCAAGTACAATGTACACTATTCTGGTGATGGGTGCACTGAAAGCCCTGACAACAGCATGATAAAATTTACCCATGTAGCAAAAAGCACTTGTATTGCTAAATTTTTTGAAATAAAATAAACGCAGGTAATTACTGGTCTCTAGTAAGTGGTGAGAGATAGGTGTCTAATTTTATTCTTCTGCATATGGATATCCAGTTTGTCTGGCAGCGTTTACTGAAGGAGAGTATCCTTTCCCCAATGTGTGTTCTTAGCACCGTTGTTGAAAATCAGTTGGCTGTAAATGCATGGATTTATTTCTTGGATCTCTGTTCTGTTCTATTGGTCTCTATGTCTGTTTTCACATCAGTATCATGCCGTTTGGTTATTTATTGCTTTGTGGACTATTCTGAAGTCAGATAGTGTGATGCCAGCTATCTCTTTTAACTGGTAACAACTTAACTTTGCTCACAAAGAAACAAAAAACTGTACACTTTAGTTAAATTCTCCCCCCACTATTTGAATTTTTGATGTGATAATTTATATTTTTTATATTGCCTATGTCTTAACAACTTAATGTAGTTATTCCTCTAATAGTTTTATCATTTATTCTTCATGCTAAAGATATGTGTTTATACACAACAATTACAATATTAGAGTAAGTTTTAAAATAAGTATGATTTGTCTGTATACTTACTTTTACAAGTGAGTTTTATACTTTCAGGTTGTTTCTTCCTACACATCAGCTTCCTTTTCTTTCAGTTTGAAGATCTCCCTGCAGTATTTCTTGTAGGACAGATCTGGTAGCAATGAATTCCCTTAGCTTTTGTTTGTGTGGGAAAGCCTTTTATCTCACCTTCGTTTCTGAAGGACAATTTTGTTGGATATAGTATTTTGAGTTGGCGATTTTTTTTCCTTATTCAGCCTGAATATATTATCTTACTTTGTCTTGGCCTGAAGAGGCTCTGCTGAGAAGTCTGCTGGCAGGATATTGGAGCTCCCTTGCATGCTATTTGCTTCTTTTCTCTCACTGCTTTCAGAATTCTCTCTTTGTCCTTTGAGAATTCGATTAGAATATGTCTTGCGGTAGTCTTAGTGGGGTTGAATATTATTGGTGACATTTAATTTTCCTGTATCTGGATATTTATATTTTTTACAGGTTTGGAAAGTTTTCTGTTATTATTTCTTTGCATAAGCTTTCTACACCATTTTCTTTCTCAACTCCCTTTTTAACTCCAATAACCTGAAAAT
>NW_012148019.1:213427-214524 GCF_000956105.1 Propithecus coquereli | reverse complement strand
TAGAAAATATTTTTCTGCAGAATTTTGAAAGCATTACTTAATTGTCTGCTAGTTTTCTGTGTTGGTGAAGATATATCTGAAGCTGTTACGATTCTTGATCCTCTCTGTGCCACTTGTTTTTTCTCATGGGAATTTTAAATTTTGTCCTTGGCGACCTTAAATTTTACAGTAATATGCCTTAGAATGGGCCTATTTTATCCATTGTGCTCAATACTTTCAATTTGGAAAACCATGCCTTTCATTACTAATAAATCTATTTGAAATATTTCATTGATGATATACTCCTTTTGAAAAAAATCTATTCTTTCATTTAGGGTGCTAAACATTGAAATGATCCTCCAATTCGATTATCATTTTTCTGCTATGATAAATTTATTGCCTTTTTTCTTTATTTTATGGTAAAGTTCTAACTTTATTTAGTAATCTACCCTTAATTTTTAAATTTCTGCTATTATACACTTAATTTTGTTCCCTATGTGTTCCTTTTATTCTAGCACTCTCATACACTACTTCATTAACTCATTGTCTTTCCTTACACATCTAAGGATAGGATACTAATTTTGTAAAAGGAAGTTTGTTTTTTCTTTCTGAATAATTGGTGCTTTATCTAAATTGCTTTCTACTTCTGCTTTTTCTATTTGATTTGCCTCCCATGGGAAACTTTCCTTGTATACTTGATAATTCTTGGTTGTATATTAAAGATTGAGAGAGCCTAAAATTTTATTTGGAAGTTCTGAGCACATGAGCGGGGTTGTCCACTTTGAGCATCGCTATGAGCCAAATTGTGAGAGCTGTCTGTTGGGGCTACCCCTTGTTAATAACTTAGTTTCTATTCCTAACTTCTCTTTTCTTTATTAATTACTTCTTAGACTTTCTTTGAGCTTATTCTCTTATTCTTTTTCTCTAACTTTCTAGGTTGTTTGCATACCTTATTAGGTTTGCCGTTTCCACTCTTCTAGTCAAGTCTACAAAATTTTCTCTAAGCAACACTTTGCCTATAAGATTTGATGAGTGACAGTTTCATTACTATTTAGTTCTAAATATTCTATAATTTCCATTAGGGGTTTTCCCTTCTTTGCCTGTAAATTATTTAGAGG
>NW_012148019.1:210259-211412 GCF_000956105.1 Propithecus coquereli | reverse complement strand
TTTTAATTGCAGAATAATATGAGGGTAAAAATACTTTGGTTACATATATTGCCTTTGCACTGCCCGAGTCAGAGCTACAAGTGTGCCCAGCCCCCAGACAATGCGCACGGCATCCATTAGGTGTGAATTTACCTATCCCCTCCTTCCCCCTGCCACCTGCCTGACATCCGATGAATATTACTTCCATATATGCCTTAAGTGTTACCAATTAGTGCCAATTTAGAGGTGAGTACATGTGGTGCTTGTTTTTCCATTCTTGTGATACTTCACTTTGAAGAATGGGCTCCAGCTCCATCAGGGATAATATAAGAGGTATTAATTCACCATTGTTTTTTTATGGCTGAGTAGTACTCCATGGTATACATATATCCCATTTTATTAATCCACTCATGTATTGATGGGCACTTGAGTTGTTTCCACATCTTTGCAACTGCGAATTGTGCTGCTATAAATATTCGAGTGCAGATGTCTTTATTATAGAATGTCTTTTTCTTTCATTGGGTAAATATCCAGTGATGGAATTGCTGGATCATTGGTAATTCTACTTTTAGTTATTTGAGATATCTCCATATTACTTTTTGTAGAGGTAGTACTCATTTTCAGTCCTACCAGCACTGCACGAGTGTTCTTATATCTCTGCATCCATGCCAACATTTGTTGTTTGGGGACTTCTTGATAAAGCCAATCTTGCTGGAGTCAAATGATATCTCATTGTGGTTTTGATTTGCATTTCCCTGATGATTAGAGATGTTGAACGATTTTTCTTATGTTTAACAATTAGTCTATCTTCCTTTGAAAAGTTTCCATTCATATCCTTTGCCCAATTTTTAATGGGATTGTTTTATTTTTTTATGTTGATTTTCCTAAGTTCTATGTAGATTCTAGTTATTAGCCCTTTATCAGATGTGTAGCATGCAAATATTTTTTTCCATTCTGAAGGTTGTCTATTTGCTCTCATGATAGTTTCCTTGGCTGTGCAGAAGCTTTTTAATTTGATCATTTCCCCTTTATGTATTTTTGTTGTTGCTGTGATTGCTTTTGGAGTCTTCTTCATACATTCTTTGCCTAGGCCAATGTCTATAAGATTTTTTACAATATTTCCTTCTAGAATTCTTATGGTTTTATGTCTTAGGTTTAAGTCTGTTATCCATCA
>NW_012148019.1:208329-209092 GCF_000956105.1 Propithecus coquereli | reverse complement strand
TCACCTCCTTAGTTAAATATATTGCTAAATATTTAATTTTTTTGATGCTATTGGGAAAGGTATTGCATCTTTAGTTTGATTCTCAGCTTGACTGTTATTGGCATATATGAAAGCTACTGATTTGTGTTCATCGATTTTGTATCCTGAGACTTTGCTGAATTCATTTATCAATTTGAGGAGTCTCTTGGTTGAATGTTTGGGATTTTCTAGATATTAACATAACATCATATCATCAGAAAAGAGTGAAAGTTTGACCTCTTTTGTCCCCATTTGGATACTCTTGATTTCCTTCTCTTATCTGATTGCTCTGGCAAAGGCTTCCAGCACTATGTTAAATAGAAGTGGAGATAGAGGAAAACCTTGTTTGGTTCCAGTTATAAGCAGGAATGCTTTCAATTTCTCCCCATTCAGTATGATGTTGGCTGTGGGTTTGTCATATATGGCTTTAATAATTTTGAGATATGACCCATCTGTGCCTATTTTATTAAGAGTTCTTATCATAAAAGGGTGCCAAATTTTGCCAAATACCTTTTCTGTGTCTGTTGAGAGAATCATATGGTCTTTGTTCTTGCTTTTATTTATATGGTGAATTACATTTATAGATTTGTGAATGTTAAACCTTGCATCTCTGGGATGAAGCCCATGTGGTCATGATGATTTATTTTTTTGATGTGCAGTTGAATTCAGTTTGCTAAGATTTTATTGAGAATTTTTGCATCCATATTCATAAGGGATATTGGTCTGTAGTTTTCTTTTTTGTTGT
>NW_012148019.1:183714-207562 GCF_000956105.1 Propithecus coquereli | reverse complement strand
CTTATTTTAAAAATTTATCTCTCCAATTCTTTAAGCATACTAAAAATAGCTATTTCATCCTGTATCTGATAATTCCAATATCTGGAATCATTTTGTTGTTGTTGTCACTGTTATTCCAGCTGACTTTCACTAATGGTGGCCTTTTACCTCTGGGTTTTGTGACCTTTATTGTGAGCTCATATTTATTGGAACACATTCTCTGGGAGTTTTATAAAGCCTGAATTGAAGGATCTTTTTATGTGTTTGCTTTCATTGTTTAATAATATTTTTTGAGCTCTTACTTTTCTTCTTTGAATGTATGTATCTTTTATTATTTATCAAGAGAGAGATCAGTTGTTTATAAGTTTTTGAGGCTAAGGGGAAGAATAATTTATTTCAAATTACATTTCTTCTCTTTTGATAATTTTTCTTACAGTTAAAATATATGATATAATCTTGATGTGTTTTCATTTGTTTTCCTTTACTTAGTTCTTTCCTTTGCTCTGGGAGTCAAAACTTCCCACTATTTTCAGTTTTTAAGATGTTGGTTCAGCTCAGAGGAAGGTTTCAGAAATTACAGGATTTCTGCATTGTGGTCTGGTGAGTACAATGTCTTATTCACCCTGTTTCATCACCAATGGTCTTCCTTGGCTAGGAGTTAAATCAGAGACAATAAAAATGAGGTGTCAGCACCATTTCTTCTTAAATTTTTCCTCCTCCGAGTACTATAATATTTATCTGCTTCTCCTAAACATTTTTAACCAATGATTTATTAACCAGCCTCTCCTGGATAATTGCTTTTAAGGATCTTACTTAAGAACTGAGGAGCTATGTCAGCCCCTAGAATCCTCCTTCGTCTTAGTCTGGATTTCTCATTATTTGGCATACGTGCTTGATAGTTTATAGCTGTTTGCTTATTTCACAGACGATGAAAGTTTTAAGAAATTCCTTTTAAAAGAATTGTTTTTGTCAAGTTTAGGAGGCTGATGGAGTAAAAATGCCCATACTTTGCCAGCTTACATGGAAATTTCCTTCTAAAGTTTAATAGCTTAAAAATTAATCAAAATGAAATAACCAGTTTGGAAACAAGAACTATTAGAGAAGCGATAGAATTAAATTTGTAGGATTTTTCTTATTTTAGTGTCTGTTTTACCTCTTCCCTGGCGTCACCTCTCTCTTCTTCACTAGCTACACCAAATAGTTGATCACATTTTGACCACTGTTAAAGCCCGGCAAAGTCAGATCATCCTGGTTTGCTTTGGTATATATTTTTGTGGCAGAGATTTCAAACTTTAAACCAAAATTCACACTTGTCCTTCCATATTGAGTTGTCACTGCAAAGGAGCTCTGCATCCAGATTGTATTTCCCAGTGCCTCTGTAGCCAGGGAGGCCACATGCCTAGTTCTCACCAAGGGAATAAAAACAAAAGTTACAATGTCACTTCAAGGCCAAGGATGTTAAGAAAGGGTGTGACTTTTCTGTCTTCTATTTTCTACTTGCCAGAGTAGTATAAAAGGTTATAAGACTCCAGAGTAACAACAAAGCTGCAAGATGGAAGGAACTCAAGACTTTCAATCACCAAATGAGAAAAGCAGCTTACCTACCAGGAATACCTACGTTGGAATGCTTTTTAAGAGATAAATACACTTTTATTGTGAAATTTTGGAATTGGTTTGTTGTAGCTGCTTGCATTATCCTAACTTATATAATCTAAGTGTTCATTCTGAAAAGACTTATTCCATTTTTTTATTTGGTGGTCAGAAATACTAGATTATATTGGATGTTCCATGCTGCATGATTCTAAGAATATCAAGACCTTCCATCATTTTTAATGTTCATCCAATTTCGCATCATTGAATGAAGTTGCCTTTTGACACATGGCTTTATATAACATAGTGACATATTAATATATCTCTTTAAGGTTTTATTTTATTTTTTGTCTGTTGCCTGGAAGATGATTCTCTAATACAGTAATCAAGGATGTGCATTCCTATGAATTCCACGACATTTCTGTGTAAAGGCAGGAATGCCACCATCTAATCTTCTTCTTGAGACATTTTACAAAACGCTTTTTAAAAGCCCTGGAACTTCTAGATGTTTTATGTCTGCTATATTTTCCTGCACCAAAAGTTCTTTTTATTTAATTTCTTCCTAAGACTTGATACATGGCCTAGTGCTATTAATTTGAACTCTACAATGTTCTCTTCCAAGGATTTTGATTAAGTATCATGTTTCTCTCACTTTCTTTCTCGTTGTGGAATGAGAGTACAGTGGATCCCTGGCAGATATCTTTCTATCCATACAGCAATACTTTATGGTGACCATTTTAGGAGAGGACGATCTATTAGTCAGTTGTGAAATTTAGCTGTAATTGTATTTAAACAAAGGGTTTCATTGCATCTGACAGATTCGAGGCTTGAAAGTTGGTGTAAGTGGGGAGGAAGAGGAGCTGGAAAACTTACTAGCTCTTTGGAGCTGGGAGGGCCCTTGGCTTCTGTTTCTCTGATGCTCAGAACTCTTCCTGCACTTGCTGCTGACCTCAGATTGAGTGTCCTGGAAAATGAAAGCAAGCCCGGATTAGGTGACAGCCGCTAGGACTTTTCTTACATGCCTTCACACGGTGATTGAGTGGGCGTGAGTTACTGTTCCTGGCACTGAGCCTTAGCAGGTGCAAACAGAGGAAATTGGGATTTTGTCTCGAGAATGACAGAGGCACCAGCAGAACTTGGCACAAGGGGCTTACGAGGCTGGCGGTTCTGCTGTGGCCGGCAGTTTGTCCTGGCAGGTGTCCTTGGAGTAGCCGGAGTGACCCACGTGCTCCCTGGAGCTGGTGTGGGGGTCTGGGCTCTTTCCTGCCTCCTTCAGCTTTATGGAAGGGCTGCCTGCCCATCCATCTTAAAGTTGCAAGTGTTTGACTCACGCGTCTCTGGTACCGAAGCATTTTCCACTGCCTCGACATGGCACGGGGGTTAATTAAAGCTGCAGAAAGAGGCAGACTGTTTGGCTCTTCCTTACAGCTGGGCTGGGAGGCCACGGGCCAGTTTGAGCACAGACTTGGAGGGCCTCTCAACTGGAATGGAATCAAAGACTTCCGTGGCCTCAGGTTTATTGACTTTTGGCATTACCAGGGGTTTGCTGGCCCTCTGGTTGTTAGGGAGGCCAGCGGCTCTGAGTGGCCCCGACCCAGAGTCAGGTTTAGCACTGGGAGGAATCACATACGAGCAAGATCAGCACCATCCTGCTCACTCTCCCTGAAACACACAGCGGTGCGGGCTGGGCCAGCTGTCTAAGACATCCCCTGAAACCCCCAGTGCAGCTGGATCTCCCCTCCTTTGTGCCAGCGGGGCCTATCATTATGAAATCACACTACTCCAGGCCATGTGACAAGCATACTACGGGGCAAATCATACAGGAAAGGAGAATGAGAGAGGAACTGCATTTTCTTTCCTTTCATTCTCTTTGCAGAAAGCCTGCAAGCGTTATGCTAAAATATGCCTATTGATTTGGGTATAAATAGCCCCCTTTTTCTAATCCAGATGCAGCCATATGCCCCTCTGTACAGGGTTGGTGATTCTCTGTTGTGTCTTGGGAGTAATAAGAAGATTCCACTGGAAAAAATGCAGGCAAATCAGCCCAGCTGAGATTACATAAAAGGAGAAGGAAAATTGGAGAAAGTATGCAATAAACCTCAATATCTAGTTGAGTGTGATTTTTAACAAAAGGCTTTTGCATTTAGCTCAATGACTTAAGATTTTCAGATAGTAGTTAAAACGCATTTTATTCAAGCTTTTCCAGGCCTGGGCAGGAGCCATTTCAGTAGGCAAGGTAATTCTTCTGGAAAGGCATAAGCTGCTAAAATCAGAGGCTTAGGGGTGGATTTCAGCTCCTTGGTGATTTGTATTTAGAACTTCAGAGGCTTGGACCCTGCTAATAAATTGCGGGGCCTCTTACGGGCAAGTTCCACTTCCCAGATCTAGGAGAGGGGCCTCTTCTCTTGAAATATCTGGCGAATCTTGATTTATCCTTAGGTTTTTACTATGCCATAGCCTCACTATTTGTGGACTCCAAAGCCTGCCAATGTGTTTGGTATTTATCTTAGCCCCTACCTTGCTTCTTGAATGCTACCCATAATTCTTTTCCTTTTGCCCTTAGATATTTTGGCCTTGTGGAGCCACATTTCCCAAAACATGTTCTCATTAGATCTATGAGACACTGAACGATAAAAGACTTCATGGTCAATTGAGATTGAGAAATGGTGCCTACTACCCATGTGTTTTGGAAATTTGTGATGTGCTTTTTAATAGGCACTAAAGGAGAGTCATTTACACTTGTTTAAATGAATGTATGTATAGTTATTTATATGATATCAATGTGTCTATTAGCCTCCTAAGAATTACTAGTTTTCAGAATTTGCTTCGGGCATTCCTATTATAATGTCCACAGACTTCAAAATCTGTCTAGAGTCCAGACCACTAGATGTGCGAGTTCCTGCGAAATGGGTGTGGCTCATCACACTCTGTGAAAAGCCTACTTTTGAAGGCAAAGGTTGTTACTGGCTAATCGGGTAAATAGAAATGAAAGGAATCAAATGTTGAGCAAAGCATGGGCTGGCTGGAATAAAGCGGATCGGCTGCTTTCCGCGGTGGAGAGGTGCTGAAACAAGGATGCCTTGGTGCTGTTAAAAATGGGTCCCTGGCAGAACCCGTACAAGTAACTGCTCAGAGAGTGCTGCCCAGGACGCCCGGGTACAAATCCTGTGCAGAACAACTGCAGGAGAGACAACAGGAGGGGACAGGGCACACACTGGACAGGGGATTAACAGAAACGCTGCTGCCACTAATTGGATATGTGAGCCTGGGCAAGCCATTTACCATCCCCACGTCTTATTTGTCAAATAAGGTGATTGGACGGGATGCGAGTTCACTCCGAGCTCTAAAAGTCATAATCCATTACGACTCTCGCTAAGTACATCTGTATGTGAGCACAGGAGACATCAAACCATGCATATTTGCCCCAGGCCCCTGGACTCCTCTGGTCCCTTTTTTATCCCCGTGAGATGATTTGCTTTGGAACCATGTGAGTTACATGAATTGATACGAGTGTTCTATCCTGGGTCAATACCGAATTGCAAGTTGGGGAAAGGAGCGAGTCCTGGAGACAGGAATGTTGCAAGCACCTTGGAAATTTCCCTCTGTTGGGAAGAAGGTGCTCCTTCCAAGGAGGCAGCTTTTCATCACGTGCTTAGCAAACATTTTATTAAATAATAAATGTCTGTTATGCACCAGGCTCCGTTCCAGGCGCCCCGGGATATTTGGGATGTGTGTGTGAAGGGGACGCACAAGAGACAAAATTTCCCTACTTTTATGGAGTTTATGTTTTAGTAAAGGGAGACATAATAAACAGTAAGCCTAACAAATAAGTAATATATGTAGCCAATAGTAAATTATATAGCATGTTAGAAGATGATAAATACCATAAACAAGGACGAGTGTAAGGGGGAACATAATTATAAATAGGGTCATTAGTGTAAGCTGCACTGAGAAAGGGACCTTTGAGCAAAGACCTGAGGAGGTGACGGAGGGAAGCACATGGCTATCGGCAGGAAGAAGGGCACAGGCAGCGGAAACATCTGGTGCAGAGCACGGGCGTGCCTGGTAGATTCCAAGAGCAGCAACAGAACCCGCGAAGCTGGAGTGGCATAAACTAGTGTGTGTTTTGTAAAGGAGGAGGCTGTGCTGCTTTGTCCAGCTAGGGGGAAAATAACCCAAAAACATTGGCCCTGCTTAAAGCAACTTCCATGCCCGTCAGCAGCATCACCTGGCCTCAGACTTCGTCTCCTTGTAGGAAGTCTCCTATGAGCCTCCTTGCCTGGCCTGAGATACCCAGTTAGCACCTGCACGTCAGCATACCCTCTCCCCCAGCAATAAAGCATCCAGCCTCCACATCTGTAGCACCCTCCCCTGTAATTTACTCATTCTATGGTGAGTTTAAGTGCTGACTCTATCATTATCTGAGTTTATTACCGTTGCCATTTGCATATGTTTAATTGGGGATGGGTGGGCATGAAACCTCTGGACAGATTCCAATTTGGAAGTCCGCATGTCTCTCCTCGACCTTACTTCCCCCACCCCCCAATCCTCTGGCTTCTTTAGAGCCTGGACCTGGGCCAGCTGTACATAAAGCTGTGAAATAGGTAAATGTTCTTAGCAACCCTGTTGTCCTCTTCTGTGTCTGCCTACTTCCTTGTCCCTACTGTGCACATGTTCTTACATTCCTGACTTCCAACCAGCCAGGACAGCACAGTGAACCTGCCTCCCTTCCCACCCCCATGAACCATCAATACTGGGTCTCAACCAGGAATGATCAATTTGCCACATTAACATAAGCCTGATGGTTATCCCTTGTGCAGTGGAGTTCTGCTTTTTGACAGAGGGTAGGGGGTATTGGGGAGGATTCCCAGCATCCTGAACTCTGAAAATCATTACCAAATGGCAGGAAGCCACCTACTCAGAGGATCAACCCTGGCCCCTGCTGCCCACTTATTTCCCAGCTGAGCTCTCCCCACTTCCCCTAAATCACCTTTGTGCACAGGAGTTCACTGCTTTTGATTAATATTAGGGGGGCGGAGAGGAAGCCTGTGGGTAGTACAGTATGTAGCAAAATGTTTGCATGAGCCTCTGAATTGCTCTTGGGAGCCAGGAAGCAGCCCAAGCCAAGGGAGGGGTGGAAGGAATCATTGCCCGGTGGCCAGCAAGTGGTTTTATTTTACACGACTGTGTTTCCCATGTTGCTTCCATTTTGAAATAGTGTGCACAGGTGCCCCATCTGATTCAATGTCAACCCTCATCGTGATTTATAGTCCCACCTGATCACATCCAGATCGCTCTGCTGTTTGCCCTTGTCTGCTGAGCTGCAGTCCACGAGTAGGGAGCCAGAACCAGGCATTTTTAGGATTCAGAGAGAGCATATCTGTCTCTCCCTTCTCCCTAAATCTTCATCCACATAGATTTTAATGCAATCAACAATGGATCTAATCTATATTTCTTTGAAAAGAGGCACTGCCAGCCTATAGAGAATATTGAACTGAACGAAGAGATTACAATGACTAGATGTGCAAAATCCCTGGAAGAGCTAAAATGAGTACGAGGGCACTCGATGACTCATTTATGATCTTGTGTCCCATGATTTTGCCATCACTACCACCACCACCACCATCCCCATCATCAGCATCGTAAGTTAGTACGATAGCCATCAGTTACTGAATGCTTATTTTGTCACTCTGACAAATATTTAATGAGAATGACTTTTCAAATGACCTCAACCACCTTAGGAAGGGATTGTTCTTATCCCCATATTACAGACTAAAAAGGACAGTTATTGAGAGGTTTAGTAGCTTGTCCAAGGCCCAAGCCAACCAAATAGCCAAAAGTCTGTATCATCAAATATAGACAAATAGCTAAAATGTGTATGTACAAATAAAGATGGATTTCTAAGGAGTAATTCACTTTAGGTGAGATCGAGAAGGCTTCTTGTTGAGCAGAACAGCACACGCAAGTTACGAACACCAGGTTAGGACTCCAGCTACGTGGAGGGTAACAAAGGTCATCACAGCATCAGCCACCAGAAATAGAAGTTCAAATACTTTTGCCCCGCGTCTTGTCTTGGTATCGTAGTCACCAAGGGGCACGCAGCAGTCAAGCGCTGGATGGAACGACACTTGACTCACCCAGAGAAGAGATGCACAGAACAAGATCGGCTCCCACAGTGAGTGCTGGTCCTCCGTGGCTAGCGAGTGCCCTGTGCAGCCTACACAGGACAATTGGCTGAGACACGCCCCTTCATGCTGCAGTAGAAGGTCACCAACGCTTGCGTGTGGAGTGTGAAACACCGAAAGCTGGGGCAGGCCTGGGGCCAACAGCAGAACAAAGGAGTCTATGCTGAGCTTGAAACAGAGAAAGATACTCCTGCACAAGGTGGTGAGCCTGGCCAGGCTGTGTGGCTCTTTATCTTTTGCTAAGGACATTCCAAGCCCAAGGTACATTCTCATGCAGCCACATGGGGGCTGGAAGACTGCGCAAGGGATTGCTGTTCCCAGCACTTGTTTAGGCCGTGAGCTTTTCTGGTGCCTTCAGATGGGATCCCGCTGCACGTGAACTTCTCAGAAACACATCTGTTCAAATAAGCCATCCCTGCATCACCCTGAGCATGACCTTTCCTCTCTTGTTGTTGGGTCCCTTGCTCTGTCTTTTGTGTTCCAACGGTGATATTTGACTGTCCCCTGGGTAGGTGCCTATGAAGAAAGAACGCAAAGACTTCTCTGTTAGTGAGTCTAAAAACTACCTCCCCTGAGAAGCCTCCTTATCACTAGGCACGGTGTTCCTTCCTCTGTGCCTGCCATGCACGTTGTTTCTACTTCAATTATTAACACATTGATGTTGTCACCATGTGGTAATAATTTTCAGAGTTCCAGGATACTGAGAATCCTCCCCAATACCCCCCAACCCCCGGCAAAAAACAAAAACCCAACCCAAAAAAAGGAACCAACAACCCCTAAAACCCTAAAACTTGGTCCAAAACCTTTAACATTTATTGACCGATTTAATCTTCCCAGTCGCCCTACAAGGTAGATACTATTACTGTCCCCATTATACAGATGACAAACTCAGGCACAAGAGAGAGTGACTAGCTCAGTGTCATCCAGCTAGTCTCTGGCAGAGCCAGGACCGTGGACCCAGGGGGTTTGGTGCCAGCATCTGGGCCTTAATCACATTCTTGTCCCAGTGGTTGGCTTTACCTGTTCATGTGGCTGTTTCCTAATTAGGGCACATGTCAAAGGCAGGTTTGGAGTCTTGCGTATGTCTTTGTCCTCGGCTCTGGGCACAGTGCCTGGCGTGCAGCAGGCACTTGGGACTTGTTTGGTATGGGAGTGAGTGAAACAAAGGCGGTCAGAGGGAAGAACCGAGGGGCAGACCATGCAGGATTCTCTCTTTGCTTCGAGGCACTTGACTGCAGCTTGGACCCGTTGTCTCAAGACAGACAGGGAGTGAGAGCGGCAGGGAGGCATTGCAGAGCAAGCCTTGTCTGACTAGTTGTAGCCCAATGGCTGGGTTTAGACCTCTCTGACACCGCCCTGGCTTTCAGAAGAGGAAGGGATTTTAGTGCACGTCTCCCCTCTATTCCATTTGTTTCTAGAAACCTGCCCCACTTGGTGGCATTTATGCCATCGCCTTTTGTGCTCTCAATTAATATCTCCATTGTGGCACGCATCACCCCTCGTCACAGCAGTCTGTGTTTGCATGTCTCCCCTCCCTCCTTGCCAGCCTGCCTGCGAACGTCCCAGGGGAAAGGCCTTGGACTGTGGTTGTCATTCTGTACCCAGTGTCTAGCCCAGGGCTGGCCCACCACAGGCCCCCGAGCCACGCTTCCTGAAGGAACAGATGCTTGGCTGTTACTAGACCTATGGTGCAGGTGGGCAAAGAAAGTACAGAAACGAAATCATTATTCAGCATTTGAAAAATAAAAAAGAAGAGACTAATCTCTGGCCCAAGGAACCAAGAATCATTTAGAACTTGTTTCTCCTCTTCCTTCCTCTCTCTTTCCCTCCAGCTCTTGTCATTTGATAAGCGATGCAGATAAATCCTCTCAGAATTGGTTAAGAGAGGCTGAAAAGGTGGTTGGACTGGGTGGGGGGTAGGGAGTTGGAGGAGACATAAAACAATAAAGATGATTTAATTTATGTCCGATCGCAGCAACCAGCTGGCTGTGCCATCAATTATGACGCCCTCGTAGTTATTAAAGAGCGCCTCTGTCGTGGGCTCCTTATTAGCTAGGGATTTATGGAGTGCGGAGGCACCGGGGGAAGCACTGAGATTTCGCTCGCGACCGCACCTGTGCATGCCTGGCTTGTCTGTCTCTCAGCCCTGTCTCTGCTCACATGTCCTCGTTCTTCGGCCCTCCAGCCTCAGGTCCAACTCCCAGAATGTCTTGCTCCTAAAGCATGCGTGATGGAAAACAATTCCACTCACTTGTACTTGGATTCATTGTGTGTCTGTCTCAACACCTGTGGCCGCAATATTCCTGCTTTCCAGGCAGAAAGTGTTCCTGGCTCGCTCAAATATTTCTAGAGTTTTCTGTGTCATAAATCACCTCTGTTGATAGTGCCTCTGGTTTCAGCCTACTGTTTAAGAGAAAAGAGACCAGATATTGGATTTCATTTCAGCTGGGTCTCAGGTTGCGGCATGAGTCCTAGAACCTGAGCCCTCGGTATCCCCGGCCTATGCGGCATCTTCTCGTCTTGAAGCCCTTTCTCAAATGGATCCCAGCCCCTCCTAAGGAAACTGGAAGTTTCTTTACCCTGGTCTCTGGACTTACTGCAAATAAGTAAGTTACTCTTGGATGCCTTGACATTAAAGGCACATTTCTTTTTAACACAACTGGGTGCTTTACTCATTCCTTGAAGCAATTTATTCCTAATTATAACCAATTATTATGTGTGATACCAGAAAAAAGAAGGCAAAAAACAAATTGCATCTTTAAATTTAAAATCTGCGTAGGGAAAAATAATGATATGGAACCAATTATGTCAATTCAAGTCAGTTGCAGAATTTTTCCTTTGAAGATAACATTTTTAGAGAACTGAAAGAGTTTCCATATTTTGATCCCTTGAAGTACCAAAGCGACAACTCAGGCAGCAAGAGATGACACAAGGAAAGTGGCAATTTAGTTATTTACCCAGAAATGCGGAGTTAGGGGTTGTTAATGAGTGGCTGGATCACACTTGACATTTACAAAGTGACTTCTAATCACACCTGCATATGCAGACACACATGTGTATAGAGGCTACGTGTGGAATCGAATGAGAGAAAAGGGCAGAACTGGGTCTCTTCCTTAGGGGCAGAATCTACTGTAAATGGTTCCTGTCTTGGCGAGGATGGAATAAGAAAAGTACAAGCATGCAATGGGAGATCAGGAGTTAAACCCACGAATGAACATTAGCTGGGCTAGATTTATGTGCACACGCACAAGTCAGATCTGTCTGTTTACACACGCAGAGGTGCTTGCGTCTTTGGCAGCTCCTCTATGGGCACCGACCGCTGTTGCTACCTGACCTGGAGGTTAAGGGGTGCGGCTGTCCATAGGGATGATGTTCAAGCAGCCCTGGATGGTGGAGCTCCAGACTTCTGTGCTCTCACTTGGCTGCCGGGCTTCGTGGTCTCTCAAACAGCAGGCAGGCCAGGCGAGCGGAGGTGGATTTGGTTCTTTATTAATGACTCTGGAGAGTCCTGGGTGTGTTCCGTTCACAAATCATGTGTCAAAACCACATGTACTCACCATCAGATGGGGGTTAACTGACTTAAGTGACCAACACATAAATGCACATCTAGTAGTAACATTCATCAGTGTCGGGCAGGTGGTGGGGGAGGAGGGGATGGGCATAGTCACACCTCATGGGTGCGGTGTGCACTGTCTGGGGGATGGACACGCTAGAAGCTCTAACTCGAGTGGGGCAAAGGCAATGTATGTAACCTAAACATTTGTACCCCTGTAATATGCTGAAATAAAAAAAAAAGCCCATTAAAGCTGAAAGCAACTTAGAGGCTGTGGGTCCAATCCCCTCCTTTTAAAGAGAGGGAGCCTGGGTCAGAGAGAACCCGGAGCTGCTTCAGGTCTCATGACTTCTCAGTGCCTGAAGTGTGACCTTCCCCCTAGCTGTTCCCACCACTGCATGGCACTTGCTAAGCTTGCGGGGTGCCCAGCTGACAGCCCTGATACTGGCAACAAAGGTGATGAGGAGCGTGCACCCCCTCCACCACCCCCTCCCCCTTAGAAGTGGTCCTCAGTTACGGTCTGAAGTGCCCCGTGGTTGAAGTGAACATCCCTACATAGTCTCCCCGACTCCAGAGCAGTCAGATCTGCTGCTCTCTTCTACTAGGTCAGGGGCTGTAGCTGCCTGGACGCCAGCACAGAATAGACTGTAGAGGTTCCTAAGTGGAAGGCTCATTCATTCCGGAAATACTCGTCGAGTGCCTACTGTGTGCCAGGCCTGCTTCATGCATTGGAAACAGAGCAAGGAATGAGACAAAGTCCCCACCGTGTGGATCTCATTTTCTCGGAGAGATGGACTCCACGGCACCACCGGCTAAGAGGTGGAGCATCTATGTCTAGGATGGAGGAGATGCTCCACCTCTCCTCTTGGGAAGAGGCCTGCGGCCCCCGCGGCTTGGCATGGTTCCTGGCATTCACTGCAGATACTGGGATGTCCTAGTACCTACTGACTTCTCCTATTTCGGTTCCCACCTGGCCTCTGTGGGATTTTGAGTTTGCACCCTGTGCTGACCACGACTTCCCCGTCGAGCAGGAGGAGGCTGCTGGCTTTCAGCAGTGAGAACAAGCATGGTTTCAGGCCCCCGCCCCCACGCAGCCGGCTACAGCCGCTGGCACTTAGAGGATGAAATAAATTGGGTTTTGCGATCAAGACAGATGTGTGAGGGGACAGATTTAGACTAAACAGGGCTTACTGCAGGTCACAACTGAGGGACATCAGAGATGCAGAAGTTGAGGGAAGCAGGAGGGCAACTTTAATCAGAGAGAGTGATTATGAAATCCAATTAGCCTCTCATTTTCATTTGCAGGAGGAACATTCAATTCACTTAATGCCACTCCACAGATCCTTCTCCTCTCATCTGTACCCAGAGGAAAACAAATTCCGGTGCAACAGAGCATTTGCACCGCGGCGGACTGCAGCAGAGAGAGCGCGTGGCTGCAGGTAGGGAGGCTTGGGTCCCAGGGTGGCTCTGCCCACGGGTTCCGAGACCCTGGGCATGTTGCCTCACCCCCAGGGGACCCAGGACTCAGCTGCCAAATGTGGAAATTGAATTCAATCATGTTAAAGGCCTCTTTAACTCCAAAATACTGTATGTGTTTTTCAGTGCGTATCTGCGTACCATGGCTTAGTAAGGTATGCAGTTACAATTTGGAATGACTCGTTACGACTCTGCCAATAGAAGTCTGAGCTTTAGAATCAGACAAACCTGGATTTCAGAGGTGACCCTAATCACTTCACTTTAAGCCAGTTACTTAATCTTTCTAATCTTCAATTTATAAAATCAGGACAATAGTAATAGTCTTTGTTTTATAGAATTTTTTGTGGATGAAATGAGCTAATGTATTCAAAGCACTTTGTATAGCATGGGAGACGTAGCAAGACTCGGTAAATCTTTACCCGTTCCTATCTAGTGGTCCCGTTTGCAATAAAGTTTCAGAATAACTTGGATATTTTATCTGAATTTTTAGAATAATATGGTAGGGGGGAGTCTATTTTTTAAAAATTGCCTGGATGACAGTGCTGCAGAGGTTGAATGAGGGGTAAGCTAAGCGATGGACTGAGACTGAAATAGCTCCGCGGAAATACAGCATTTAATGTGGGAATAAATGAAGTTGCCACCCAGAACTAACAGCCGGAGTCCTGGCTGGGCCGTAATTAATGACTGCACTGGCCAAGACGTAGCAGGATATTTTAAGAAGTGAGTGGACTCCATGCAGGCCTGGAGCTGCCTGTGCTGAAGTAAGATCAATGGGAAATCCATTAGGCCCAAGATTTAATGGGTGGGAATGAGCTTCTGTCCCAGCGCTGGGGCTCTGTGCATGGTGCCTACCAGGTTGGTTTTTCTGACATGGAGGCTATGGGGATATGGAAAAAGTTGTTGAGCACTAGGAGCCAGAGAAGGAAGGACGGTCCGCATCTCTTTCCCTGTGGTAGAACATGCAGAAAAAGATTCCCAGCGCTACTTTTCCAGAGAGCCTCCCGGGGTACTGGGAGCAGGCCAGGGTAGGTTTCCTCAGCCTTCCTTCCCAATGAAGACTCTGGACAGCCCTTCACTGAGCATGGTGCACATCCCGCCGACCAGAGCTCGGTCCCTGAGCACGTATGTGCCGGGCATCTGAGATGGCGGATCTGCAAACCGCGGTGGTGTCTAGCTTGGTCCACAGTGCATTCTAGGTGGCCCATTTGCACCTAGTGTGACTCAGAAAAGGCTGTGCAAAATGAGGTGACATTAAAATTGGGTCTCTAAAAATGAGTAAGATTTTTGGGGGAGGAGAAGGTTGAAGACGGGGAAATAGTCTGGACAGAGAGGATGCAGCGTACTGAAAGAATGCCTAGAAAGGGAGTCGGGGCCAGGTTACGACAGGCCTTGGGCATCATGCTGAAGGATTTAATTTTGCTTTTTAAGTGATCAGAACTAGAGAATGTGTTAAGCTGGAGAGTGACAGAATCAGGCCTACAGGTAAAGGAGGGGAGGGACTGGAGGCGGGTGCCCATGGGGACACGGGCCAGGTCTACCTCTTCCCTGCAGCCTCGCAGCTGCTTGCACAGGGCAGTGCAGGATAACATCTGGACAGATGAAACATGACTGATGAAGATGCTGTTAACTGAGATGGGAAATGTGGATTGAAGAGGAGTTGAGAGGAGGGGAGCAAGGGAAAAGTGGGACATGGAGATCACGAATTTCAAAGGCATCATGTGGTGTTTGAGACGCCTCTGGGAAACCCAGGTGGATATATTTAGGAGACAAGTTATAATATAGGACCGGATGTTTGGAGAGAAGTGCTATCGAGGAATTTTTATTCAGAAATTATTAGCATATAGAAATTGTACACTGTGGGTATGAGTGAAGGTACTTTGCGAGAGTATTAAAAGGGCTTTGAAAATGTCTTCCTGGAGTTAACCATCTCATAGACTGATAAAACAGTCTCATTTTGTCTGAGTTCCCTTTGTCTAGGAGCATCTTTTTTGGTGATATTGAAAAGATCTGTTTTGTCTCTGACTCAGTGGAATGGAAAATCTTGAAATTGTTTTCATGAACTTCAAAGGGAATCTCTGATTCATCCCTTCATCCTCAGTAATACTGTTCAGATCAATCCAACTCAACACCCAGTCCAAGCCCCCATTATATGAGTCACTGTGAGTAGTGAACCCTCCCTGGGAGGAACTTCCAACATCTTATAGAACAGTCAGAAGAAGCATAAATGACCATCACGCAAGGTGGAATAAAATAAGTACCATGTACATTAACAATCACTGAGCGTACAAAAGATGAAAGAATTAGTATGTTTATACGAGTCAGGAAATGTTCCGTAGAGAAAGAAAGTGGTCTTGAAGGATGAACAGATTTGTGGTCAGCAATCATAGTAAGGATCAGTGATAGTAGAAATAACAAAATCAAACTGATGGAGGGAATTAAGTCCGGCTGGTTTGTAGGGCAACAGTGCAAGGCAAACCTGAGAAGATGGATTAAGGCCTTGAATGCCAGGGCGGAGAGACTGTGTTTGATTTCATAGTTCAAGGAGCTCAAGCTCTGTTTCAACAATATTTCAGAGGTCAAGACTAGGCCTTCCCAATTTCAGAACAAATGGGTATTAGAAGGACTATGATCCTTTTTTCAAGGAGAAAGTTAATTGATCGGTATTACAGAGTCATCATACATGGCCAACCCCAAATTGAAAATCCACTTAAGACAGAGACTGTTTGTTTAGAACTAAGCCACAGCCCCATTCCCATTCCCGTAGATCCAGATCTGTATTTTCTTAGCACACGGTTCCCTGGAGGAGCCTGCTCTTGTTTTTCTCCAGAGTCATTTGTTATCTTAAATATTGGCATCTTCGAGATAAGAGTTTTATAAATCACATCTACAGAATGCTTGTAAACACTCCTCATGTTTAGAACAGGGTTTTTCATTGACCTTGTGCCATTGATGTGCTCCCAGCTACTTCGGAGCATTAAACTCCCCGAAGCTTTACCATGGAAACACACTCCCAAGTCATAACTCTTTCCTCTGCCTGGGCGTGGGCCTCAAACCTTGATGTGGCACTCCGGCTTGCGGAACCGGTCCAACAGGATTTTCAGTAAAGCCTGAGCTGTCATAGGGATACAATATTTCTTTTCCTAATTGCTCATAATTTCATCCTATTTCTTCTAACAGCAGTTGAAGATGACATTATACTCCCTTTTATGTCAGTTGATGATGCATAATTCTCTCCTGGAACAGCCGACGACTGTGTTTACTAACACATTAAAAAAAAACCAAGGGGAATCAAGCCAAAACCAATTTAAAACAAGAATTTAAGGGGGCAACCGAAGGGAAAAAGGTGAAAAAGCAGTTCCCCGGTAAAAAAAACCCCCCCCAACAATGCAAAAAAAAAGGCCTGGGAAAAAACAAAACCCCCGGGTAATCCGGTTGGAACCAACCCCACGTACCCCCACCCTGGCCCCAGGCCCATTCTCTGGCCCCTTGCCTTGCTCTGTACGAGGGAGGCTGTCCAGAGCAGACTGCATCACCTGGGGCCCTTTGCCCACTGGCCCCTGATTGGGTTTGGCCAGTGGGAGGCACCAGCAGGAGATCAGAGGATGGGAGAAAAGAGAGAGCATAGCATTTCTGTCTCGCTCTCTCCCGGCTTTGCTGTGGTGTTTTTGGCAGCAGCTACACCCTGCTAACGACTCTAGCCTTCAGTGCGCTTGGACAACACTAATTCTTCTGCTTGTCCCTTTGCCCTTCTGCCCTGGAAGTGTAGCAGCTGTCATCCGCTGCCAGTGCCTGGTGCCTCGGCAACCTTGCTCAACCTGCTGTAGGTAACCCCTTTATCCAGGTCTCTTCATTTGAGCCATTCGGGGCGAATTACATTTCCCACTGGGATTCTGATGGAAACGCCAGATATTGCAGTTTCCAAGTAAGTTATTTGGTAAACGAGCTATCTGTTCACCTTGCCCATAACCAGCCCAGACCTTTCTTACATGGTCATCAAGGGGCTAACTATGGAAATATCACCAGAAGTAATTAATTACAGAAAATTGAAGCTTCTTAAAAAAAAAGAGAGAGAGAGAAAGGCTAGAATACTCCATGTTGAATGAAGACACAATATATTGTAGGTTTTATATACATAGCTTATGGGAACACATAAAAGGGTAAAGTTTCAATGTGGATGATGTGTTCACTGACGAAAAAAGAAAGGCTCGGTGGATCGGTCCATGCAATTCGATTCAGGGGACCTGTGTTTATAAGTGAGAAGAGAGAAGGCGAGGCAGGCACAACACTGAAACACACTGAAGCGTGTCCTACAGATGCCGGCTCCACGTAGCGTAGCTACGGCTGGTCTGTGTGATTAGGATGGGACGGGATGTCTCCAAGTTATACCCAATACCAAGTGATCTTTTGTAAGAAATGCACAGATTTCTCAGCATAACGATTTTGGAGATCTAGCTCCATTCTAAGTTCAACCACTGTGAGAGCTTAGCCACGTCAAATTGTGCCTCAATTTTATCCTCGGCAAATGGGGATAATTATAAGCATTTTAGCTATTTCACAGGGTTGCTATGACTATAATATTTAATTATAGATGTGAAGGCACTGGACTATAAATACGTGTTATCCACTACCAGGATAAGATCTTGATTTCTTTTGTCTTATTAGTAGAAGTGAAGATTAAATGTTTTTTTTCCCTTTCTTGTGAAAAATGTGTATGATTTGGAAGCCAACCACGCTTCTTGCCTGAGGCTATGTCTGAAGGGGCTCACTAGGACTCAGAGCTCAGATGTGAACCATTGGATCCTTTTGCCTGTACAGGATTCTAGACGTAGAGAGTGCTCAGTATGTATTTGTGGACTAGATTTATTTTATCTCGATTGGTTCAGGTATAGTTAACATTTTAGCGACTGCAATGGCATGGACCAAAACACCTCGGTGACTTTTCCTACAGCACCTTAATTTCGACTGGATCACAGCTGAATTAGTGGACAGGTTCTCATGTTCAGAATAAGGACTAAGAGTGACGGACGATTCCCACTGGGCGTCCATAATGATTAATGATACAAAATGTGCCGGAACCTCTCTTGTGTTCAATGACTCTGCAGAGCAAGTAATAAAGTGGTATGTAGAAAATTCTGAATTTGGTAGAAATAATAGCAGGCTTTTAATGAAGAAAAATGAATATAACTGGGGTCATCTCTTTCTGCCAAAAATGGGAAAAGGGGATCTTTAACCATGAGAGAGAAGTTATAAAGTCATTGAAATAGAATAAACTCTGGCATCAGAAAAATTATCACCAACTGCTTGACTTTGGGAAAGTTTTTTTTTTTTTTTAACCTCTCTGAGTCTGACTTCTCCCCTTTGTAAAATGGATGTAAAATACCAAGGATATTATCATATCCTTGCTGAGGATATACATTATTTTGCTCCAGTGCCTAACACAGTGCCTGGCATAGAGAAGGTGCTTAGTAGCAGTTATTAATGAAAACAATGACTCCAACTTGCCATTTCCCCCTGGAACGTATTGAAAGGCTATGCTATGTTAAAGTAGCAAATAAACCCTGAAATATTTGTGACTTAACACAGCAAAGGTTTATTCATTGCCCGTGTCCTCGTCTAACATGGATTGCATGGCCGTCTCTTAGGAGGTGACTCAGGGATCTGGGATTCTTACATCTTGTCGTTATGCTATCTGGGATACATGATTTCAAAGGAAAGAAAAGAAAGGGATGGAAGATGCTGGCATGATTTCTAAGAACCAGGGCTGGACTGGGCTCACATCTCTTCCACCTACCTTTCCCTGGTCAAAACTTAGTTGCGTGTGCTCTGACCTAATTGCAAGACAGGCTGGAACATTTAGCTTTCCTCTGTCCTCAAGAAAATAAAAAGGATATGTCTCTGTCACACACTGGTGAATGAAAGACTCATTGGTCCTAAGAAAATGGATTGATAAAATGATTCTTTTAACATCTTTGATAGTTTCCTAAATTTTTTATGTTATAGTACGTCAGGACTTTGGTCTGTCAATCCTCTAGCCCTTGGAAAGGATCGAGCATGCTCTAGTCTGCCACGAATGGTGATGCTTAAGGGGGCTGAGCCTTAAGCCTCTTTCCTCCCCTGGCCTGGACGGCAGTGATAGAAGGAGTGGAAGTTACCAGCCTGGAGGATGGGGAGCAGGATGGGGAACGTGTGGTGAGCAGTCGTAGGCTGCAGGGACCTTCAGGGAGAGCAGTAATGTAAAGCTTCTTGGGCTTTAGTGGATGAAGCAAGAGGCCCATGAAATCCTATGAGATTAAGGAAAAAAAAGTCTCAATGATCTGGAGTTATCACAGCAGGTGAAGGGAGGGCTCCCTTGTCGAGAATAGGCTATGATGGCAAGATGCCGTCAGAGTCATGACTGGGAATAAAATCTCAGGAAATCCTTATTATAAAACCCAGGAGGAGCCTTCAACTTGGAAAAAAACTTTCGAACTGTTCTGTACTTTTTTAAAAAGCATGCTGACCCAACTATCTTTTGCAACCTTTTTTTTTTTTTTTTTAACAACCAATAGCATTTACATTTGAGGTATTACTAGTATAGGACCTAGACTTTATGTTTGACCTTTTATTAATGATACATTTTTTGTGTAAAATGCATAGAAAATTTGGACCACAAATTCATAAGCCTTGCTCACTTCTATCTATGTGTTTATGCTTATTCTCTTTCCTATAGTCTTTGTCTATTCAAATATTTTATTTCTTAAGCCTCTAACTTAAGTGCTACCTCTTCCATGAAGCCTTCCCTGATAATGTCTGCCTATAGGGCCTATTGCTAATGAACTCTAAAAGCACATATTGTCCACATGACGTTACTGGATGTTTAATCACGTACCACCTTGTAACATGTCTTGGTTTGTTTCGTGTTATTATTATTGAGCTTCTATTGTGATCACGTCTAGGCTCTGTAGCCTGAGACCTAGTGCGAAGCACACAATAGATGCTCCATAGATGCATATTGTGTTGATGAATGCATCCCACGGCCCAGACAAGTTAGGGGTAGAGGCTGAATTGTGTAGTAAGAAATTCAAGCATGTTGAAAACACAGTTGCCTTTGTAAGAATTCAGATTTGGGGATGTAGTGCTGGGGCGACTCCGCTGGTACTTTTCTGCATCATTTACCATTCACAGGTTCACCATCCTTTTCCTTTTGATAAGTCACGGGCAGGGAAGTAAGCTGGAACCCCAAGAAGCACTTCTAGAAACACTCATTTGTCAATCTCCTATGGGGAGAATGAATCATACTCCTATACTTTGTGAGTTTAAGAGGAAATGTGCTCTATAGACAAACACAATTTTTTCAGTGGTGGCTGTTATTAATATATTGTTCTTGGGATAACTGTACATATAAACAGATCTGTACTCTCACAGAAAATAGGGTTTCCTGGGGCCACCTGTAGATTGGAGAAGAGAGAGCTGTCACCTAACGGTCCAATGTTTGCAGCACCAACTGGGTTTTAAATCTGTAGCTGATCCCAGAGCAATCTCGGTGACTCACTCGTTCCTCAGAGGAGCAGCTCTCTGTAGACTCTGATCTATACCAGGGGGTACAAGTTGACCAGTCGTCTGCAAACTCAGATTCATCTACTCTCATTTTGATTGAATAAAAACATATCAAACATCTGCAGTGTGCCAGATACCGGGGAAAGGAGAGCTGATTCAGGCCCTAGGGAAAAGTCGCATGAGGAAAGATTAGTAAAATCACTGTGTATAGGGTCAGAGGTAAGACTCAGAAAGCCAGGGCTTTAGATTTTATTGGCTGTTTATTTTGAGCTATCATTTCTTGAGCGTTTACTATGTATCAGATACTATGCTAAATTTTAAACTGTATTATCTCATTTAATCTGTACACTATTCCCATTCTCCTCATTCTTTCATTCAACAAATATATACTGAGTGCCTACTATGTGCTTGGCAATATTTTAGGCTTGGGGAGTGCAACCACGTATATTATAGATAAAATTCCACCTCATATGGACCTTATAATCTGGTCGTTGAGACAGATAATAAGCAAAATAAGTAAAATAATCAGCATGTTAGATGGTGATAAGGTGTAAGGAAAAAATAGGGCAGGGAAGGAGGTCAGGGTGGCTGGAAGTCCTCAGGGAGAAGGTGGACTTTGAGTAAAGACCTGGAGGAGAAGAGAGAGGGAGAGAGGGAGCCATCTGAGGACTGGAGGAACAGCATCACGAGAGGGAAAGCGCAGCGTACAAAGCCTGGAAAACAGCAAGGAGGCCCCTGTGGCGATCGTGGGGAGAGTAGACAGCAGAATACAGGGAGGAAGACCACGGCAGCCGCGGGTGCCACTGCAAGGAGTCTGGCTTTTATGGCGGGTGAGACGGCAGCAGAAAGGAGACAGGGTCTGACTCACCGTGGCTACTGACTGGACTGAAGCGTGCTGTGCAGACAGACAGGAAATGAACACAGCGACCTGCGTAAGAGCTGACGGTGGCTTAGTCCAGGGTCCTTGGTGAAAAGAGGCTGGATTTAGGAGGTATTTTAAAGGCAGAGTCAACAGGATTTCCTGGCAGATTGGATATATGGTATAAGAAAAAGATGATAGGTAGGTCTGATGGATTAGAAGGGTGGAGATGCCAGCTCATGAGATCAGGAAGAAGATGGGCGGAGAAGATCTAGGGAAACATAATAGGAGCCCCATCCTAGACGTGTTCAGTTTTCGATGCCAATGAGATGGTCAGGTATAGGTGTGGACTGGGGGATGTGCAAATGTGGAGTTCGGGGAAGGGGTTCCACTAGAGAGAGAAATTTTAGCATCCGCCATATATGGATGGTGTTTAAAGCCACAAGCCTGGATCGCCAAGGGAGACACGGAAACTAAAACTTGGAGACGTTAACAACTTGCCCAAGATCACGTAGTGAGCGAATAACAGAGCAGGGACTCGAGCCCTGGTCCATCCGACCACCAAGCCTGTGCTGCTCACCAGTGCAGCATCCTGCCTTCTCTGACGGCTGACTGTGAAAAATTTCCTGGATTCGGTTGACTGGAGCAGGGTGGGGCTGATGATGGGAGAGGATGACCCATTGGAGTCTGGAGGAATCCAACATGGAGAAGCGAAAAAGATTTCTTCTCCTTCTCCAGCTCTGTGGGCACATTGGCAACACCATCTTCCATTTCTGTGTAGTCTCCTGCCCTCTTGACTCTACGGCTTTGCTGCCTTCTCTGCCAATCAAAGAGCTCAAAGGCAGACATTTGGGAAGGCAGTTTGTTTTCATGACATCTGAAAGCAGCAGTTTCCTTGTCAATTTAGAGCCCCTGATTTACATAACTCATGCCCGATGCATTTTATTGGCTCTTGGTAAATACACACAAGCATAAGGACACACACTCACTGGGCAGCCTAAATCCTGCATCCCCCTTACAGCTCAGTGAGTCTGTTCAGGGCATGGACAGGACTTAGAGGGCATCTTGGCTCCAACCTCAAGGCAAGCCTGCCCCATTCTGGAAAGTTCATCATTGACAACTTTCCTCTAGCTTTCCGTGGCCTCTGCCCCTGCCATCCCACAAACCTTGTACCAAGGTCCAAAGGCATCTCTGTTTTCCAAAGAAGCTCTCTGTGGAGTATGCTGAATTCCAGGAAGAAACTTACGTGAAAGGAATTTGTCCACTTCATGATCCCCCATCTCTGAAAATTAAAGCTATCTGAATTTCCTGCCGAGGAAAAAGTGGCTAACACGTTGCTCGGGGCAAACTTTCTTTGTGTTCACGAGATGCTCCAGATCAGAATATGATCCACCCAAGACTTCAGACAAATAAAAATAGTTCCTCCTGACGAAAAGCGTGATGTTTTTAACAGAGAATGAGAGGAGGATGTCAGCTCTCTTTGGCTGCAGCATAAGCTGGTCAATGAGGGGGCGTCTCCGTAGCCTGGAAGACAGAGCAGCCTCATCCCTGCTTTCAACCTCAGTTCCCACTTTCCTCCCAGGCAAAGGCCTCTTCCTACCAGAATGCACTCTGGTGTGTACACATAGTATTAAATAGGGACTGTTCCAACAGTGTAAATAAGGAGAAAAATATAAAAATGAAACAAAAAAAAAACCGTGGTTCCTATCAAGGACTGGAGTGATTTTTAGGCTTCTATTGGTTTTAATGCTCAGAGTAGTTCAGAAGTTCTATTTACCTTAAAAGGGTCCCCCAAAACGCTGGGGACCAACTGTTCTTTTTGAGAAAGTTGTTATTTATTATACTGAAACCTTGTGTGTGTGTGTGTGTGTGTGTGTGTGTGTGTGTGTGTGTGTGTGTGTAGTTAAGCTTCAAGACTGATGGATAATTCTTGATCTACCACCAGGTCTAAACAGCCTGGCAAGGAGGCAGATGGCCAGATCTCCAGGAGGTGAGGGACACGTGACTGCTCAGTAAGTATCTGTTGGTTAGTTGATAAATGACCCTCGGGACTGGGGACTCAGATCCTCCTCTCAGAGTCAGTGGAGAGTCTCAGGAAAAGCGGAGCCTCCCTGTGGGCTATTCTGCTTGTAGACCAGTGTTTTCTCAGACTCCATCGAGATATGTTGGTGGGTCATGAGATCAATCTATTGGGTTGCATCCAGTATTCAGTAATGGAATAAAATAGAATACAAAATATCAAAACGCCTTCATGAAGTATTCACGGTTCTATTTTGTGAAATTTTGGTTTCACTTTTGCATATTTATGGTGTGGTTGTGTATGTCCCAGGTAATAACGTAAAATATATTTCAAAAAAGTTAAAATATAATTCAAAAAAGAAAAGCCACTATTTAAGACAATTTAGAGGCAAGTATGAACTCTAATTTAGAGGGAGGCATTCCATTCCCTGAGCCCCTCCCCAAATGCCAAGCACACAGAGTCTCGGTGTCCCGGGGGTGGGCGGAGCCGGGCTCCTAGGCCCACTCAGCTGCGAGCATGCTAGAGGGTTGGCTGCTGCCTGGCGGACGCTCTCAGAGAACACACCTGTGCCAGCACATACACACACACACACACACACACACACACACACACACACACACACACACACACACACACACACACACACACAC
>NW_012148019.1:164064-183664 GCF_000956105.1 Propithecus coquereli | reverse complement strand
ACTCCATCGAGATATGTTGGTGGGTCATGAGATCAATCTATTGGGTTGCATCCAGTATTCAGTAATGGAATAAAATAGAATACAAAATATCAAAATGCCTTCATGAAGTATTCACGGTTCTATTTCGCGAAATTTTGGTTTCACTTTTGCATATTTATGATGTGGTTGTGTATGTCCCAGGTAATAACGTAAAATATATTTCAAAAAAATTACAATATAATTCAAAAAAGAAAAGCCACTATTTAAGATAATTTAGAAGCAAGCATGAACTCTAATTTAGAGGGAGGCATTCCATTCCCTGAGCCCCTCCCCAAATGCCAAGTGGCACCAAGTCCTCGGTGTCCGGGGGGTGGGGGGAGCCAGGCTCCTAGGCCCACTCAGCTGCGAGCATGCTAGAGGGTTGGCTGCTGCCTGGCGGACGCTCTCAGAGAACACACCTGTGCCAGCACATACATACATACACACACACACACACACACACACACACACACACACACACACACACACGCTTTCACTTGCAACAGGTGCCATCCCCCTACCTGCCCCACCCTCCCAGAGACGTTCCTAAGTCCCCGTAGGTTCTCAGAGCTGAGCGTTAGTCCAAGAACGGAATTCAAGAGAAGGGGCTGCCACCTCCCCGCCACTGCTGCTGCGTGGGAGCCACGCACGAGCCCTCACCAGGCACGCGCTTTTGAGCAGGAGCATCGACTGCCTCTTAATTGAGGCGCAATAATTAGAGCATTAGCACATTGGGAGGTGAGGCAGCATGTTTAGCTTTTGTGATTAATTATCTGAGGGTTGTAATACGTCGTTAAGACATTGACTCCGCCGGCGTGTTTAGTGCTCCGGGTTGCACGGGCCGTGCTTTGCCGGGGCAAGTCGAAGCCTGTCTGAGGACGGGGCCCTGACGGGAGGCGGGGGCGGGCGGGCTCCGAGGCGTGTCCGTGGAGCACCACGGCCCTGTCTGAGGGACCCGAGTCCAGACCTGCCCTTTTCTCTCTGGTCCTGTGTGGACCAGGATGCAGAAGAATTATTTTTTTATTTGAATGTGCATGAAATGAAATGAAGACCCTGCGCTCTGCAAGGTCAATGCTTTTTCAATCCTAGAGGTCAGTAACAACATGAAACGTGACACTTGTTGGGCAAAAACGGGCTCGTGGATCTTTGCCTCAGGCTACCCTGCAGCGGAGCAGAGATGCATGAGGGAGGGGAGAACCCTGGGCCACGCCAGGTCTGCGAAGGGGGCGGGAGAAAGGAGGGAAGGAGCAGGCTTTGGACAAAGGCTCCACTCGGTTTCCCATGTCACAGGGTGCGGCCACCCGTGATGGAAAGGCTCAAACTTAGGCTGCATGTGCAGAAATTAATGGCAACAAACAGCTACCTGTGTAATTTAAACAGATAACAGAACTTGAACAGGGAACCTGACCCTGAAGAGCCCATTTAATAATTGTTTCGGGCTCTTTGTGTCGACTTCCTTGGGAAGGGGGTTATCTGTCCTGCTGGGAGGGAAGGTCAGGAGAGGAGCCCAAGAGGTGCCTGGAATATGCATTTTGGCCTAATGCTGCATAGCCCGTGTTAAAATCAACATTTGCCTGAAGCCAAATATTACCCTTAGAGAATAAGCTTTTGGGTTGTAAGACTAAATTTTATTTTAAAAATGTAGCTAATCCAAAATTTTTATTATTGAAAATTTTAGGAGTCAAATTTTAAATGTTTTGCATTATAGTACAGGAGCAACAAATTCTACACTCCGCTAGCCAAGATAGGCTGAGATCACAGTATTGTACAGCTATAATCCTAAAGCCACACTCGTGTTCAGTGGAGGTGGGTAGGGGAGCAGGAATCATGGTCTAAAATAAAGTAAATAACTAAGCAGTCAATATATTTCTTCAAGATTATTTCGTTTAATGTTATAATGCCAGGTTCCGAAAAAAATCAGTACGGATTAGAAATACGATTTTATCCAATCTCTATTACTCTTCCTTGAGTTGCTATTTACTTTGTAACGAACTTTTGTGGTGCGAAAAATTATACAATGCTCTTCCTAAAGTTATCTAGGTAATACACTCTTATTAACTCTCCATTAATTTTCCCATAGTTAGCAATTCGGAGAGTCTAAATAATTGGGTTTGTTCATAAAATTAACAGCTTTGACAACCACCATTAATTTTTGTAGCATTTTACTCTTGTGACAATAAATGTGTATTTAAACTGTAACTGACTAATAGAATTTCAACATATTAAACACATAAGAAGATTTCACACCAAGGTCCATGTGGGATATCTTCCTATATTTGAAAGTAAATAGTGAGATATTAATATTAACAGTAAACTCAAATGACATAGATTGTTTATTTTACTGGTGAGGTTGTCCTGACTAGAAAAGCTAGTGACCTAGACGATTTGCACAACCATTGATCACATATAAGTTCAGGGGTTCCAGAAACGATGTTAAAATTGGCCTTCGGTTTTTTCACCTTCCAATGGCTATAGCTCCAACAGGAGTAGCAGATTTGGGCCAAGCACCGAGGCCGAAGGCTGACTTTGGTGCTTCCCAGTCTCATTTGTAAAAATGCAACTGCAGCTTCTGCTCAGGGTGAAATACCATCCCTGAGAGTTTGGGGCCAGTGTCCTCTGGGCAGGGTTGAGAAGGCATCATTTAAATCGAGGGAACTGATACACAAGACCCCACGGGGAGTCTTGGGAGAGCCTGGACACAAGCTGCTCACTTGGACCCTCTCGCCATGTTGACTCAGCCCTCTCTGGCCTGGGGAAGGAGCAGAGGAAGGGGAGGTGTCAGTCCGAGCTGGAACTGGTGAGAGTCAGGAGCCTTCAGAGCCCCCAGAAGGCCGGTAGCCTGAACACGGTGGGAGGAACGCAGCAAGGCCCTCTTCCCTTTCGCTTCCTACCTCCGCACTCCAGAAAACTTCTTCCTCAGCTCCCTTGGAGGATGTTTAATTCCAAACTGTGGAGTGAGTCTTTCCAAGCCTGTTTACCTGGGGGGCTGTGAGAGTCTGCCCTGCCAGGCTGAGTGAGAGAGACCTTCCAGACTGTAGAGGACACTGCTGACCTCCAGCTGAAGGCCCGAGCACCACCTGGAGCACACATTCTTTCTCAGCTCAAAGCCCCCCCAACTCATTTGCCTGCTCATTCTGGCTGCCTTATTCTGCTCAGAGCTTTAAATGTGGTGCAGTTTGGTTATATTCCGCCAGACTATCCTCAGGGCTCGGAAGGTGGAAATTATCATCATTGAATACATTTTGAGGCTTCCACACACATCTGAGCACAGCAAACATTAAAAATTAATGCCTCTAATAATAAAAAAAACCCAGAATAACGATGCTGTTATTACTAATTGTAATTTATTGCAAACTGGTGGTGCGTTAAGTGCTCAGAAGAACATAAAGGTGAAAAATAGCCTTCTCTGAACAGGTGAGTGGGATGAATGGTTTCCCCACTCCTGATAGTCCCTGCACATTGATACTTAGCTATCAGGAGGACCACCGTCTTCCTGGTTTCAGGCCAAGTCTGCCCCTTTAACAGTGCGGGAGGCGGAAGGAAGTCTTGGAACCCTTGAGAGGGGGTGACGATAACCATTCCCTGCTGTGATCCAGGAGGCTGTGATTCTCGTGGCTGGGATCACATGGCCTTCAATATCATTAGTTATCTTTCGTGCACGCATCAGTCGCTCTACTTAGTAAAAAGTCCCTTGAGATTTAGACCACTTATGTCTCCCTGTGACTGTTACAGTATCTTAATTTGCCTTATTGTGAGAGATCTTAAAATGGAATTGCGTGTGTGCGCGTGCATAGCTTTTGCTCCCTACTGAATTGTGCACTCTTGGGAGTTCGAGACAATGTCTTATGGATTATATCTTTGTATCCACGGTTCTAAGCAGTGTCCTGTCTTCCCTATCTAAAGATATTATTTAATCAGTTAAATATTAAGCTGCATTAACTTTCGTCATAGCTCTGGTATTCTTACACATTAATTAATAAGACATGCAGTTCTCCAATCATTCATTCATTCTTTCATTCATTTATCAACTATTGTTTTTTTATTTATGTTAAGCAGTATGCTAAATGCCAAGAAGCAAACCAGACAGAAAAGGGTAATCAGACTTATTTTCTAATAAGGCAGACAGCAATCAAATAGGCATGCAAATAGCAAAGCTAACTTCAGACCACTGTAAGTGCAGGTAGGTAGTTTAGGAGGAAAGGGCAGGCTGAGAGAAGGAGGCTGCTTCAAAGATACTGTGATAGTCGGGGACAATCTCTCCAACGGGGAGAAGTCCTGGGCGTTATCTCTCGGTGCTCTGGGAGGATGCTGGGAGGAGGCTGGAGTCCTTTAGCATGCTAAAGTTGCTCTAATGTACTCCTCCATTTCATAATTCATTTCTCGTTTGTTGAGCCAATGAGTGTGGGGCTCTCAATTTGGCTCTGAGGATCCAGAGAAGAATATGACATAATTCTTGCATTTGAGGAATTTACATTCTGGTGACTGAGAGTGACATGAAGACATGAAACGACCGTAGATTGCAGCGAACATCAGAGTGAAGAGCGTGGGATCGTGGCTCACCTCCTGTCTGCTCAGCTCCTGGCCGGACCTCTGTGCCCGTGTGGAGCTGCACTGAGCATCCTGGGCGGGAAAGAGAGCAGGCCGGAGGCAGAGACGCAGAAGTCACTGCAAACTTGAGCAGCTCAATGCTGTACACAGGGCTCTGGTCAGGGGTGAAACAGCAGCCTTGTTCTTCATTTGAATTTACTCCCTGTAGAATTAACTGCTGACGTCCTTCAGAAAGCAGCAGCGGGGAAGTATTACTTGCCCAGAAGACATTCTGATTTAGTGAGGTTTGTGCTTATGACGTATTTCTCAGAGGAGAAACCAGATTTTATTTTCTTCATATTTCTTACAGAGCATATTAGAATGCTTAAGTCATAGATTTAAGTTATATACATATATATATACATATAGATATAGATATATGTATTTGGCTGTTTGACTGACTTGAAGTCAAGAACCAAAGAAGGAAATAGATTTTAGGTTTCTAAAAGGCTATACTCTCTGTCCCCTAAAAGAAATGTGCCACAAGAATGTCAAAAGACAGTTTAAAAGGAGACGGGCAGGATTATGTGTTCCTCCTGCTTATTGCATATAAATTGCTTCCTTGCCTGGAAGATCATGTTCCATGGGGACCACCAAGTAACAGGCTTAATATTGTTGGTCCCTGTGCCACAGAGTGAATTGAGTTCTGCGCCCCCAGTAGTGGGTGATTGTGTCTAGAATATCAAGTGCCAGAGGTGGGCATTAATTAGGGCTAACGGCCTATAATGGGAGCTGCCTTTATTTCTCCTTCCATTCTCTGAGCCCGAGACTGTCAGAAAGCTCGTTTTCGCTGCGGCGTCGTAATTAACGCTGAGCCTAATGTAAAAAGCAGATGAGGCTGAAGCCCAAAATAGCTCAGAGCCACCCAAGGGTGTGTGTGCGCAGAGCTGTGGGGAGCAGGCATGGGGAAAGAGGAGGCTGGCATTTGAATTGACCTCCAGATGTTTCCTTTCAGAGAGGGAGTCTGGGCTCAGCCCCGAGATCACGCCTTCACAGTCCTAAGGTGAGCTCGCTAAAATACCGAGATACCCACCGAGGGACCGGGATTTCAGAATCCTGGGCTCTGGGAGTCGCAGGAACCACACATGGCAAGTCTCAGAGCCTCTGTTTTCCTTTTTCCTTGTATGCAAGGGAAGATTTCATCCCTCCTGAGGCTGACATCTTTTTTGGGTGGAAGAGCAGGGGCCTGCGAGGCTGGTAAATGTAATAATGTCTGCAAAGCCCTCAGAGTGCCTTGCAAGGAAATTCAAGGTATTTCTCTTATTACTGCTGGTCTTCCAATTCCCCTGAACTCCGAGAACCCATTTAAGTGATTACTTCGCGAGGAGGCTAGCAGAAAGGCTAGACTAATATATTTCTTCACGCGGCATCTCCCACACTGCAAAGGACCCTCGGAGCACTTACAATCGCTACCACATCCTCACTCTTTCCCCCTCGGTTCTGCTTAGAACATAATGAGCTAAATACCTGCCATTTATCTCCTAAGAAGACCGGATTTTGTGAACCTTCCAGCAGGTGGCTTGCAGCACCCCTTGTATATAGGCACAGACATTTACTTAATTCCATAAAGTCAGAGAACTGGGGAAAGGTAAGAGTGGGGAGTGCATACGCCACCCCCCACCCCAGGTCCCCGTTCAAGAGAGAGGGACAACAGGAAAAGAGAAAACTGGAGTTGTCGAATGGTCTGGATTCCCTAAGTCAGACTGCCTTGAGGACACTGGTTTAGAGTATTAAGACATAGTCACTGGCTAAATTTCCAGGATGAGCCATTTATGGGAAGGAAGCCATTTATGTTTATTCCTAAATGTGTGTGATTTTCCTCCTCCCATCAAGGGGAAGTGTCACGTGATGCTAGATGTAAACGGGAAGAAAGATACTGATTGCTAACTTGATTGGGGGAAGATTGGAGTGTTGGGAATATTGCCTTGTTAGACTTGCTGCTACAGGGTGCTCCCTTGGCTTGGCAAAGGCGGGAAATGGTGCCCAAGTTGTTCACAGCCAGCTGGGGGCACCCACATGCAGAAAACAGCTGCTTTGTTTCCATAGATTATTTTTATGTGTTTTTTTTTTTTTTTGGATCCTCTCATTCGAGCAGTAATCTGTGTCATTAAGTTGCTTCATCATAGACTTCTCTGGATCATCTGGATTTTTATTCTGATGCTTGGTCCTGTCGACAATCAAGGTCTGTTAGAATGGGCCTGAATTGTTACAGGGCTGTGATTTTCCGATTTCCAGACTCCCGCTGACATTTAGTATTTACCTGTGCTGAAATACTCGCAACTGCAAGTAGTACGAGCCAAGGACAGCCAATGTGAACATCACAGCATTACGTGGGGGAGAGTCACGGGGTAGCTGAGAACGCGCGGGGCTGACCAGGGCTGTGCAGCCAGGACTGAGAGTGGCGTTTCGCTGACACACGCTGGCTGCTGTGGCCCCACTGACGCTGTGCTGACGGTGGGTACCTGGTGTACCGGTTGTTTCACTGCTCGAAGGAAAGACGGTGTAGCTCTCCATGTACCGAACTTTAAAAGGCTGGAGATAAAGCCCCAGATCTCTGCACTGTCTCCAGAATACATCTTTAATGGCTTAGCCCTTTTCACTATTTCTTTGCCAGCTTTTCTAAAATGTTAGAAGTTAGAGAAACATGAAAAAAATCAGACTGCTTTCAGAAAACCTCAAGTTTCATATCTCCATATCTGGTCCTAGAGACCAGAAAAGACGTGTAGGAAGAGATTAGCAGACAGGGCTGTAAACAGGCCAGTTGTGAAGGGCTTTGAACACCATGCCGGAGTTGTATGGGAAAGCACACCAAGGACCTAGGCTAAAGTCTCAGCTCCATTGTTTAACCACCTAGGTGGCTCTGGAAAAGTCACATCTATCAGATGGGGAGAAAATCTGACTAAAGGGACACAGATTATTTAGATATTTTTGCTCCGCTATCCTCGGACTGTCAGATTAGCTCTTCTTGGGGTTGCAAAAGAGCTGCCGAAGCTCCTAGCATCACATAGCTACATACCAATGTCTCAAGGCAAACACAGGGCCCACTGTATTTCACAGAGTCTAAGATGTCACTGACTATAAGATACCATTGTTTTATATACTACCATGAAAGAAATAGCACGACCAAGTAGATTATGATATATCGATTGTAAAAGGAAGTTACAGTCTTCCCGATTGTATCTGATCGATGAAATACAATATGCAATATATTTTCCTAATGTCCCTAAGAATGTCTCTGTAAACCTTTACCATACCATTGCCCCTCTGCCATATGCTGGCCCTTAAGCCAATCTCTGGAGGTACCCCTGTGTCTGCCCTATCCCATGCATGCCCTCCTATTCTCTTGTCCCCTGGGCCCTGAGATGTTTGCACCACTGCAGCTGCCATTGCAGTGCCCTGGGCCAGTTCCACGTGAGCCAACACCGCTTTGCTAAGTCTGTGGGTCTTCCCAGCTCTTCTGCACTTAGAAGAAGTCCTATGCCAGCACTCGCTTTTATAATGGGGAAAACTCTTACAAGTAGGAGACGGAGAATGGGAAGGGACTTGTAGGTAAATTCCTTCTCTACCTACCCCCGCGTCGGGCTGTTCCGAAGGATGGATTTTTGCTATAGCCGGTTTGGAGACATCCCAAGTGGCTGAGTGTCTTTGTGTTTCTTTGTGAAATGGTGGCCAACTTTTAAAAGCACCAATTTTTATTTACTTCCCAGTCTTACCTGTCTCACTTCCTCCTTTCTTCACTCTTTAGGCTGTGGCATTGCACCTCCCAATAACACCCCAGCACTTAAGCTTCGCTTCAGACTCTATTTTTTAGGGAAACAGGCTGCCACAACCACCACGTTGCCTCAAGCAAATCAGGGTCAATTCCAGCCACTTGGAGGAAAGGTTGACCCCAAAACAAAATCAGGGCTCTGCTCACATGGAGGAGAGATGGCCTGGCTATGCCGTGGGCAGTCAGCTTAGCTGTCCTGCTTCACTGGGCTGCTCCAGGAGTGAAAACAGATAACGAGGTATGAACATGCTCAGTTAACCATAAAATAACGTAAAAATGTAGAGTTGTCATTAGACTTATGACTATTTATACATTCCAGAGCCTTATTATTATTTCACTCATTTAGCGAAAATTATTTAATGAGCACCTACTGTATGCCAGTCATGGTGCTGGTGTGAGTAATACAATAGTTCCTGCCCTACTTTCCCAGGGGGTACAAGCAAGTAAATGATGTGTGATTATAATTTTCTAGAGGGAAAATAGAGAGTGTATTGGGAGAACACACGAAGCAAATCTAATGCAGATTTGGGAAGTCAGACAGAGCTTCCTGGATTAAGTGATATAGTGATACGAGCTAAGACCCGGGGATGGTGGCGGATAGGTGGTTGGGGGTGGGGAGGTGCCAGGCAGAAAGAACAGCATATACGAGAGGGAAGAGGTGAGCGAGAGCGTGGTGTTACTTATCGTGGCTGGGACGGTAAGAGCTGGTTTATGGAGTGTGGGTCTCAGGAAGTCTGGATTTGATCACGGGTGGTGAAGAGTGAGTGAAGCATTCAAGAAGGGTTGTTTTAAAAAATACCTTCAATAATGGTAGGAGGCATGGACCTTTTGGGAGACAGACGAGGCAGGATGGGAAGCAAGTAAGGAAATTGAGATATCACTAGATGACGTGGTGGTCCCTTTTATCTCATTCAGTTTTGAATTTTTCTTAGTATGAATATTCGTCATGATGTAGGATTTCATGAATATTATAGACTCTACATAGGTCCTCATGGTAGAATTTGAAAGCGGAAGTTAACACTTCCAAGTGAAGGTTGGAAGGAGTGTTTGTGGCCTCTACCCCACACTGTCACCTGCTTGGTGGCTGCCATTCTCCTGTAGTCTGTGCTGTTAGTTCTGATTAAATCATGTGGTGCCGATGAATGCAAGGTCAAGGGTGTGACTCAAGGGTCGTCCTTGGCCTGAGGAAACCAGAGAGGTGGCTGAGCCTTTGACACCAAGGAGGACACAGCCTTGTACCCTGGGCCTGTGGTCAGAGTGGCAGCCCTGATGATCTCTGAATCTTTGGGGCCAGTCTCCCTTTTCCTTGAAGAACAGTACATGTTCACAGCCAGCTAGCTCTGTGGTCTGGTCCTGTAGAATCTGCAAGGTGCAACGGCTTTCCTCCATCACGCTCTGCTCTCTATCCCCTATGACAGAGTCTTTGCCGGCATAATTTCATCTCTGTTCCTGGATTCTGCCCAAATGGCCAGTTGAAGTCTGTGAGTCACACCCACGGTTTCTTTATCATGGTTGCTCAGCCATAGCCTTAGTGTTCTTTTCAGAACAAGATTTCTCATTTTTTGCAATAAGGATAGGCTTAGAATTTTCCAAATCTTTAAATTCTGGTTCCATTTTGCTTAACAATCCTTTCTTCAACTCACCTCTCTTCTATCATATTTTCCCATTGGCAATCAGGAGGAACCAACCTACTCCTCCAGCACTTTGCTTAGAAATCTTCTCAGCTAAATATCCAATTTTATTGCTCACAATTTCTACTTTCTACACAACACTGGAACACAGTTCAGCCAAGTTCTCTGACACTTCATAACAAGAGTCACCTTTCTTTCAGTTTCCAATAACGTGTTCTTCAATTTTGTCCGAGACCACCCAGAATCACCTTTAGTGCCCGTATTTCTCAGATACACCTCAAAACTCTTCCAGCCTCTACTATTACCCAGCTACAAAGCCACATCCACGTTTTTATGTATTTATTACAGCAGCACCCTACTTCTTGGGACCAAACTTTGTCTTTGCTCAGGCTGCCACACAATAGATCATAGATCGAGGGTTAAATAACAGACATTTATTTTCTCACAGTATCCTGGCATGTAAAGTCTAGTATCAGCTGATTTAGTTCCAGGAGAGAGCTCTCTTCCTGGCTTGCAGACATCTGCCTTCTTCATATGGCCTGTCCTCAGCGTGTGAGGAGACAGACAGTGAGCAAGCTCACACTACCCCACCAAGAAGGCCTCAATCTCATGACTTCGTCCAACCCAAAGTACCTTCCAAATGTCTTATCTCCAAATACCATCACAGTGTGGCTAGGGTTTCAGCATATACATTTGGGAGTGAGACAAACATTCGGTCTATACCCTCTGCACTCTCCTTCCTTCCTTCTCTCCTTCCTTCTTTCTTTCCTTCCTTCCTTCCTTCTTTTCCTTCTTCCTCCCTTCCTTCCATCCCTCCATAATTTGTTTTTTCATTTAACCTGCATTTATTGCACATCTATGGACGAGCTCCACTGATAAGTGACATTGGTACAAAGATCAACTAACACAGATCTTGCTTCAAAAATACCTAGTAAGAAAAGAGAGATGAGAAAATAAAAGATGTCAGTCTAGTGTGAGGTGCTGTAAGGGAGTTATGCATGAAGTGCTGTGAAAGCACAGAAAAGAAATATAAGCCTTCCTATAAAGCCCCGACCAGGGTGTTGGAGGGGAGATGAGGCTTGATACGGCAGGTGGAGGAGATTACACAAGAGGGTGTAAGATGCGTGGCATCATGGTGTATGCAGGGAATAGCAAGTTTTTCACAAATGGAGAGACGTGGGTGACTGTGGGGAGAGTCCACAGATGGGACTGGAAGATGTGCAGGAGGTGGGTCACAAGTGCCCTTTGTACCGTGGCATGAAATTTGAATCTATATTGAAGATATTAAGAGGCTCTGAAGGTTTTAAACAGGGGAATGACAAACACATTTGCATTTTTGGAATGTAGATGAATTTAGGAATATGGGGGGCACATAGAAAAGGTTGAAAGCTGAGAGACAATTACGGTGGAATTTATTTCAAACCTTCTCTCAGTGTTGTTTGTCTTAGCGATGGAGAGTCAGTAACAGCATCTTTTTTTAAATTTTTTTGCTCATGCAGGGTGTTACCTAGATATGGAGAATGAGAGAAAAACTATTGAGGTTTGGATAAAGTAAATATGAATAGAGACAATACTCAAGAGAAGATGCTCACTGCGTGTGACAGATACATTCTAGAAGATGTGGTTACTAAGGAAATTTGCACATTCAGTAGCGATAATCAAACTTTCACCCCTTGTAACTGGGTTTGAGAAAGGTTCTCATTTCCCCATGTAAGAGAGAGCGTGGCTTGTTACACCTGATGGTGACAAATATTATAAGGTCAGGAACTATGAGCATTTGTGACGGCATTTTGTTTTTTGGTTTTCCTCTGACCTTGAGTTAGAACCAAGGAGTGAATGAGAATATCATTAAACTTTGTAAATTTTCCTGAGAACTTTACATTTTGGATTCATCGAATTAACTTGACATAACTCAAAAGCTCCCTCTTTTCTTCAAGTGAACATTTATTTATTTACTACCGTATAGATAGGTAAAATTCTAATGAATGATAGTTCCTCTCATCCTGTTCAGAAAAAAACACCCTGTTCACCCATCCCTCCCTCCCTGAGTGGAGGAAGGACATTTAATTTGCACACCACTTTCTTTTGCCAGAAGTCAGTAACCCCCGGTATTTTTAGCTCTCTTTGAAAGCCCATTAGTAACGTTGCTTTTTCTTGAGACCTTTCTGCTTTATGCACTGACATCAGCGTATTTCTGGTTTCTGTAGGACCTCTGCGAGAGTTTCTGGGGCTGTCCCTCTTTCATTCATCTTCCTGTTTATAAACTGTTCTGGATTTTCTTAAACCCCTTCCTATCTTTTTACTTTTTATTTATTAACTCTTATTCTCATTTTTGTTCTTTCTTAATATTAGAGCTGCTCCTAGAATATATATAATTCCAAATAGCCACTTACACACTTGGCAAGCTCAAGATCTCACACCTGTTCTCTTCACTGATTGCATGACCACCCTTAGAGGTGGGGTAGGAGGGCTGTGTGGCATTAATGCTACACTGTCAAGTACAGAATTTGTAGGCACACAGTGATGAATGCTGTATTCAAAAGAGCTGTAATGCTAGTTGACAGGGTATGATTGCCTGATTTTAAATCCAGGCAAATTATAGGGTAAAACCAACCTGTGGTGGAAATGACTTAATAGTTTATTTATTAAACACTTAAAGGGAATTTAAAACCTTACTGCATAAAAGAAAGGGTGGTGTCAATTCTATTCGCTTCATTCATGGAAGGTTCAGGCTCACTGTGGTGTGAGGACAGAGAAAAGAAAATAAGTGAAATAATTTTCACCCTTCTAATTACTGCACTTTCCACCTTCTGCCAAGAGGGGTGATAACTATTCGGCCCGTTATGACACATGTATGTGAGCATTAAAGAGTTAAATAGAAAAGTCCTGGTTACATATTTATAAATTGAAATAAGACTAAAGTTCCTCACACATAACAATTCTTCAATTTTTAGCTGAAGACATTTGCTGTGTGAGGCAAGAATAGCCACAGGCAATTAGGCATTCAGGTAATGAGAGAAGATCTTCTAGGAAGTCCAGAAAATATTTATTTCTCATCTAGAATTAAGGCTTAAAGTAAAACAGAACAAAACAAAATGACTCTCTTGTGGAGCAGGAGTAGGCATTTGATGAATTATACAGGACAAAGTCACATGACCTGTTAGCCTGTATTGCAAATATTTGCACAGTAGCAATTAAGAGACAGAAGTAGAAATAGAAAAGTGATGGAAATAGAAAGACAATGAACTTCTGCATAACCTGGTGGTGTGGCTGCCTTGGCTACTGCGAATAAGGCCGCAATGAACGCAGGAGGGCGGATACCTTTTCAACAAACTAATTTCAAATCTCGGGGAAAAACCCAGAAGAGGGATTGTTGGATTATATGATCGCTCTATTTATAGGTTTTTGAGGAAACTCCGTAATGTTTTTCATAATTGCCATACGAATTTACATTCCCACCAAAAATGTACAAGGATTCTGTCTTACTCTTCTTTCTGTTGCTATAACTAAATACCTGAGACTGGATAATTTGTTTTTTTTTTTTAAAAAGGTTTATTTTGGCTCATAATTCTGGAGGCTGGAGAGGTCAAGATTGGGCAGCAGCATCTGGTTAGTTTCTAGCGAGGGCTTCGTGCCACATAGTAACACAACAGAAGGCATCACAGGGCGAGGGGGCAAGAACACACCAGCTCAGGTTTGTCTTCCTCTTCTATAAAGCCAGGAGTCTCACTCCCACATAACCTATTACTCCATTAACCTTTTAATCCCTCAACCCACTAATGGATTAACCCATTCATGAGAGCAAAGCTCTCATGACCCAAACCCCTCTTAAAGGCCTCTCCTCCCGATACTGCCACATTGGCAATTAAATTTCAATGTGAGCTTCGGAGGGACAAGCATTCAAACATTTCCCTTTTATCCACATCCTGGCCAACACTTTTTATGTCTTCCCTTTTTGACAACAGCTGCTATGGTTTGAATGTGTCCCCCAAAAAGCATGTGCTGGAAACGTAATCCTCAGTAGAGTGTTGGAATGTGGGGGCTAATGGGAGGTGTTTAGGTTGTGACAGCTCCACTCTCATAAGTGGATTAAGGCCAATTATAAAAGGTTTTAAGGCTGTAAATTCAACCTCTTGCTCTCTTGCTCTTTCCCTCTTTTGCCCTTCTGTCTCCTGCCACGGGACGATGCAGTAAAAAGGCCCTTATAGATGTTGGCGCCTTGATATTGGACTTCCCAGCCTCCAGAACTGTTGGAAATAGATTTTTATTATTTATAAACTACCCAGTCTGTGGTATTCTGTTATAGCAACACAAAAAAAACTCAGGCATAAAACTGATACCAGAAGTGGATCGTTGCTATAACAAATATCTGAAACTGTGTAAGTGGCTTTGGAAGTGTAATGGATAGAAACTAGGAGAATTTGGAGGAGTAGGCTAGGAAAAGCCCAGATTTCCATGAATGGAACATTAAGACAATTCCAGTGAGGGCCTAGAAGAAGACAAGGACTGTAGGAAGAGCCTAAATCTTCTTAGGGATTATTGAAGTGGTTCTGACCAGAATGTTTGTAGAAATATGGACAGTAAAAGCCATTCTGATGTCTCAGATGGAAGTGGGGAACAAGGTATCCAAAACTGGAGTAAAGGCTGTCTTTGTTATATAGCTGCAAAGAACTTGGTGGAATGAGCTTTGTGTACTAGGACTTTGTGGAAGGCAGAATTCAAGGAGCAATGAATCAGGGTATCTGAAAGAAGAAATGTCTAAGCAGCAAAGTGTTCAGGGTGCTGCATGGCTTCTTTTGGCCACTTATAGTAAAATGAGTGAGGAGAGAAATGATTTAAAGACAGAATTTATAATTAAAAAAGGAACAGAGTGGAAAGATTTAGAAAACTCTCAGCCTAATGGTGATATAGCACCTCTTGTATTCTCCTGGATAGAGCTGGAACGCATCCTACTAAGTGAAGTATCCCAAGAATGGAAAAACAAGCACCACATGTACTCACCATCAAACTGGTTTTAACTGATCAACACATAAGTGCACATATAAGAATATTTATTGGATGTCGGGCAGGGGGAGGGGGGAAGGGGGAGGAAGGGACGGGTATAGGCACACACAGAGTGCAATGTGCACCATCTGAGGGACAGACTCACTTGAAACTCGGACTTGGGGGGCGAGGGGGGCAAGGGCAACATATGTAACCTAAACATCTGTACCCCTGTAATATCCTGAAATTTAAAAAAAAAAACAAAAAAACTCAGCCTACCCATGTAAAGAATAAAAAAGTGTGTTGGGGAGAGATACTAAGGATCTAGCCAAGTGACCATTGCTAAAGAGATTCATATGGGTAGAAGGAAACCAGGTACTATTCATCAAGATAATGAGAGAATTGACCCCAAAGGTGTTTCAGGAGACTTTTAAAAGCAAGATTTCCAGAGAGGCATTGGCTTCCTAGGGCTGCCTCAAAATCTGCTCTTTGTGTTTCAGCGTAGAGCCCCTGGGCTGCCCCGGGGCTGTGGCTGGAGTGGGCCGCCATTCTGGAGAGTGCAAGTTGTCACTCTTGGCAGCGTCCACATGGTACTGACTCTGGTGCGGAGTGTGTGGGCTGCGGGGCCACAGCAGCCTCCACCCATTTTAAAGAATGTCACGTAAGAGTTGGGGCCCCAGTGAGAAACTTGTCACAAAAGCGGAGTCTTGCAGAGAATTTGCACCAAGGCAATGCTTGGTGGCGCTGTGAGGGTGAGGTGCCACCAACTCCCCAGAACTATCCAGCTGCCAGAGCGTCCCACCAGCCTGGCAGAGCTACACACGTGCAGCCCCAAGCTGCGAGAACTGCCGTGTGCGCCGAATCTGGCAGAGACATAGCGGCTGGCCTGCCCCAGGTTTGGGGGCAGATTCCCCTCCCCAGTGTGTCCAGGAGGTGGCACATGAAGTAAAAGGTTATTCTGCAATTTTCAAATGTTTTCCCTGTTGGGTTTCAGACTTATTTGTGCCCAGTTACCCCTTTTTTTCTTGCCTCTTTGCTCCTTTTAGAATGAGAGTGTCTATCCTATGCCTTGCCCACCTTTGTATTTTGGAAATAAATAATTGTTTTGATTTCATGGGCTTATTTTCTTTCTGACACCAAAGATTATCATTAATCTTTCCAGTAGTGCAGATATGCTTGTGGTGAATCCTTTCAGCTTATGTATGTCTGGAAGAAAATCTTTCTCTTACCTTAAGTTTGACCTTAAGATACTTTCACGGATTTTAAAATTCTCTCTCCCTCTTTTTTCTTGTTTTTTTGAGACAGGGTCTCACCCTGTTACCCAGGCTGGAGTGCAGTGGCAAGATCACAACTTACTTCAACCTCCAATTCCTAGGATCAAATGATCCTCCTACTTCAGCCTCCCAAGTAACTAGGACCACAGGAATGCACCACCATGGCAGGCTAATAAAAAAAATTTTTTTTATAGAGATGGGGTCTCACTTTGTTGCCCAGGCTGGTCTCAAACTCCTGGCCTCAAGCATTCCTCCCACCTTCGCCTCCCGAAGTGCTGGGATTACAGGTGTGAGCTACTGTGCCTGGCTGAGAATTCTCTCTTGACATATTTTTCTTTCAGTATTTTAAAGATATTGTCCTACTGTTCTTCTCAATATTGTTTCTGACAAGAAGTCTGTTGTCAGGCTTACATATTTTTTTTCCTAGTATAGTGTGCCTTGGTGTAGTTTTTTTTTTTTATTTTTTATTCTTTGTCTGCTTCTCATGCTTGGGGTTTATAGAGCTTCTTAAATCTGTGAGTTTATAGTTTCTATCACATGTAGAAAAAATTGGTTGTATTTCTTTAAATATTTTTCACATACCCCAAGGACTCCAATTACACATAAATTAGATGGTTGAAGTTCATTGATGCTGTTTTTTTCCATCTTGTTTTCTCTTCTGTGTTTACCTTTAGTTAGTTTCTATTGCTGTTTTCAAGTTTATTCATCTTTTCTTCTGTAGAATCTATTCTGCTTTTAATCCTATTCAGTGTACTTTTCATCTCACATATTGTAGATTTATGTCTAGAAGTTTAATTGTGGTTTTTAAAATGTCTTCCTTGCCTCCATTTGACATTTGCAGTCTCTACCTACTTGAACAAATGGAATATAGTTATAACAATTGTTTTAATATCATTGTCTACTAATTCTGTCGTTCCTGTTATTCATGTATCTGTTTCCACTGATTAATTTTTTCCTAATTATGTGCTTTATGTTTTGGCTTCTTTGCATGTCTCCTAATTTTTTAGTCGAATGACAGCCATTTTGCATTTGACTTTGTTGGAATGCTGGATATTTCATAATTCTATAAATATTCCTGAGCTTTACTGTGGGACACAGTTATTTGAAAACTATTTAATCTTGTTGAGGCAAGCTTTCAAGCCTTGTTAGGTGGCACTGGAAAAATTTTAATCTAGGGTTGGCTTTCCCCGACTGCTGCAGCAATACCCACGTGCATCATGGAGTTTCCTACTCTGGGTGGTGGGCAAGTGTGAATTCTGAGAATTTTCCCTCTGTTCCTTTTGGGTGTCTCTTTCACTAGTCTTGGGTGGTTTCTTTATATGTATCCTCTGATCAATATCCAGCTGAGAACTTGAGACAGACTCTCTGCAGTTCCCTGGCTCTGGATTTCTTTTGTGGTGAGTATCTCTCCTCTCTAGTACGTTGCCATTTGAACTCTGGTCACACTGGCTTCCCCAGTCTCATATCTGTATTTCCTTAACTCAAGGAAATTTCTGAACTCTGACTTGGTTTCCCCTCCCTTGCCCTGCATCCTGGAAACTCTCTCCAAAAAGTAAGGTAAATCTCCCCTCATTTGTTTCCCTTTTCTCGTGTCTTGTACTGTCTGATATCCTATGTCTTAAAAACTGTTGTTTGATATATTTTGTGCAATTTTTGAGTTGTTTCGGGTGAGAGGGTAAACCTATTTCCTGTTACTCCATGTTGGCTCAAGTGGAAGCATATTTTGATATACTTTCAAATGTACAGAAAAGTCAAAATATTTTAAGGTATTGTCTCATATAACTTTTAGTAATTTTAACCAATTGTTTATATTTTACCTTTCTCTCTGTCTCTATCTCTGTCTCTCTGTGTGTGTGCATGTGTGTGTGTGTGTGTGTGTGTGTGTGTGTGTGTGTATGTTTGTACTTTTTCCTTAAAAAATTTTTGTGATCAAGGCAGCATGCCCCTCTATGCCCGTGTCAGTGTGTATATACTAAGAACAAGGACATTCTCTTGCATAACCAGATTAGAGTTATAAAAACCAGTAAATTTGATATTAATGTAATACTGTCATACTTTTTCTCAATCCTTTCAATAAATTCCTATATAGCTATTGATTGCTCCCAGTCTAGGATAAAATCCAGGATCCTGCATTACATTTAGCTGTCACATCTTTTTAGTGTCTAATTTGGAACAGTTCTTTAGTCTTCCTTTGTGCTTCTTAACCTTGATATTTTTGAAGATTTCAAGCCAGCTGCTCTGTAGAATGTTCCTCAATTTTATTTGTCTGATGTTTCCTCATGATTAGATTCAGGATATGCCTTTCTGGCAAGAATACTACTGAAGTTACAGTGTATTCTTTTCAATAAATCTTATTAGAAGGCACATAATAAATGTTTGCTACCAAATATCTGTGTTAGCTTTAATGACTTGGATAAAATGGTGTTTTAAAAGTTTCTCCACTTTAAAATATTTGTCTTTGCCCTGAATAGCTGAAGTTACAATGAACAAAAAGAACAAATCTGGAGGCATCACACTACCTGACTTTAAAATATACTACAAAGCTATAGTAATGAAAATAGCATTGTACTGGTATAAAAACAGACACATAGACCAATGGAATAGAATAGACAACCCAGGAATAAATCCATACATTTACAGCCAGCTGACTTTTAGAAAGGCACCAAGAACATGCATTGGTGAAAAGACACCCTCTTCAATAAATGGTGCTGGGAAAATTGGATATCCACATGCAGAAGAATGAAACTAGAACCCAATCTCTCACCATATACAAAAATCAAAACAAGTGGATGAAAAACTTAAGTATAAGACCTGAAATTATAAAACTGCTAGATGAAAACATAGGAGATATCCTTTAGGACATTGGGCTAGGCAAAGATTTTATGACTAAGACTTCAAAAGCACAGGCAACAAAAACAAAAATAGACAAATGGGACTACATTAAACTAAAAAGTTTTGCACAGCAAAGGAAACAATCAACAGAGTGAAGAGATAACCTGTAGAATGAGAGACAATATTTGCTCCCATTTACCCAACAAAAGACTAATATCCTTCCAAAAAAAGAGTAATATCCTGAGTATACAAGAAATACAAACAACTCAACAGCAAAAAAACACCAAATAATCTCATCAAAAAGCAGTCACAGAATCTGAATAGACATTTTTCAGAAGAAGACATACAAATGGCCAAAAGGTATATAAAAATGCTCAATATCACTAATCATCAGGAAAATGAAGATCAAAACCACAATGAGGTATTATCTTATCCCAGTTAGGATGACTATTATTAAAAAGACAAAAAATAGCAAATGCTGTCAAGGATGCGAAGAGAAGAAAACT
>NW_012148019.1:158914-162224 GCF_000956105.1 Propithecus coquereli | reverse complement strand
TTTTGGTTATTAAACAATCTGAGAGGTATGTCTAAAATGATTAAATAAATGAAAGTAAAAAAATAATAAACATAGAAGATCAAGACACCATGAAAAAAACCCAAGATGTTTCAAAGAGGAATTAGTTAAAGCTTACAAATAAAAAAGTTATATAGGATAAAACTTAATAGTTTGATAAAGAAGGAGATCATACCTAGTTGGAAAGACAATTAGTGAAATGCAAAACACAGACAAACAAACATTCAGTGGGATAAACAATTTGGAAAATCTGAAAGATAGATCAAGAGATGTAGAGAAGAAAATATCCTGTTCAAAGTGATCAATTCGATACTCCTGAAAGCCAATAAAATTACAATAAGTAAAATTAAAAAAATGGTAACTACAAAGGAAATAACGAACTGTGGAGGAGATGTTTGGTGAAGAGAAATAGCAACAAAATTTGGAAGAATAAAAGAAGATGAATGAATGCTAATTTTTCAAATTGGAAAAAGGCAAAACGTAACTAATGCAATTAGAGTAATTAAAAAAGGAAGGCTTTTCATACCAAAGAACCTCAGAAAGTCTTTGGAATTGAAGGCACCAGATACATCTGAAGGCTGTGGTGCAAGGCTGAAACTAGGACAATTTTTGAAAAATCACTATAAGAAGCACTTAGAACTTCAGGCTCTTTTTCCCAGCTGACAAGACAGTGTCCTTCCCTCCACTCTGGTGGAGAACTAGGAGGTTTATTCTTTGGAAAGATTGCAATGGGAAAGTCAGAACTCAGGAATACAAAGTGCAGATGAGATTAGGCGTGAGTATTATACAGAGCGTATGAGTTATCAAATGACAGTCTACATAGTGAATGATGAGGTTCCCATCTCAACTACCAAAGCACTAGCAGTTGGGTTCATAGACTGCTTAAAAACACAGTTCACGTGCTTAGTGCAAATGCTCACTAGCTCTCAGCTGTTTGGTCAATGGAGAACTGTAAATGTACCTCCTGTTTCTCATCTCGTAATACCCTCAGCTGTTTCAGCTTCAACTGAAATGAGGATTTGAGGATTTTAGCACTTCCTCCAACCTGGCAGGAGTTACAGCAACTCCACACCTAGTTCCAATCCAGTCGGACTCACAGAGGCTCTTCACAAAAGCTCCATAAAGTCTCTGTCTCTTTCTTGCACTTCCTGCCTGATGCTGGCTAGTAGGTCACGGTGTTCCTAGGGGTGACAGTTGGGCAACTGACTCAGGTTGTACTCAAGGAAAATCATTTTTATGAATGAAACAGGTATGAACCATCTTGTACAAATGTTTTCACATACATATGTTTTTATTCTTCTGGATGAGCTCTTAAAAGTGGTATTTCTGGGTCCTAAGGTAGATGTATGTTTACTTTTCTGATAATCTGCTAGATTTTTGAGTTAAATTGTTTAATGTTTCCACTATAATTTATGAGGATTCTGGGTTGCCAATGTGGGGTGTTGTCTATTTTTTTAAATTTTTAACAATTCTAATGGTTGTATACTTTTATTTCATGGTAATCTCAATTGCATTTCTTTGAGGCCTAATGATATTAAGCACATATTCCTTTGTGATGTGTTTGTTGAAATCTTTTATCTATTTCTTTTCAGTTTATTTTTGTTAATGAGTTATAGAAATTTTTTATATTAATTGTATATCAATCCTTTGTCAAATATAAGTTTTGAAAATATTTTCTCCCACCTTGAGGCTTGCCTATTTTTTCTTTGAGTGAAATTTCAAATTTTGATGAAGGCTAATTTATTATTTCTTTCAATTGTAGGATTTCTGTGTCCAGTCTAAGAAAGCTTTTCTTACCTTGAAGTAACAATGATATTATCTTAATAGTTTTAGCTTTTCCCTTTAGGACTAGGGGTTATTATAAATTAATGTTTATGTATTATGTGACATCAGGATCAAAGTTCAATTTCTATGTATGCATTGTTCATCATTTGCTAAAAAGAGATTCCTTAACACATTAGATTACTTTGACATTTTGCCAAAAATTAAATGACCATGTAAGTGTGCGTATATTTCTGAGTTCTATTGCATCAATTTGCTGACTCTTATGACAATACCATGTTTCTTGATTACAATAGTTTTATAAGTCTGAAATCATGTGGTGAAAGTTGTGTAACTTAATTTTTTCAATATTGCTTTGGATACTTAGGTCTTTTGCATTTCCACGTATACTTTAGAATAAGATTATGAATTTCTACAAATAAGTCTGCTGGGATTATGATTGGAACTGTTTTAAAATCATTTGTGGAGAATCGTGGAGATTAGTTTGCCAATAATTGACATCTTATCAATATTAGTCTTATAATCCATGAACATGGTATATATTTCCTCTTGTATAGATTTCAAATTTCTCTGCAATGTTTTGTAGTTTTTGCTTTACGGGTATTGTATTAAATTTACTCTTAAGTATTTTATAATTTTTGATGACATTGGAAGTAGAGTTGTTTTTGAATTAAAATTTAAAATTGCTATTACTACGTAAAATACAATTTATTTTGTATATTATCTTTATATTCTCCAATTTGGCTAAACACACTTACTATTTCTATTGATGTTTTGCAAATTCCTTAGAATTTTCTGTTAACAATCATGTCATTTACGAATAGAGAGCTTTACTTCTTCTGTTCTGTTTTAAGTCTTTTATTTACTTTTCTTCACTCACTGCCCTGGCCATGACATCTGATAAAATGTGGAATAGGAATAGTGAAAGTGGGCATCCTTGCCTTGTTTATAATCTTATGGAAAAAGTGTTTAGTCTTTCACTATTAAGTGTGATGACACTTTTTGTTCATAGACATCGTTTATCATATTAATTAATTTTCCTTCTATTCCTAGTTTTATGAGAGATTTTTAAAAATATGAATTGGCATTAAAATTTCTTGACTGTTTAGGGGAGGGAATGGGAAGATATTTATCAAAAGGTGCAAAGTTTTAGTTAGAAAGGATGAATAACTTCTGGAGATCTATTGTACAGCATGGTGACTGTAGCAAAAATTGCTGATGGAGTAGATCTTAAATGTTCTCATAATAAAAAATAAGTATGTGAGGTGATGGATATGATAATTCGCTTGATTTGGTCATTTTACAATGTATACATATATCAAAACATCACATTTTATACTATAAAGATATATAACTTTTATTTATTAATTGTACCTTAATGAAGCTGGGAAAATAAAAACAAACAGAACCTGAAAGTGTACTTATCCAAAAACAGAAACAAAAAATTAAAAAAGAAATTTGTCAAATGTTCCTCTGTATCTATTGAAATGATCAAATAATTTTTCTCAAC
>NW_012148019.1:157835-158864 GCF_000956105.1 Propithecus coquereli | reverse complement strand
TCCCTATATTAGGTCTCTCACCTCCTTCGTTAAAGTGTAGACTTTTAAGAATTATAAATAAATACAGAGGTGCTCAGTGAAATCTCTCTATCCTGGGTGGAACTGGAACTCCAGCATCTCCAAGTATTCCATGACCTCTGGTATCACTATGCATTTTTTTTCCCCTATAGCAGCTACTTTATGATAGGTCTCATAGAATTTCACCTTGTGCAAGTTCAGCCCTGCTCTTGAATAAGGACTGAATAAAAGCTTCCCTTCAGATCTTGAGACCCTAACACCTGTGTATCTCTTTCTTCTTTTCTAACCTGACCCACAAATTCCAGCTATGTAAGCTACTGTAAGCTTGTATCTCTGCATCCACCGCAGAAAAAACTCTGTTAGGCTTTGACTACGACCAGGAGTGCACCATGGAGGTGCAATCTCTGGATTGCACCGTGGTTAAACAGAGCTGATGTGGAAAAGGACTCAACTCAAATGTTTACCTTCTCTCAAAGCTCATTATTCTGCTCTTCCTGTCGTTCGCGTCTATATTCTGTCATGTATTTTGTTCAGTTTCATAGTTATTGATGGGATGGTAAGCCCAATTCTCGTTATTCTAAATTAGCCTATGGTGAAAGCCTGGTATTTACTTTTAATATTCATTCAGGTATGAGAGATGACATTTTGGACCTACAAGAGGCAAATAGCTGGAACTAACATCTGCCTCATTCCCCAACACACATGCACACATATAAAGTTGGAAGCCTTAAAATGCTACAACCTCTGTGAAAATATGTCATATAAACTATTCTCCCCAGAAGCACAGGGAGATGACAAAGACATCTTTTTGCCTCAACCTGGCTCCTGGGTCAAAAAAGTCTCTTTTGATATATTTTAAGCATAGGCCTGTTAATCATAGTAATAATGTTTTGTATTTACACTAGGTTCTTGTCCTGAGAGATACCAAATTAAGAAATTAACATAAAATTCAGTCCCAAGATGGTGATATTATGGGGATGACTGATAGATTAAAATATAAAATCATTCTTG
>NW_012148019.1:132848-154118 GCF_000956105.1 Propithecus coquereli | reverse complement strand
ATATCATCTTCTTATCCTTTTAAACGTGTGCACAATATTTAGTGAGCACCTTTTTCTTCCTGATATTGTAATTTATGTTCTCTCTCTCTTTGTTTTTCTTGGTGACTATACACCCAGGGTTTTATCAGTTTTGCTGGTCTTTTCTAACACTAACTTTGGCCTTGCCATTTTTCCTATTGTTTATTTTCTAGTCTCATTTTAATTATTTCCTTCCATCATAACTTTATTACCAAGTGTCCTTAGCTCTATAGTAATAAAGGTAGAAATAGATTTACCTCAAGAATTTTTAATAAGAATTAAATGATAACATTTTTTCTGATGCCTGATACTAAATAAATGGTCTTCATTCTATTTATTATGAAGACTTTCCTGGTACTTCCTGTAAGGGTTTCTCTAAATTTCTAGTTAAGAATTATTGATGTTAAGAATTTTCTTTTTGCATTTATACAGGAAAAATTTTAACAAGGTGGAAACCAACAGCTTAATATTTTGTGATTTTTATTGGATAAAATCATAAACATTTATAAGGCTGTATTCTCTTCAGAATGAAAACAAAACAGGGACTGTTCTTACTTGGGTGAGGCAATCTTCTCCTGAGCTATAGCTCATTTGCTCACTGTCTGATGAGAATATTTTTGTAGAACTGTGCTAAGCTCAGAACCCAGTCCCATCTATGTATGTTGAGCAAGGTCAACCTGGGCTTGAAAAGAGGTAGGGATTTATAGAACCTGGTTATCTGTGACAATCTTGAATAAGAAAAAAAAGTCACAGAAGATGGGAAGGTCAAGTAGGCAAAGATGGAATGGAATTACTTCCTGTTGAAACCTAACTATGTGACAAGACCATGCTACGCACTTCATGTACTGTTTGACACTCCCAGTATGTGATATAGATTATTATATGCATGTGAGAGGTGAGTATATCCAAGGCAACAGTCAGCTATACGATGGGAGTCAAATTTAGTGCTGTTGAGACCCAAAGCCCTTTTCTTAGCTCTGCATCGAGCCTGCACATGGTCTCCCAAAGTGAGGTGGAGAGTCAGGCGCTGCTTCAAGATTGTTAAGGTGTCAAATGCAGGGTCAGCTGGAGTAGGGGTTAGGCAAACTTGTTAATGCTCATCCTCGACCCCAGGCTTTAAAATCTTCCATGATGCGAAGTGGGAAAAAAAGCTCTGTAGAACCTAAAATAAGACTTTTTTTGTTGGGGGAGGGGTGGCAGAAGGAGGGTCAGATACAATGAAATAACAGTACGCTTCCCAATTTGTGTTTTGTTGGAAGGTAATGAGGGCCTAGGGAGTTTTAAAAATCCCCGGAAAAGTTAAAGTTGACCTTGCTTTATGCACTGGATGCATTAAGTTGAATATAAAGCTTAACATTTGTATATCAAATCTCTTCCGACATAATTGTGAAGTCTTGATCCCATTAGGAAAACACACACACTGAAATTCAAGGTCTTGAATGTAAGACCTAATAAAAACAGCTCTTAAGCATCCTAACATTTGCTTCAAAGAAGCATTTTGTCTCTGTCAATATGTAGTCTGCAGTGCATTTAATTCTCCGAGGGGATCCCTGTGAGCATTTTGCTAAATGGGTAATCAATCTACCTGATCTTGCCCAGTTCAATTAAAGCACAGCTGCAAGAACACAGCAAGCGCCTCCTACAGTGGAGGCGGCAAAAGGGACCGGCAGGCGGAGGCTCATGGCCCAGCTGGGGCATGCCCCCTCACCCCACTGTCCCCAGGAGCACAGAGGTAGGGCCAGTGACAGAGGACAGCCCATTGCCACTCTCCATTGCTGTGTCTTCTGTTGCTTTTAATCACATGCTGTTCTTATTGCAAGCTGACTGCTCAGTGGTCTTGTCCCTTTAGTCCTCTCCCTTCCTCCTCCTCCTTCTCCTCGTCCTCTTCCTCCTCTCTCTCCCTCTCTCCTTTCTTTTGTATGCTACCTTGGGTTGAGAGTATTCAATAAATGGATTAGATATTGATTGACTATGTTACTTATAATCTTACTGTAGAACCCATTACCAAAGATCTCGCACTGGAAATGCTACAAGAAGGTGCTTTTTCAGATGCCTTTTTCAGAGATAGAATGAGCCATTGTTATCATTCATTCAACAAATAATTTATCAGGCACTGCACTAAGTTATGAATGTAGCAGAAAAATGAAAAAAAGAAGAAAAGTATACATGCCCACACAGCTTTCATTCTTGGCAGGGGATATAGAGTCATATAATTTAAAAAGGAAATTGTATAGTATGTTGCGGGTGCTAAGTGCTGTGGAGAAAATAGAGGAGGGCAAGAGGGTTGGGAATGCTGTAAGGTTGCAACTTAAGAAGGGGTTTCAGGGTTGTCCTTGAGGAGTGGTAACATTTAATCAAAACTTGAAGGAAGGGAAGGTGAAGGAGCAAGTGTGTTTGTCTCTGGGAAGATCCGCAGAGGAAGTAGGAAGTGCAGCTGCTCCAGAATGGGTGCATCCTTGGAGTACTTGATAAGCAAGGAGTAAGCAGGTCCAAATTTCCCAGGAAAGTTTCTGTACAACTTTTACGTGTAGCTTTCCAGATATTTGATAACCATTTGTTGATACTAAAGACAGATTAATTGAGTCCAAAGGGATTCCTAGAGGAACCCGTACAAGATCATAAAGTACACAGGAGGCTAGACACAAAGGGAGCATTTAACAGGTGGTTGGGATATCAGAGAAGGCTCAGGCAGGTGGAAATATTGGCTGACCAACTCATTCAAAAGGCTGCATATAATAACATAGACTGCAACATCGAAAGGCAGGTAAACCGGTAGGTTTAGAATCAAGAACACACGTTTTCTGTATTTCAGAACTTCTTTGTTCTCTTCCTTTTCAAGCTTTACTCTCAGCAAATTCTTCCAACCTCATGGAGGAAGTCATCGCCGTCTGACTCAGCTTCCTCACCTTCCCCTCCACCTAGATCTGCCCCTCAGACCTTTCTCCCTTCTCACAAGCCCACTATTTCCGTCTACCCTCCACCCCGCCTTCTTCCCCATTGCCCCAAACTTCTCTCCACAGAAGCTGTAAATTTCCCCATTTGATTCACCATTTCTTCTGTCTTCCACTGAGAGCAGATTTTTCATTTGTTTGTTTGCTTCTCTTGCTCACTACTGGATTCTTAGAGCCTGTTACTTCCTGGTACCAAGTAAGCATCCCATGAACCATAAGTGGAATGAATGGTATTTCTTTCTCTCCTTAAAGCAAAAATAATTCCCTTTAATCTGCTTCCAGAGGTGGCAAGAGATGTGTGGATGAGGAGCTCCCCTTCATTTCTCCACCTCTCTCCTAACTCCTACTTTCCCCTTTACCTAAAGAGAAAGTCCTCCTGATGCCCTAAGCCTCAAAGTTTCAGATATGTCAAAGTTATCTGTCTCTTCTCTTTCTCAATCAAAACCCCTGTTCCCTCAGTGGAGGATGTTTCCTTAAGAAAGAAGGAGGAAAATAATCTGATTGAAATAATTGACTTTGATGTCCCAATAATTACGTCAGAGCCCTCTTGAGGGGTATCTGAATTTTCAAAGGAGGGAGGAAGCTTGTTCATCTACATGATCTTTTGATCTTGGGAATTTCATTAAAAAACCATCAATGAATTTTAAAAGAAGAAAGATAGTTTGGGAAAATTATTGTCTGTTTCCCTTTATGAGACGTAGTCCCTTGAAGTTGCTTTTTTTGTGAACCCATCTTTTGTCCCTTCAAAATCTTTTGAGTGCTCTGTCTCTGGGTCTCATCATGGTTATTTTCAAACATCCATTCTGAGATGTTCTCTTGCAGCTGAGGCATTTCTGAGTGGTCTTTCCCATCGGGTCTTCAGGTGCGTCTGACCTACCTCCCTGACTAGCGCACGTGCGTGCCCCTGAGTCTCCATGATCATGGGATAGAAGACAATCCCGGCCCATGGGTTAGCTCTGTTTCACTCAGCACGCTTTTCAGCTAAAAACTCTTATTTTAAAGGGCCACTCAAGGGACAAAGGCTCTGGGGACAAAAGCATAGTCTGGCAAATTAGCAATCCTATTGAAAACCATTTCCAGTGGTTTTGGAATCCTGACTCCAAGACCAAGACGTACCTGTCCAGAAGGACCCGACAAGCCTGCAGTACCTGCAGTGGCCCTCTAGGTAGTGAAAACATTCAGAAAATACGGCAGGGTGGGCTGGGAATATAGACACTTTCACATTGCTTTAACTTCTCTGGTTTCTTGCCAGATTGATTTCTTTCATTAGGGGAAGTTACTTCCATCTACATACCATTGTAGCCTCAGGAGATAAGAGACTGATTTAGTGGTCTTAATTTAGAAGCGTCCTGAATTTTCAGGAATTTATTCTTTAATATCTGAATGCCCATATGTGACTCTTGGATTAATCGACTTGATTTCGGTATAAGTCTTTTGTGAGTTATGCCGCAAGTTGAGTCTAAAACACAATTTCGAATTAGTGGTGCCACCATCTTGGACATCAAGCCTAGAGGTAACTAATTTGAAAATGATTTTCAGTGCAATCCCCAGTTGAAAACGTATAGTAGCTTCCTGTTTTCTATTTTCTCTGCCTTCACCTCTTTAGTCTCACATTCGGGACCCTAAACCAAAAGTTTCCTGACCTCATCTCTCTTCACTCTTTGGCCAGTGCCCTGAGCAGAGGCATTACTGCTCCATGCCTACCCCCAGGCAGGAGGAGTGGAAGTTTGGGGCAATTTTCATGGGCACTCTTACTTGGGGGTGGTAGCAGCGTTTGGTGGGTGGGATTTGGCTATGCTGCAATCCTACACTGTTTGACAGTCTTGCAAATGCAGAGTTGTTCTCCTGCTCCCAATGCCAAAAGGGCACCTGTTGGTAAATACCATTCGCCTGATTAGTGTCTCCTTCTGTCAGTTTTGTAATTATCTCTGTCCTCACTCCTCATTTGCATTAGTGCTTTTCCTCTCCTGTTTACACATTTACCTATCCCTATCCCACCTGAGACAGCCACTCGTTCACTGTCTACCTCTCAGAATATACCCTCAAAGCCTCAGCTTTATTTTCATATGTGAACCATTCCCAACCCTGCCACCCCGAGTGACCGCCCAACAGCACGAATCCCTTCTATCTAGTTTATGCAACATCCTCAGGAGAAGTAATCACATTCTTTTGTTTGTTTTCAAACTTTTTATTTGTGCCTGTCCTTCCTCACAAGAGAGAGCAGTTTTGTGTCTTACACTTCTCCATCTTTTATTTCATCTCCTATTTCTCTACCCCTCTACTCCAGCCAAATAAGTTTACTTTCTTTCCCCAAAGCGTGACGTGGCAGAGACTGCTATGTGTCCATCACAGTCTCTGTCCTTGTACCCCTAGACATGCAACGAGGCCTCCCTTGCAGTAAGGTGTGATGTGAGGACTGAGTTCCAGCCAAAGGACTGTGGGCAGAAGTACAGTCCATCAATTCTAGGCCTGGCTGGTGACAATTTTCCATGTGCTCTACATCCTTACTTTTCTCTTTTCCGTTCACCGATTAGAGAGAGAGAACTCCAAAACCCCAGAGGAGAACAGAACCACAACACTCAAGGAGTTATGTCCTTAAATGACTGGGCAGGCCACTCACTAACTAGCAACTGGGACCACTGTATTGGACTCAATATGAACAAGAAATAAACTTTAATTTTGTTTAGCCACTAGGATAACTGAATTTATGATATAATAGCAAGCATTACTAACACATATGCCATATTCTTTCTCATCTACATAAACTTATTTACATTGTTTCCACTGCCTGGAATGAGTTTCCTCTTCACATGTTTAAATTTTGTGCTTCATCTGATACCAAATCAATTCTTACCTCCTCCGTGAAGCTTTCTATAATTTCACCAATCCACAGTGATTCTTCCTCCCCAAATTCTTGAAAAACACACATAGTACTTCGCCACTTAATCAGTAAATACCGTTATTCTGCATTTATTTTCATTTAACTTTAATGTATATATTCTATCTTCTTGGTAAATTTTAAGATGTTTCAAGGTAGTGCAAGAAAATTACACCTTCTTACTATCCCTTCTCTTTTGCTATATTTACTTTAGTGTTGTTTATTTATATGTGCTCAATGCATGTTAGCTGAATGAATGAATCTATTCTCTCTGAGTTTTGAAAAGAATATACATAAACCACCCTAAACCTCATGTTTTTAGAGCTATCGTAACACTGCATCAGATTTCTTTATTTTCTTTGTTATTAGGAGAGTCATCATGTAGGGCCGGCTGACTATTGTGAATGAGGTCAATCATTTACTGTATTGACTTTTTTATCTGACAAAAATGATTCTGTAGTCTGTTACTGTAATGTGATCATTGCTTCTGCTGGTTTCGTCTTTGAGTTAATATATCCTCATGCATATGGTATTTTTCAAATTGGTGGGGTAATCTGATGAGACTTTTTTGCCAAAGGATTTGTTCGAATGAAAGCCTACTGAGGCAAAAGCCTTGTCAAGAAATCAAAGTTATTGACTCTGCTCTTCTTACTCCCCTACTGAACCTTGAGACCCCATTCACCGATCCGTGGTGACCCAGAGAGGGGGTGCACAGAACCAAGTTTCAGGAGACCTGACCTCTTTTTCCAACAGCCTGATCCTCAGAAATCCACTTCGTTTTGCCCCATTCTATCCACAAGGAAAATGGGTCCATATATTTCTCCCTTTCTTTTTGGTGTCTTCTTAGGGTCAATGAGGCAATACTAATAATCACATAGGTAATGTCTGACTAATGGACAGATAATAGGCAAACATTCCCATAATATATTGGTGTTGAACACCTTTTAAATCAATGTTGAACAGATGGCTTTAGTCCCGAACTTGTCTCAATTACTCGTGTGTTTCAGATGTGGCATTAATAACAGGTCTATATTCGTTGCTTAGATCCCTGAATTTCGGTCAACCTTGAAAGGGGCAGGAGAAGGGAGGACTAAAGGGAGGAGGCCAGTACCTGGAATGTTTCTAAATAGCAAGATGAGAAGGCTCCTTAAATGAAGAAGTGAATGAGAAGTTAATTCAGGTCTCCAGTGGTCGGTGCTGTCAGGGAGGGTCGTGGAGGAAGGAGACATTCATGGGAGAAGTTGTGAGAGGTGATGGGGGTAGGAACATCCAGGGGCTCAGAGCAAGGCAATACAAATGTATGACTAAGAATTTTAATTTAAAGACTGCCATGCTTTTCTATAAACTCATTCACTATTTATTTACTATGGCTGCTCAACTGCCTACTTAGCATGGGCGAGGACCAGACTTGTTTTATCCCACCTCGTGTCTAACGTGATAGGCATGTTGGAAGTGTTCGGCACACACCTGCCAGAGGACTGATATCTGTGCTTAGTTTCTGTTTGGTCAATTCTTGTTTGTTTCGGGTTTGGGACTTATTTTCGTAGCTTCATTTATGTATTCATTTCCCTATTCTTTCAATAATTATGTATTAAATGCCCAGCATTGTTCTAAGAGCTAGAGATACAGGCTAAGTTCATGCTCCATAGAGCTTACATTCTTGTGAGAGGATAAAACATACACACACACATATACACACACACATATATTTATAGATATAGGTATAGACATATCTGTTGTATACGTAGATATACAGATACAGATATACACGTATGGTGTATGTTATCTCTAACTACCTCGTCTATCTATGAAATTTACACAGAGTACTACATAGAGCGAGGAAGGAAGCCACGCAGATTTCTAGAGGCAGAGCATTCCAGGCAAAAGAACTGCCTGGTCACGGAAGCAGACATGTGCTTGCCGTGTTGGAAGAGCAGAAGGAGGCCGGCATGATCAAAGTGTAGCAACAAGGGAGAGAGTTCTAAGAAATGAGGTCGAAGAGTCAGGCGGGGGCCAGATTACTTAGAGATTTTATGCAATGGTGAGGGCTAAGATGTATTCTAGGGGAGATGGGAAGACGTCGAATGGCTTCGAGAAAGGAATACACCTGTTCTTATTTCCTTCTTGAAAGAGATGTTTTGGCTGCAGCGTGGCGTGTAGGTGTAAGGGGGCAAGCCTTCGCAAAGTCTCCTGCTGCGGTCCTGAGAAAAACAGTCGCGGCGTGGAATAGGGGGCAGTAGTAAGGGTGGCCTTCTTCTCAGATCACCCCGATTATTGTCAATGCAGAAAGATGAAATTTCATTTTACAAGTTTGAGTGCCTGGCCCTCTAGTACCATTTTGGCATTAGAGCACCCCTGGTCTTGCTACCCCGATCTTGCTTTTGAATTTGAGAAATGCTGTCTGGGGCCTCAGGTCCTGGTCAGAGCTGGCTCCAGAACCTAGGAGTAGAAAGGAAGTCAGAATAAGCAGAGCTGGAGAAGCAGAAGGTGTAGAAAGAATAACGGATGTGGCCTCTGGCATCACAGTGCCCCTGAAGGCTCTGCCCCCACTTCCTCACATCCCGTTTTCTCCCCAGTCCGTCGGCTCCCACGCCAAGCCCTCTGGTAGAAGCCTGCCTTGCCCAGGCCACCGCTGGCCTCCAGATGGGCCTGCAACGCCTACGTGTCAGTTACCGCCTTCCTTGACTCTCTGCAGTGGGCAGCGCCCAGCGCCATGTCCTTTCCTGGTTTCCAGAGCATCTCTCTCTGCGTTTTGCCCTCTACCCTCTGATAGTGCTCCGTATTCTTTGCAAGTTCTTCCTCTGTCCACATTTCAAATATTGGTGCTCCCCTGGGTTTTGTTCTCTGCACTCTTCTCCTTCTTTCCACTCTGCTTGGGGCTCTCGTCCTGCCCTGCGGCTTAAGCCATTGCACACGTATGCGGTGTCTCCCGCTCCCTCTCTTTATCTCCAGCGCTCACCTCTGCGCTGAGCCTCTGACTGCCAGACCCACTGTCAGCCGGTCATGGCTGCCTGGACGGCACGCGGTCGCCTTAAACTACTTTCTAAACTGGATTTGCAGCCTCAGCCTTCCACAGGCTTCGTCTGCTTCTCTGCATTCTGCGTCACAGGTTGCGGAGCAGTCCTGCGTTGGTCCTCCTCTCCGCTCTGCTCCCATCATCCCCTGTCAGTCACTCACCCAATCAGATGATCTTACTTTTTAAATATGTTTTAATCCCTCCCTTCCCCTCCATCCCTGCCAGCTCTGCCCCAGTCGAGGCTCCCATCACCTCTTCCCTGGACTCCCCACTGATCTCTGCGCCTCCCATGCCTCGTCTTTGCTCATGCGGGGACCCACCTCGCCTGCGATCTGATCAAGCCACCTTTGCGGCAAACTCTCCCAGCCCCGGCACGTGCAGTGTGCCGTCTGGCTCCTTGGAAACCAAGCAGGGCTGTTCACCTGCGGTCCTGGCTCGGCCTCCCGGCATGATGCCCCTGCAACCTGTCCCGTCTCCACCGTCTTTTGCTCTCCAGATGGTCGTATTCCGGCCACACCTCTTATCACTCTTCAATCACATCGGGTTTCTGACCTGCTTGCACCGCTTCCTCTGTCTGAGAAGCCCTTCTTCCTCCTTTCTGGTCTGGATTATTCTGAGTCTTTAAAACCCAGCTCAGTGCCACGCATTCCGTGGGATGCCTTCCTTGGTATCCCCAAGACAGGCTCCAAGCCTTCCCTTGGTGTCCTTGGTGCCCTCGTAGCACCCTGCACTCATCATCATAGCGTCGCCAGCTGTAATCCTAGGCTACGCGCCTGTTCCCCTCTCTGAGCCTTTATTTCCTCATCTGTAGAGTGGGATAATAATAGTATTTATTTTAGAAGGTTGTTGGGAGGGAGGATTATGTAATATCATCACGTGATCAACTTAGAACGTGACTGTCACATAGAAAACACATACATGAATGGCTGTGATAATATCAACAATAATATTATAATGTAATTGTAAAAATTGTATAATTAGAATCATTGATAATTATACTGTACTAAAATCATTGATAATAATTATTAATTTCGTATTATATTCTTATTATCAAGCTATGAGCTCCTCAAGGGCATGGGCTATTTATAATAGTATAACTATGATTATAATAATAAATACTACAGATAGCTTATGTCTATTGAATAAATAATACATGTCAGGTATCGAGCACAGTAAATAACATCAGTTATATCCCAAACTCCTACGAGTTTTACAGATGGGTGAACGGGCACTTAGAGGGTAAAGTCACTTGAAAACCTCCCTGAGACAGCAAAGGGCAGCCCTGCAGCTTGGCCCTGATTTGACCTTGACTTCCCTTCAGGACCCAGCTGCTAACCATGCTGCCATACTACTCAGCACCCCAAGAACGTGGGGCAGATAGTAGGTGCTCATGCTCAGTAGCTGTCTGGTAGACACTACCAAGCACTGCCCTAGACCTCCGCAAAACCCAGATGGCCTAGCACGCCGGTGGTCCCTAAGGCTGCTGACCACCAGTCATCCAGTTTAATTATGACATTGCTAATGAAAAGCCTCCCTCAAGCAGTGCCTCTCTAGCTAGTGGATTATTAGACAACTTTAGAGGGATATTCCGAAGCGGACATGTCCAAAATAACCTGCGTTTCTCTGCTTTATAAAATCAGCCATGAGTAGTTTTAGCCTTGGGAAAACGCAGGCACCAGCTGGAGCTGAAGCAGGGTGCATCTGGCCCCCGGCTGCAGCCAGGCTCCTGGCCCAGGCATGGGGAAGGCCACAGTTTTCCGATTATGTTGCCCCACCCCTGAGAACACCACTGTAGCAAGTTAACCAGATATCAAAGCGGTCCAGAATTATACACTCTGAAGGGCTTGTTTTCCTAAGATTAAAGGCAGATTCCCATAGCAGAAGATGGGCTGGAGCAGGAAAAAATGGGGGGAGGAGAACAGTTGAGCAGCTATCATGTGCTGAGTATTTTACATATACCGGCCATTGACTACCACCGTAATCCCGTGAATTAAATAATATTGTCTCGATTCCTGATGAGGCACAGAGAGGCTTGTAAGTTGCCTGCATCGTGGAGCTAATGACTTTGTTTCCACGGCCAGCTACTCTTCGCTTGTTAGAATCCTCCTGGTCCAGTCTGAGTCATTTCCTCAGGAAGTTTGCATGCCAGGCCATCCTCGTACAAGGGCATCCTGGGCTTTGGGCTCTTGTCATGCGGCAATGGAAGGTGACTCTCGTCCCCCTGCTCGATTTGTAAACCCCGTGAAGGAAAGGACCATATCTCTCCAGCTCACACCTTTGCAACCAATAACAGGTACAGCACCTGGCTTGTGGTAGGTGCTCAGTAAATGTTTATTTAATTAGTCTTCTCATCTTTAAACAGAAACGTCTGGAGTGTGTGATGCATAAGGTTCCTGTTGGTTCTGTTTCTGGCGGTAACGGTCGGACCTGAAGAAAGGCTGGAGCAGGGCTTCGAGCTCCCAGTCGCTGACGCCATGGAGAGGGCGCGAATGCCGGGGCTGTGGGTTTTGGCGTCTGTCACAAACTCCTTGAGGGTCTGTCTACTTCTCTGCAGGCCCAGGCAGGGGCCCCTTTTCCTCGAATTTCTTTCTTCCTGTGGGGCCTGGAGAACGCCTGCCACCCTTTCATCCTTGGCATGGGTGCCGCTCACTCCACCCTTGGAAATCTTCTCTCCCCAGGTCTGGATGGGAGGCGGGGTGTCGTCTTCCCGCAGAGACATGTGTCCAAGCCTGTTTCATTACATAGAATTTTTCCATGAATCAGCACAAAGACACAGTTGGGGGAACTAAAACAGTAAATATAGGGAAGTGGTAAGGTTTACAATAATTTTTGTTAATTGTCATTGACACAATTCTTAGTTTCCAGTTTCTGTTCCTGACTCTGGAATCAGGTTCTAGAATCAAGTTCTAATCCTAGCTCTTGGAACCTCAATTTCTCATCTTTAAAATTGGGGTCACAGTATCTATTAGGTTGAAACATATAAAATTGTCATTTTTCTAGGTCAAAGGGTCAAATATCGGCAATTTTATATAGCTCAACTTAATACATCACGGGATTGCCATGTGGATGAAATGAATAATGCATGTAGAGCACTTATCACAGTGCCTGTCTCCAAATTACTCATTACGTGCAAGCTATGACGACCCTAATGATTTTTGTCTGAGACAGTGACTAAGGTTTTATTGGACTTCTGCTGTCGGTTCAATTTTTCTGAGTGGTGCCAGCTCTGACCATTTTTGAAAGGAACAGGGCAAACAGGCAGTCAGTCCCTGGAGCCCACTCTTCCGAGTACGCTGCCTTGAATATAACACTGGGGAAGAATGATAGGGGTCCATGTCCCAAGTAGACATGTTGAATCTCAAAATCCCTCCACACTGAGAGAAGCCAGTTCCCCAGGCCTCCCCGTACACTGGCTGATCACCTAAGAGGCATTTCCTCACCTGCTCATTAATGTTGCTGTGACCTGGGTAAGTCACTTAATATTTGAGTGTCAAATCCTTCATTTTTGTTTTCAAACTAACACGTATTGCATATTTGCTACGTTTTAAGCAATTACATGCTGTTTTCACAAAAATCAAAAACTTATCCTCATGCTAATAGTCATTCATTTTTCATCTATTCATTGCATAGATATTTACTGAGTACCTACCAGATGTCAATGATTCCATTAGACAATGTATAAAGTAGTGGCCAAATCAGATTTAGTACCTGGGAGCTTATAGTCTACTGGGAAAGACAGACATTAAATACATAATCTATACACATAAATGTAAAATTGCAATGCAGAAAGTATTATGAATGAGCATATATGGTAAATGGCAGCAGGAAATGCAGACTTTGACCTGGTCTGTGGACACAAGGCATAGCTGCCAACTAGCCCACACCATGCCTTTGAGAAAATGAGATAAAAGGTATCCTAGGAGATGCGGCTCTTTGCCAGGATATAGTGATTGGCAAGTGGAGTGTGACTAGATTCTACCCATCATGTGGCCCTTAGCCAAATGCTCTTGTGTAGGATGCAACACAGCATCTTTGGGTCAGGGAAGCTTCCTCAAAGAAATGACATTGGAACTCTTGTTATCTGAGAGGGAGAGACACTACATGTGATCACATGAAGATCTGGGTTTGTATTCAGGAGAGTTGAGAGTTGGAGTAGTGCTCCAGAGAAGAACTGTGTGTGCAAAGGCCCTGTGGCAGGAACAAACAAGACCCACTTGAAAAACCAAAGTCCAATGAAGCTAGAGGTCAGAAAGTAATGGAGAGGAAAGTAAGAAATAAACCTGGAGAAATAAGCAGAGATCAGAACTTGTGGGTCTTAGAAGGGACTTTGGTCTTCATCATGAAAGCAATGAAGGGTCATTTAACTGTGGTTAGCAGGTGACAAGGACAGGATTCAATTTTTGTTTGTCAAGATCACTTTGGATGTCAGGAAAATAGATTGGAGGAAAATGGCAATTGTGAAGACATGGAGACCTGTTAGGAGGATATTGAAGGTGAGAAATGATGGCGGTTCGTCATAGTGTGGCATCCAGGGAGAAGGAGAGTGGCATTCCATAAATATTAGGAGGTAAACTTGATAGGAGTTGCTGATGGAGTGGATATTGAGGACGAGGAGAGGAAGCAGTCAAAGATAATGCCGAAGGTTTTGTCATGCGAGGTGGTGTGGACGGTGAAACCATTCCCTTAGATAGAGAGCGCTGGGAGAGACCGTGTCAGGCAGGTGGGAGACTGGTTGGGGCTTCATTTTGTGGCGTCCAAGTGGAGCTGTCATCTGCATATCAGCGAATTCGAGGAGAGATCTGTGTCAAAGACAGAAATCTGTGAGGCACCCACGCAAAGACGGCAATTAAAGCCATAGGTATGATTGAAGCCATCAAAGAAGAAAATGTAATGTAAATAAGAGAAGAAGGCTTGGAAATGAGCCTTTAGAAATTCTGAATTTACTGGACAGATGGAGGAAGACAAACCTCCAAGGTTTTTGTATCCATTTTCCAGAAACTAAGGTTCAGAGAAGTTGAGTAATTTTCCCAAGACACATGGCTGGCAAATGGTAAAGACAGAGTTTGAACCTGGGTATTTTATATTCCAGAGCTCTTACTTTTCTATTTTGTCACATTTTTTTAGCTTTTGAAATATTAATTCCTGAAAACTTTCAATACTATTGCCATTATGTCATTTAGCATCGACTAATCCTATTTTTAATTTTTTCCTGTTTGTAAAAAGTCTAAAAGATCCACACTGCTGAGGGCGAGGAGAGAAGGGCAAAGTGAGTGTTATAAAGAAGTACTAAAAACCAGAAACTCTACCAGCCCCCGGAAGCCTGGAGTTCATGGACTTGACGTAATTAGGTGTTCACTTAACACTCCGTAATTAAATGGCTTTACACCAACTTCTTTAAGAGAGAGAAAACTAGTGTGAGGCGCAGCAGACACCTCTAGGCTCTTTCACAAAACGTGCTCTCCTGGCTGGGTTCTGCGATTCCTGCTGAGTTGTGACTGCTCTGTGGCAGCTCCGGGAGCACACGAACTCTCCTCTCTCCCTGTCTCGGGTCAAAGAGCTGAGAAACGGTCCCAGCAAGTGCTGGGAATGAGATGCAAAGCTTCTGCCGGGTTTCTTCTCTTTTCACCGAAGCAGGTTCCCCTGACAGTGGACGGCCGGTGAGTAAGTCCAAGGGTTCTGTGGAATAAAACGGAGATTGGAAAAATCTGGGAAGAGTTTTCTAGGTCACCCCTGTCCTAAGATGAGTGGACGGCGTTAGTTGTGTCTTGCAGAGTCCTCAGGCTTCTCTGCTCCCTTCTTCATATTTGAAGGTCAGGAGTCGACCGCGACTTGGACTCTTGGACTGATCACTGAGAGGAAAACCGGAAAGAGGGGCTTCAACAACCTGGCTCCGTAAGATCACAGCCCAAAAACTGGAGATTTCATTTTTAATTTTATTAGGGCAAGAAAGGGATTCAATAATCTAAATTCCAGGCAAGCCCAAACAAAGTATTCTCACCCACCCACCTAAACAAACAAACAACAAACAAGACTTTAAAATGCCTTACCTGGAAATGGAAAACTTGAAAAGAACCCGAGTTAGGCAAAATTTGGGCTGCACAGAAATTGGTTACAGACAAAGTTGACCCTTCTGGGGCAGCCATTTCATTTTCCTTTCTTTACAGCATTTCTCATTAATATTTGATCACCCTGGAACTACCCTCCTCTGCCTAGGGCTCACAGGGCTCACGCTGCCTCTGCCTAAATGGGGCAACTTTCATCTGGTGATAGTGACTCTGGGTAGCTAATCATGAGAGCACTAAATCGTAGTCCACAGAGGCGAGACGATACCTCAGTGCGTGGAAGTGACTGAGAGTACTGCACTGTTCACAGCCTTGAGATTCTGTGACCTCCCTGAGTTTCTCTAATATGATGGTGTGGGTGAGAAGGAGCAATGAGGAAAGCACTGGGCATGGAGTCCAGGGGCTCTGGATGCCATTCCTTGCCCCAGCATTGGCCAACTGGGTGACCCTGGCCAAGTCGCTTAATATAATTAGCCAAATATGTATTGAGTATAACTAGGATACTTGGGCATAGCCAAATAATGAGGTTTTCCAGGCTATGTTAAAGAATTTAGACTCTTTGAAGGGCAATGGGGAGGCAGAGAACACTCTTGAGCAGGAGAGTGACGTAGTCAGATGTGTATAGCAGAAAGATCTCCCTGTTTTCTGTGCAGAGGATGCACTGGACAAGGGCAAGGACAGATACAGGGAATCAATCGGGAAACGTCTGCAATCGTGTAAGTGGGAAATGTGAATGTATAAAGTAGTGTAATGATAATAAACATTGAAAGAAGGTGATAGATACAGGCATGTTATGAAATTTAAAAAGGTATAACCAAAGTTGGAAATGAACATAAGGGTGTAGTAAAAAATAACATACATGCTTCTGGTTTGAGCCATTCGGTAGATTTGGCTGCCTTAATAAAGGATGAGAAATTACCCATTGAGTAAAATGTGCGCTGGTCAGGTGATGGGCAGATTAAAAGCCTAGGATTCTCCACTGTGCAATTCAGCATTTAAATAAAAAAGACAAATAAAAGAAAATTCAAGAAATAAACAATTTATAAGTTTAACACATTTTTAAGAGACCAGGTTTTATACTTGATGATAAATTCGGGGTGAGGAATCCTGTTTGAGGTACATAGAGAGGATTCTCGATGAAAATGTGTGGTGAACAGATTTGGTGCAAATCAGGAGAGAGTCTGAGTAAGAGGTAACAATTTTGAAGCCATATATTTACACATAGTAAGTGAGATTGTGCAAACAGATAGCCTCATGCAGAGAGGGTGTGCAGGATGAAAGAGAAGAGGATGGAAAAGCAGAACCCTCTGGGAACATTGACGTGTACGAGGCAGATGGTGGAGGAAGAGCTGTGAAGTACAACGAGAAGGAGCTGTCAAGGCAGGTGAAGGGGAATCGGAAGAAAGATGTCATGGAGACGCCCAGAGAGAGAGCTTCACGGGGAGCATGGCCAATGGTGTCAAAAGTCATTGAGAATTCAGGTGTGATGGGAACACAAAAATAAGATGCCTGAGATGGGTTGAGAAGATGCAATGAGAGGTATGTGGAGAGGTAAGCTCACTTGTGAAGCAGAAGACAGAGATGTGATGGTTATTACTAACGAATAAAGGAAGAAGGGATTTGGTTCGTTTTAGTTTTTTCAGATAGGAGAGACTTGAGCCCGTTCCTATCCTCATAACCTAGGAAGAAAAACAGCCGGTGAAGGAGAAGTTGGATGATGTCAGAGTCCTTAGAGGTTAGTGACCGGAACCTTGGTTAAGGAAGAAGGATAAACTTCAGGCGGGTCCCTTTCTTTCTCTGAGACCAACAGGAAAAAGATGAGAATGGTTGGGATTTAATTATCTACATGATGGGAGGAATTCATGGAAGTTTTCTCCCAGTAACCACCCCTGTCCTTGTGATAGAGGAAGCAAAGTCATTTTCAGAAAGTGTGGGGGGAAAAGAGCAGATTAGGTGTTCAAGGAATGTGGCGGTTTGTATTCGCTGTGGATCAAACAGAACCCAGTCCAGGGAGATACACAAAGATGACAGAACGGCAATGAAAATGCATCTGAAGTTGAAGACCTTACACTTGGAATGACATCAATCCAGAAAATAATGAACTTTCTCTGTCAGCACGCAGCTGCTGACACGTAAGACTGCAGGATGTAGGCATTTAGGTTGCTTATGTTTGGGGTTTCCTTAGGGAAGGTCGTTAAAGAACTGTGATGGAAGGAGTTCAAGCTACAAGCCACAGAGATGTTATGCGTGAAAGGAGGAAAGTCTACAGGCCTGGCAGGCCTGGAGAAAAGCGAGTTGCCAAGAGGGGGGATGTTGCCCATGAAGTTGGCAGATAAGGATATGGGCATAAGGAAATTAGCAAGCTGGACATTTTGAAGGTTGAGGTAAAAAAGATAGGATTTAAAATTTGGCACGGGGCAGAGCTGGGTTGAGTCAAGGTAGGGCAGTGGGAGTGGATTGCTAAGTAGATGAGTGGTGGGCTCTCGGAGTTGCAAGGATCGGGGAAATCTGGACCTGGGGTGTTGAACGGGTTGAGCACAAATGGAGGTGTGTGTGCCACGGAGGGAAAGTTTGCTGAGATGCTATGTGGAGATGGGGGTATTACCTGCAAAGAACTGAATTATAGTGCTGGAATCTTACGGGACCCCACAGACAGCATCTCTTATCCAATTTAAGTTTGAAAACAATGAAGAAAGAGACGAGAATTAAAACAGATGGGAATTAAAAAATGTGATCTTTATTACTTATAAAATTAATTTTGGATAACGTGGATCGTATCTGCAGACAAGCCTGCTATCTAATATTGAATCCGAGACTTAGCCACCCGGGCTTAGGAAGCTCCGGATCCCTGCGTGCTTCCTGTGGGAGCTGAGAGGCAGACCCCTGACACGTGGACAGAAAACTGGGAAGAAGCCAAGCCCTTTGGAGGGAAGTCAGCTTCCGAGAGGGGGAGGGCAGGAAGGGGCGTATCTATGCATGCGGGGCCGTACCCAGCTCACAAGTCAGGTAGGTCACTCACCTCAGCAAGGGGCAGGGCAAGTCTGGGAGTGTAAAGCTAGTGACGCCTCCTCCACACGAAAGTGTAAGGATTAGAGACAAAGATTTTCTCCCTCCAAGTTCTGGACCCAGTCGGGAAAACAGAAATGATTCTGTGTTCCAAGTGGAAAGACCTTTTTCCGTAAATTGAGGCATATTTACATACAGTAAACATGAGCAAAATAGGATTCTTGGAAATGTAGTAGCAGCCTTCTTCTCTGCCACACAGAAAAGGGTTCAGTTATAGTGAGTTGCGATAGATCCATTCAGCAGGTGTCCTCTAATACTGCAGTCCCTGACCCCAGGCCACCCTGTTAGGGACCAGGTCACAGAGCTTGACCGCGACCCTCCACCCCAACCCTATGTGTGGACAAATTGTCTTCCCTGAAACCCGTCCCTGGTGCCAAAAATGTTGGGGACTGCTGCTCTAATAGATAGCAACAAAAAAAGTGATGCAAATGGGCTGATTTAGATGTCAGAAGAGGGCTTCATGGTAACGTAGGAGAACACAGAGGCAGCAGAGGGAAGCTAGGAGAAATCAGATTCCTTCTCGTGGTCCCACGGCGCGTGTGGAGAGACAGAACGAGTCCTTTCGGCTTTGAATTAATGGAAGGTGAAAACGTGGCTTTCAGAGGCAGTCTTATTTCCATTTAGCAAGAAATAGGAAGACTTAAAAAGTAGGAGTTTCCATTTGACATGGAGGACGGTCTCCAGTGTTCACAGTGGAGAGAGTTGGACGTGAGGACAGCGGCAGGAGTGTACATTCGGGGGAAAAAAGCGAATGGAATAGAGATAGCAATGTGTTTAGCTTCCACTGCAAGATGGGAGGTCAAGGCTGGTCCAGCCTAACCCTAACCAACAAATGGAGTCTTGGCATGAGTGTGGCTCACGGAAGGAGGACTCCAATTCATCTTTGTCGGGGATTGCTAGGTTGTAGGAGACAGAAACCCTCTCAAGCTGGCTTCAAGAAAGGATCAGAAAAAAAAAACTTATAAAACCAAGGATCAAAAAAGAAAGCTAGGTGTCGGGAACTAGAAACACTGAAACTTAGACTACACTGTCCTACTCTCTGGATCAACAAGTATTCCCATCCCCACCTTTTTCAGCACATTTGATTTACTCTTTTCTCCATGGAGACAAGTTTTATTTGCCTTGGCATGTATGAGGTAGGAAGAGGCCTCCATGGTTATCACTGCTAAAGAATTCTCTGGTCGCATCCCTAACACACTTTAACCAGATTCTCTATGTAACAACTTCAGATTCCTGGGAGAGTTAATCTGATTGGCTCACTCTGAGTCAAGAATATTTAAGAATCACTCCACTGTGTCTTGAGAGAGAGGGAAGGTCACATGGCCCCAACATGGAAGGTTAGTCCATGCTTCCACAGGGGCAGGGGTGGTGGGTAGCTCTCAGAGAAGAAAGCAAGCAGGGGCTAGATACCCATCTAAGAAGTGCCTGCAACACAAAGTCTAAAAGGAAAGCAGAAGTCTGGGGACAGAGAGGAAGGAAAAAGCAAAGCAAGATTTGAAGTCAAGAGAACCAATTTATTTTGTTATCTTGAAAACCTGGGGCACACTTATCGGTCATCTCTGTCTAAGGTGGTTGTGAGAATCACATCAGAGAAGTTCAATGAAAGTGGAACACAAATACAAGGTATCTCTTGAGACTGCATCAGGTGACTCAGCCCAGACAATTTGAAATCCCCTAGCCGTGTTCTAACCTGGGTTGCTCTTGAGTTTCCAATCTCTTTCTTGACCTTAATTATTGAGAATCTTTTGTAGTCACATATTTTACCACCTAATTAGTTTTTCTTTTGTCTTTACCTCCCTGATAGAAATGTTTTTATTTTTGTACTCTAGCTTTGTGTGTGAGCTTCCAGGCTGGAAGCAGATTCTCATTTAGGGCTGTTGTCCAAGACCTCTACTGTACCCTGGGCGTGGCAGGACCCCTCCTTCCTCTACCGCCAGGGGGAAGAAGTGACTCTCAATGAATGCCCTGTTGGCAGTGTGGCAGCCCCTGTGCACTGGGAGGGAGTCTTCTGCAAGCAGTCTCAGGTCCTCACCATCTCGTGGTTCACAGGGGGAGACCATGATAATCCCCTTGCTCCCTCACCAGCCCCATGCCTGCCACAGCCCCCACGGGGACCAGCATCCTGCCCCATCCCTAAACATGGTCATTCCTGCCTTCTTCACACTGCCTACACGAAGGCCCTGATGGAAGCTTGGGCAGCTCTTTTCATGAAGGATGAAGCATCCTGAGATGGTGCAGAGCGATAGGACCAAGAATTGGGACCCGACCTCACTAAGCCATTCTCTTGCACCACACAAGGGGTCGGGGAACTCTGCCTCATAGCGTAGGCCTTTGGAGGGAGACCCTTATGAACACACCCTTCTCTGGACCTCTCTCTATGTCCCCAGTGTTTTATTGTCCTCTCGATGCGCCACTCTTCAAGGCTTTCTCCCCAAAGGTGGGGCTGTCGATCTGCTTTTTCAGGAACCTCTGAGAAAGGAATCTGTATCCTCTGTGTCTGCTTATGTTTTGGAAACATTGGCATTCCAGTTTCAGGTGGGTGGAAAAGTAGATTCTTTCCTCTATGGGGGGATTTGTGGCCCACGATGAGGGGCAGGCTGGCTCTTCGAACGGTGAGAGAGACGGATGGTGCTCCGACTGCAGTTCCATCTCTCCATGACTCGGGTCTGGGATCCGTTCCTCCTCAAGTTACCCAAACACAAACATCTCTTGGTGCACTGAGTTGAAGACAAACAGTTTAGTCCATGAAAAAGGAAAAAATATTCCTCCCATGGACACGACTTTAACCCTACGTCTTGAAAAATAAAAAGCTTGATAATATTGCGGAAGGGACATTTGGCCCCTTTTTGAGCCTGTTCACGTTACAAAGGAAAATCACATTTGATGGAAAATGGTATCTGAGTCATGTGCGATCAAAATGCCACTCCTAAGTGGATTTGTTTTGATCCCTAAATTTCTCCTCCAATAGAAGAAAGTTTGTTCTGTCACATTAAGAATCAATACATTGAAATATTATATTTCTGTACATGTATTATTGTCATCAAATGTCTCAACCTGCACCCAGAAAGTGAGTCTTCCTGTGCTGGGCCCTGGTGTTTGCCATGTGGCTTTGTAGTATAAAAGATACAATGGGGCCAGGCGCGGTGGCTCACGCCTGTAATCCTAGCACTCTGGGAGGCCGAGGCAGGTGGATCGCTCAAGCTCAGGAGTTTGAGACCAGCCTGAGCAAGAGCGAGACCCTGTCTCTACTAAAAATAGAAAGAAATTATCTGGACAACT
>NW_012148019.1:126749-131518 GCF_000956105.1 Propithecus coquereli | reverse complement strand
GCCTCGGCCTCCCAGAGTGCTAGGATTACAGGCATGAGCCACCGCGCCCGGCCCCTTTTCTTTTTTTACTAACCTGCTTCCTACACACTTTCAGCCATTTCAGCTTCTTGTTCTTTTTTGTTCTTGAACTGTACACTCCAGGGCCTATGATCAGCGAGATCGTACTGAAAGAGAGAGAGAGAGAGAGAGAGAGACAGAGAGACAGAGAGACAGAGAGAGACAGAGAAAGCTAAAGTTCAGTGCCCGTGCTTGTAAGCTCCTGAACTCAGTCCCAGGTATTTAGAATATTCTGAGCGGTGTGGCGTGAAATTGATAGGGTGAAACTATACAGTAGCTTTCACTGGATGTCAATGGAATGAGAAGACACTGTCTGCCCCCTATTCGGTTTTTAATTCTCTATCAATCCTGACGCTCTCGTTTGCACCGGAGCTGCTGTCTCCTCCACGTGCTGTCTCCTCCATGCCTCTGCTCCTCACACACACCTTATGAAAAATGGCCTTGCCGTCTGCGGCTGTCGGGAGGCTGAGGAGCCGGGAGTACGGCTCGATGAATATACAAATGCGCAGCTGGACCACGGCTCCTTCCAGAGGTGGCTGGAATATAAATCACGGGGAGCTCACGCTTCTCAAGTAACCGCTGCCATCGGGGGGCTGCCGTGCACCAGGGGACTTGGAGAAAATAAGTGGACGTGTGAAGGGTCTCGGGGGAAACGGGCCCTGCAGTGTGTGGGGAGGTCGGCCGGCAGGAGCAGTGCTGACAGTGGCATGTTTCGAAAACATTAATCTGTTAGGTTCTTGCAGATCATGGAACAAAACTAAGCACAATTTGTTGAGCTTTGGTAGGTTTGCTTCCTTTTGGACTGATAGGGGTCTCTTAGCTAGAACTCTGTCTGTCTTGCCCTCTCTCCTCCGCTTCCTCCCTCCCTCCTTCCTTGATTCCTTCCTTCCTTCCTGCACCTCCCACGTCCCAGGCACCGTGCAAGGTGCTGGAGCCATGATTTTTGTATCAAACAAACTCTCTGCCCTGAAGTTTAGGAATGGTGGGGTGCAGTGGCTGGAGGTGGTGACGAGGGAACAGATTTTATAACAAAGACAAAAACAAAAAATCAAATAGGATGAGTTATAATAGAAATAAGTAAATGTAATACAAATAGAAACAAGAATTAAGATGAACAGCTGTGAGATCTCAAGAGGCAGAACATAGTAAGTCCGCTTGGGGATGGTTTTTCAGGGGAGCTGACATTTGAACAGAATCTTCCAGCACGAGTAGGGGTTGTTCAGGAAGATCAGGATGTAGCAAGGTGACAATGTCTGCAAGGCTGAAGGCACGAAGGAGTACAGTGGATTCTCTATTGTGGCCAACGTTTTAATCAGCCCCCAAATTTTAAACATCATTAAATATTTTTCTTCAAGCCTCCTCTTAGTAGAGTCGGTAGAAATTCTCCTTGAGAACTTGTCTCTCACACAGCTGGCTGACCCCCCAAACACATCTGGCGCTCACACCCCTGTGGCCCCCCTGGCTCCGCATGAAAGTAAATTCAACTGCTTCTCTCTCTCTCATACACGCACACACACACACACACACACTCCTGAAATAATTGATGAAACCTCAGGAATTCCTCACTGGAATTCATCTCATTTTTCCCCTGATAATTGGGTTAAAGCCTAGAGTTTATTTTTCCACTGCCAAAAGCATATTTCCTGAGCTTTCCATTTTATAGAAAGAGCTTTCTATGTTCTCGTGTATCTCACAGCGTTTAGAAGGGCTCCCTAGCTCTGGCATTGCCTGGCAAAAGGACCTGGATTAAGGCAGAGAGTTCCCATATACTTTATACGCAGCTTCCCCTATTAACACATTACATTAGTGTGAAACATTTGTTACAATTGATGAAACTGCATTGATACATTATTATTACCTAAAGTCCCTACTTGATTCAGATTTCTTTAGTTTTTATACAGTGGCCTGTTTCTGTTCCAGGATCCTGTCTCAGATATCATAGTATATTTAACCATCATGTCTCCTTAGGATGCTCTTGGCTGTGAGTTTCTTAGACTTTCCTTGTCTTTGATGACTGTAGTAAGTAGAATAATGGCCTCCCCAAAATTTCCACACTAATCCCTGGAACCTGTGACTATGTTATATAAAAAAGGGGAATCAAAGTAGCAGATGGAATGAAGGTCGCTGGTCAGCTGACCTTAAGACAAGAGTGATGACTCTAGATTACTTGGGCAGGCCTAATGAAATCAAAAGGTCCTTAAATGTGTAAACAGGAGGGAGAAGAATCCATGTCAGAGTAATGTGATGTGAGAAAGACTTTAGTGGCCACTGATAGTTTTAAAAATGGAAGGAAACCTTCAGAAAGGAACACAGCCCTGCCCACATTGAAACCCTAACTTTAAACCCATTGAGAGCTATTTTGAACTTCTGACCACTACCACTGTAAGAAAATAAATTTGTGTTATTTTAAACCACTAAGTTTTTGGCAATTTGTCACATCAGCAATGGGAAATTAATACAGATTTTAGTATCTGGAAGTAGGGTGTTGTTGTAACACATACCTAAAAAATGGGGAAATAAACTTGGAATTGAGCAATGGGCAGAGGCTGGAAGAATTTAGATGATGATGGAAAAAGATGAGATTACCTTAGACTATTAGTAGAAATATGTATTTTAATGATTCTGCCTTCAAGAACTCAGATAGAAGTGAGGAACATGGCAGAAAAATCATAGGTAGTCTTAGAGAATACCTACATCATTATGAAGACTGTTGTTAAAAATGTGGTTGTTAACGTCACTGCCAGCGAGGGCTGGGATGGAAAGGAGGAACAACTTGTTGGAAATTGGAGGAAAGGAGATCCTCATTACTGAGCGACAGCAAGCTTAGCGGAATCGTGTCCTGCCGTTACGTGAAAAGGCAAATTTATGAATAATGAACTTGGATATTTAACTAAAGAGAGTTCCGAGAAAAGAATTGGAGGTATGGCCTTATTTCTGCTTGCTGCTTTATAGTAAAATTTGAGAGGAAAGAATTGTTAAGCAAGAGGGAGCCAATGCTTAATGATTTGGGAAATTCTCAAACTGTCTAGATTTCAAAGATACTAAAATTGGACGATTCATGGTCAGAAATGTGTGCTCTAGAAAGAAAACCAAGGGCACTGCTGGACGACCTTTCGCTTGTGCCTCTAAAGATCAGTATCCATTGACACAGAGGGCTCTTGGAAGAGATTAGTCCTGTGACCCATGGAGCATCTCAGCAGACCCCAGAAATATAAATGAGATATTCAGGAAAGACCCTCTTGTTTAATGAAGTATTACTAAATCCCTATGGCACACACCAGAGACACACAAAGTTTTTGAGAGTTTTATGTCAGTAGAAACACTGCTGTCTTGAACTGAAAAGTACAGAGGGAATGCAAATGAAGGAAGGATGTTGGACCCCAAAAACCTGCAGTGAAGAAACTGGCAGATAAAATCACTCAGCTGCAAACACACGCTTTCATGAAAATAGAAGGGTGGCTCAGAGGGCAGAGCCTCAGGTCCAGATCCTTAGCCAAGATCCTAAAGGGCAGAGTTGAAAATCAAATCACAGGACTTAAAACCAAACGGAGCATTCTTGGATGGATTGCAAAATTGCTTGGGAATAGTGACTACTTTTTGTTTTATTTTTCATTTTCTCTCCCACCTTTTTTTTTTTTTTTTTTTTTTTTGCAAGGAAATGACTATAACTGCTATCATAGGCCTTCCCCACCATTGTCTTTGGAGAGCAGACAAGTTGTTTCTGTGTTTCACGGGTTCACAGATGGTAGAAAGGGATCGTGTCTCAGGACGGATTCTACCTAGAGTCTGACACATCCCTGCTGTAGGTGAACTAGAACCAACTTTCAGTTTCACTGATTTTTTTCCTATTTTCAATTTCATTGGTTTCTGCTCTAATTTTTATTATTTCTTTCCTTTTGCTTGCTTTAGGCATGAGTTGCTCTTCTTTCTCTAATCTCCTAAGGTAGAAGCTCAGGTTATTGATTTTATATTATTTTTCTTTTCTAATGCACATGTTTAATGCTGCAAAGTTCTCTCCAAGCTCTGCTTTCTCTGCATCTCACAGATTTTGACAAGTTGTATTTTCATTTTCATATAGTTTGAAATATTTTTAATTAATCTTGAGACTTCTCTTTGACCCACATGTTATGTATGACTGTGTTGTTTAATTTCTAAATATTTAGGGATTTTCCAGTTATTTTTCTGTTATGAATTTCTAGTTCATTTTCATTGTAATCTGAGCACATACTTTGTATAATTTCCACTCTATTAAATTTGTTAAGATATGTTTTATGGCCCAGAATGTGATTTATATTGCTGAATATTCTATGTGAATGTGAGTAGAATGTATATTCTGCTTTTGTTGGATGGAATATTCTATAAATGCCAATTATCGAGTTGATTTATAGTGTTTCGGTCAACAATAGCCTTACTGATTACCTGTTTTCTTCATCTCTCAATTGCTAAAACATGAGTGTTAAAGTCTACAGTAGTGGATTTGTCTAATTTTCCTTTCAGTTGTATCAGTTTTTGGCACTCTGTTGTTAGGCGCATACACATTTAGGATTGCTGTATGTTCTTGGAGAATTGACCACTTTATAAATATGGACTCTCCATCTTTATTTCTGATAATTTTCCTTGTTCTGGTTTCACTAAAATTAAGATAGTTACTCCAGCTTTCTTTTACTTAGTGTTTGTGTGGTATATCTCTTTCCACCCTTTTAAATATATTT
>NW_012148019.1:122622-125241 GCF_000956105.1 Propithecus coquereli | reverse complement strand
ATATTCTCATTACACATATGTTACATCTTTTGAAATTGTCCTGAATTTCTTGGATGTCTTAGTCTGTCTGTCTTTCTGTCTGCCTGCCTGTCTTTTGTCTTCTCTTTGCATTTAACTTTTGAAAGTTTCTGTTGACGTATCTTCAACCTCACTGATTCTTTCTTTGGCTGTGTAAAGTCTATAGATAAGCTCAACAATAAGCCATTTAAAAAATTTATGTTATAATTTTATATAGTGCTTTGATTTCTCACATTTCCTTTTGATTCTTTTTTAGTGTTTCCATTTTTCTACTTACATTATCCATCTGTTCTTGCATACTGTTTACTTTTCCATTAGAGCCCTTCACATATTAATTATATTTATTTTAAATTCCCTGTCTGATAATTCTGACATCTGTATCATAACTGAGTTCTTTTTTTTGTTTCATAACTGAGTTCTGATGCTTGCTTTGTCTATTCAAAAATTTGTTCTTCGTTATCCTTTAGCATGCCGTGTAATTTTTTGCGGAAAGCTGGACATACTGTCTTGTACAGATTTGTGGTAATCTGACTATAGTTTTGTCTGTGTTCAGTGTTTGCTGTAGCTGTAGGTGCCAGAGACTTCACATTCCTCTAGCGTTCTTGTTTTTGTCTCTCCTCTCGATTTTGGGGATGTTCTAAGTACTCCTCTTCAGCGAGTCTGTATCTTGGTGCATTTCAACTGTAATCTGCTGTATTTCTCCAGATCCCTGTTGGTATGGGGCATGGTGGTCAGGTGTGGGGGAGTAGACATACTCCATCATCTTGTGATTAAATCTCAGTCTTTCACTAGGCCTGTGGCTCTGGGCTCTGAGCTTTACAAATGTTTCTTCCAGTAGTTTAGTTTGTGTGTGTGTGTGTGTGTGTGTGTTTACCCTTATTGTGTGATAGGAAGGAAAAAAATGGGCTAGAGTGAGAGGAATTCTCTTCCCCAATTCGGATGAAGCCCTGATAAAGTATATTTTTCCTGGAGGGTATTTCTTTGTCATGGAGAATTCTCTGGATGCATTTCACAGTGATTCTTCTACCCTCATCCTAACCCCTCCCCACAGAGCCACAAAGGGGTCTTTACTGTGAGAACCTGGTGGGATGCTTGGAGGTAAATCCATGAACATTTGGTAAGCCCCATAGACTGTGATCTCTAGATTTTCTCACTCATGCTAGTCCACGCTTAACCATCAACAGTTCATCAAAGTTACCATTTAAGTGTTCCTACAAGTAATGGCCCCAGAGCTGCTGCTCCAGGTAAGCGGATCTTGAATGCGTCTCTCTAAATGAGCCTGGCTATCCAGATTGCGGACTGTCAGTTTTCCCTGCTAACTTTGTTCTCTTATGAGTTAAAGAGAAGTCACCGATTTTTAGTTTGTTCGGCGTTTTCTTGTTGTAAGAACAAATGTGACAACTTCCCAGCTCTTCACATGTTGGAGCTAAAGCTGGAAGTTGCCATTGATAATTTTATTACCATTATCATCCCAACTCTCACAATAAGATAGGCGTATTGGTTTAAGGGAGATGAGGTAGAAGCTGCTAATTTATATTTCTCATGGTCAAATTAGTTTTTGCATTTAGTGTGCCAAAAGAACGGAGCAGATTTTGACCATTCATTCCTTATAATCATTGGTTTGAACCTGATTTGTCTTCAAAATGACTACACACACATAAACAAGCACACACACTGAAAAATAATTATAGTTTTGCTTTGTCTCATTGGAAGTCAGATATCCAACAATCCCATCTCTTTGAAGAGCAACTGAAAACCAGAAAATGAGCAAAATAATTCTCTGAATATTAAATCTAAGTGCCACAAAATACATGGACTAAATTTCTTAGAATATAATTTTGATACAAGCAAAACTGTATGTAATATATACATATAAAATTTATGAAGCATATCAATATAATTGTGAACTATGTGTCATAAGAACTAGAACATTCCCAATATTATTGAAGTTACCTCCATCCACAGGCCTGCTAAACTCCTGGAGATCACTACTCTCCTAAATTTTAAACATATAATTGATCTGTTCTTTGAAAAATGTTTTCTTACATATATATTTCTGAACAATATGATCTCGAAGGTTTTTTTGTTTTCTAGTTTATTTAAAATAGGGTATCATGCTATAAGTGATCATCTAGACCTGATTTTTTAAAATTTTGAGACAGAGTCTGGCTCTGTTGCCCTGGCTAGAGTGCAGTGGCATCATCATAGCTTACTGCAACCTCAAACTCCTGGGCTCAAATGATCCTCCTGTCTCAGCCTCCAAGTAGCTAGCACTGCAGGTGTACACCACCATGCCCGGCTAAGTTTTCTATTTTTCATAGAGACAGGGTCTCACTCTTGCTCAGGCTGGTCTTGAACTCCTGTGCTCAAGTGATCTTCCCATCTCAGCCTCCCAGAGTCCTAGGATTACAGGCGTGAGCCACCACGCCCAGCAGAGACCTGATTTTTAAAATTTAATTAGTTAAATAATCTCTCTGTACCCAGTATCCTGGGCATAATAAGAGTACTTACCTCATTGTATTTTTTTTTGAGACAGAGTCTCACTCTGTTGCCTGGAGTAGAGTGCCGTGGCGTCAGCCTAGCTCACAGCAACCTCAAACT
>NW_012148019.1:121214-122572 GCF_000956105.1 Propithecus coquereli | reverse complement strand
TCATATTTGCAACTATTTTCTACAGGTAACATTTGTTTTTGGTTTCTTTTTTTCTGTCTTTATGTCCTTTTCACTTTTAATTAAGGATTTAAAGTGATTCAATTTTATCTCAGCATATAAATTGTATTTCTTTTTTAAAAAATGTAGCAGTCACCCTACACTTTGCAGTATACGTTTTTGAATCATCTAAATCCACTTGCAAATAATACCATGCCGCTTCACGTGCAGTGTTGTTCTCAACAGCAGAGTATTCCCAATTCCTCCTTCCCATCCATTATAACGTTGTTGTTATTCATTTCACTTGTTTATACATGCTATAATCACCTCTTACATAGTTAGTGTTATTACTTTTAACAGTTCACATTTAGATGAATTAAAAATGAACAGAATTTTTTAAAAAAATTATTTTACCTTTATTTGTTCTCTCTCGAATGCTCTTCATTCCAGTGGTCCCCAAACCCTGGGCTGTTTGTAGCCTGCTAGGAACTGGGCCGCACAGCAGGAGGTGAGCGCAGGTGAGCAAGCGAAGCTTCGTCTGTATTTACAGCCGCTCCCCATTGCTCACATCACCGCATAAGCTCCGCCTCCTGCCAGATCAGCAGCAGCATTAGATTCTCATAGGAGCGCAAACCCCACTGTAAACTGCTGCACATGTGAGGGATCCAGGTTGCGTGTTCCTTATGAGAATCTAATGCCTGATGATCCGAGGTGGAGCTGAGGCGGTGATGCTAGCGCTGGGGAGCGGCTGCAAATACAGATTATCATTAGCAGAGAGGTTTGACTGCACAATAAGTGTAATAATGTGCTTGAATCATCCCAAAACCATGCCCATCCCCGGTGTGTGGAAAAATTGTCTTCCATGAAACCAGTCCCTGGTGCCAAAAAGATTGGGGACCACTGCTTCATTACATTATATGGATCAGAGTTTTATGCCTAGATCATTTTCCTCTTCCCTGAAGAACTTTTAAAGTTTCTTGCAGGGCAGGTGTGCTGAGGATAAATTTCTTCAGTTTTTGTTTGTTTAAGAAAGTTTTTATTTCTCCTTCATTTTTGAAGTATAATATCACTGGATATAGAATTTTAGGTTGATGTCTTTTTTCCCCCAACACTTTGAATATTTCAACCACTTTCTTGTTGGTTGCACAGTTTCTGATGAGTTGTTCACTGTAATTTGTAACCTGGTTGCTCTGTAGGTAAGGTACTTTTTTCTCTGACTTCTTTCAAATTTTCTTTGTCTTTGTTTTACAGAAGTTTTTATATGGTGAAGTTTTTGTTTGTTTGTTATTTATTCTGCTGGGTATCTTCTTAGATTGCTGGATCCATGGTACGGTGTCTTTATTTAATCTCGGAAAGTTCTT
>NW_012148019.1:92867-118209 GCF_000956105.1 Propithecus coquereli | reverse complement strand
GGTATGAGGTTTTGATACACGTATACGTTATGTAATGATTGAACCAGGATAATTAGCATATTTACCATCTCAAACACTTGTCATTTCTCTGTGGTGAGAATATTCAAAATCCTCTTTTCCAGCTATTTTGAAATATATAATACATTATTGTTAACTATAGTTACCCTACTGTGCCATGTAGCGCCAGAGCCTATTCCTCCCAACCGTAACTGTGTATTCCTTGGTCAACCTATCCGAATACCCTGTCCCTCCTGCCCTCCCCAGCCTCTGATAACCATTATTCTACTTTCTAATTCTATGAGATCAATTTTTCAGATTCCAAATATGAGTGAGATTATGCAATATTTGTTTTTCTGTGCCTGGCTTATTTCACTTAACATAATGTCCTCTAGAATCATTCAAGTTGCTGAAAATTACAGAGTTTTATTTTTTTATGGCTGAATAGTATTTTATCGTGCAAATATACCACATTTTGTCTATCCGTTCATCCACTGATGGACACTTAGGTGGGTTCCATATCTTGGCTGTTACGAATAGTGCTGCAATGCACATGGGAGTGCATATCTCTTTTACATACTGATTTTCCTTCCTTTGGATATGTACCCAGTAGTGGGACTGCTGGATCATATGGTAGTTCTATTTTTCATTCATCCTATTTTTCATAATGGCTCTACTAATTTACACTCCCACCGACAATGTATAAGAGTTCCCTTTCTTCACATCCTCACCAGCATTTGTTATTTTTTATCTTTTTGATAATAGCCACTCTTGCTAGGGTAGGTGATTTATCACTGTGGTTTTGATTTGCATTTCTCTGATGATTAGTAGTGATGTGGGGCATTTTTTCATACACTTGGCCATATGCATGTCTTCTTTTGAGAAATGTCTGTTTAGAACTTTTGTCTATTTTTAATAGATTTTTTTTTGGCTATTGAGATTTTTGAGTTTCTTATATATTCTGGAAATTCATCCCTTGTAAGATGCATAGTTTGCAAATATTTTCTTCCATTCTTTAGATTGTCTCTTTGTTGACTGTTTCCTTTGCTATGCAGAAACTTTTAGTTTGGTATAATCCCATTTATCTATTTTTGTCTTTGCTGCTTGTGCTTTTAAGGTGTTACTCAAAAAATCCTTGCCCAGACTGATGTCATGAAGCATTTCCTCTGTTTTCTTCTGGCGGTTTGATACTTTGGGGTCTTACATTTAAGTCTTTAATCCATTTTGAGTTAATTTTTGTAAATGGCGATAGACAGGAGTCCAGTTTCATTCTTCTGCGTATGAATATCCAGTTTTCTCAGCACTATTTATTAAAGAGACGTCCTTTTCTCAATGTATATTCTTGGCACCCTTTTCAGTTGGCAGTAATGTGTGGGTTTATTTCTGGATTTGATATTCAGTTCCACTGGTCTCTGTGTCTGTTTTTATGCAGTACTGTGCTGTTTTGATTACTATTGGTTTGTATTTTATTTGAAGTTGAATGTTGAATAAAGTCAGGTATAGTTGTATCCTTTTCCAAGTCTAAAATAAAATTTTTCTAATATTTCATATTTAAGAATGACTTGTAGGTTTGGAGTAGCTGGCCTTTTTCAGATTAAGAAAGTTTTTTTTTCTATTTTTAGTTTGTTATTACAATTGGGTATTGAATATTATCAAAGGCTTATTTTGCATCTTTTGACATAATAATGTGGTTTTACTACTTTAATATGTTAGCAAGCTGACTTTCTTTCAAATTTTCTGAAGTTTACCCTTCCATTTCTGGAATGAAACCAATCTGTTTATGACATCACGTTTCTTATGCACTCTTGGATTAACTTTTCCAGTATTTTTCATAAATATTTTAACTACTTATTTAATTAATGGTTATAAGCTTTCTAGTGTCAGTCTTGTTATTTTTTTCTATGATTTTGACAAATTCAGCTGATTTTTCAAAGTTTTTGTCATTAAGTGACTCACACCACTGGTGGCCCCCTTCCAGCATCTACCCGGAATTTTCCTGAAATATAGCAGAAGAGATATTTTAATTGTTGGAAATATAATAGAATATAGAATCAGTGATAACAATTGTGAAACATAGATCATGGTTCTCTTTTTCTACAATTGTTATAAATCACAATATTTTTATAAAGGTAAAAAGTAAAGTCATAGAACATCACAAACGCCATCTTGTGAGGGAAACAGCAACTCATAACACTCCGGCTTTTCTCCACAGAGCTCACTAGAGCCCGGAGTCACCGTGAAACTATAGCACAGTGTGAACATTTCACTTCGATTTTTATAGAAGCCCGAAGAACCCGAAGAAAAGTTAAATTGTGCTCCATTTATTTTGTTAAAGGAACAGGAAAGTGCATGATGCCTTTTAGAAACATTTCTACCCAAGAGTGCTAAAACAGAAAACTTATTTTTTTCTGGAAAATTCAGAAAAAGACTATAATTTTTTTCTTCTGGATGATACTCTTCTGTGGAGATTCTAAATAACATTTTTATTATGCATACTTTCAACCACTTTTTGGTCAGTTTTTACAGGATAACAAACCACCCCAAAATTTGGTGGCTTTAAATGACAACTGGTTTTCATTTCAAGATTTGGGTTAAGATCAGCTGGGGAATTTCTGATGGTCTCCACTGGCCTGATTCCTGCATCTAGATTTTGTTGGTATTTAATGCGTCACTCACAGTACCTGGCAGTCTGCTGGCGGTTGGCTGGGATGGGAGGCCACCTGTCTCTCGTTATCCAGCAGGTCAGCTGACCTTGTTCATGTGCTGGCGGTTTCAGAATTCCCTGAGGCAGGAAGAGAGAAAGATGCAAGGGCTCTTGAAGCCCTGTCTCAGAACAAACACTGCATCACTTTTTGTCAAGCCGATTAATAAGGCCAGCCAGATTGTAGAGTTAGGGAAATAGACCTTTTCTACGGAAAGAGCAGTAAAGTATCGTGGCCAATTTTGCGACCTAGCAACCTAGCAGTGCCTCTGTAGTGAAGCAGAAGACCCTCCTCTCTCAACTGCAGGCCGAGTCTATCAGGGGTTCCTCAGCAGCAGCCTTTCGGGACAGCCTCTGCCACTGCACTTCCACCCTCACAAACATCGGGTCATGGCGGCTCCTTGAGGGTGGCGTTGGTGGTAGGTCCAGGTGACTCAGGGAGGCGTTCAAACCACAGGACCTGCCTCTTCAGGCTGCTGGCTCTTCAAAATTTTCTCTTGATCTGGAAATACTCTCTGATTTTGGACCACTCACTCCCTCTGCAGGTTTGAACCTTCGTGGTTCCGGGGAAAGCCAAGAGAGTGTGGTGTGTGAGCTCATTTCTCGGAACAGGTGCAGCGCCCCGTGTGGCGTGGGTGGGGGTGGTGGCAGCGGGAGGGCGAGAACACAACCTCGACATCACCGGGCCTGCTCACGTTCTGCTCTTGCCCGTCCTCTCTTCCTTCCCTGCTCTGGGGAGCGCCACATGGCGGGAGATCGCAACTTGTCACTTCTCTGGGTGTGATAGCAGAGTCTTGGTTCCTTGAATAGAACAGTTTAGTGTTAACTTTCAGTCAAAGAGGAACTGTGTACGTATGTATGTGTGTGTGTGTGTACATTTATGTGAGAATAGAACGAGTGAGAGCGTGAGAGTAAAAGAGCGCAAGCAAGAGAGAGAGAGAGAGCAAGAGAGAGAGAGACAGAGACATTATTTAGGGTACAGAGACAGAGATGACCAGAGCTAGGGAAATTAAGTCTATATATCCTAAGCCTGAAGAGAAAATTGAACAAATAAACTGTTCTTTAAGAACAGGGAGATCTTGTAGAGTTTTCCAAATCAGTGACTGGATTTGTGGTGGGAATGTGTGTATGTATGTATGTGTGTGCGCACATGTGTGTGTGCACGTGTGTGCGTGTGCATGTGTTTGGTGGGGAGGGGTGCTATGACTGAGACTGGATCCAAACCAAGTCATGCTGTACCTGTGGCAGAAGAGACATTCCCCCCAAATCTTCCCGAGCCCTCGTCCTCCCCATAAGCTCCATGGGAATGTCAACCCTCTTTGCTCATCACGGGCTTTGCTTTCCTGCCCTGTCTCCAGCTGGAATTCAGAGAGATCTTTGGGTTTCATCAGGCAAGGTCACCCCCACAATATAACTCTCACCGTCTCTGGTCGTAGTTGGCAGACTGCCCTCAGTTCGTTTCCTCCCTTCTTCCTACTAAACTTGAATCTCACTTTCCTTTCTCTTTCCCATTCTACCTACAGTGTGACACTTTTCTTTCTTCCATAACACACTTCTAAATAAACAACAAAGGAGAGACCGAAGAAATAGCAAAATCCCAAGCAATATTTTTGACAGAATTTTTTCCTTACCAGCGCATCAAGAATCTAGCCATAGGCAATTCTGTTGTAGGTGATGTACAGAGCGAGTTACACAGACAGGATCCTTGGTACTAGAAATGTAATTCTTCCGAGATATGTGCCCCTTGTATTTCTCCTAAATGCAGAGTAGCTTATGGGCGTCGTTTTGTATTAGACGGAACTATATGAAATTGCTGATGCTCAGCCATTGTTGATCTACAAAAATGGCAATTTCATAGGGTTCAAACTACATTTTATATTAGCCCACTGATAAATAGTTTTAATCAGGTTTTGGGGGGGACAGGGAGAGGAGGACATTTCTTCAGCTGAATTTAGATTAAGCCAGAAAAAAATTTACTTTTTCTCATCTTGCCTCCCCTATTGCAACAGCTTCCCTCCAGAAGGGTCCTTTGCCTCCATCGGAGCCCCCGTCCTCCCTGTCATTGGGCCATTGCCTGAAGTAAAACCATTGGCGATGCCAAAACCAGATTATTTAGTCTGGCCCACGAGCCTGGTCTATGTCACTGGCCTCTCAAACTGCCGCTCTGTACCACAGGATTCCAAGGCTGTCACAGCTCTGTGATTTTGTCTGTGCTTCCTGCCAAGAATGTTTGTTCTCCACTCACCTGCTGGAGGAAATCCTAATTCCCCAGGAGGTCTCAGCTTTGACATCACCGACTTGTCTCTGTTCTCACTTGACTCACCCCTGTGTATTTCGATGGCTCCTTCCAGTTCTCAAAGACTTGGCCTGAGTTTTAATCCTCTTTGTGTCCCCAGCATGGCCTGGCCCATGGCGAATGCCCCATTAATGTTGGTGAAACAGATTCTTTGCCTGCAAAATTCATCAACATTTTCTTTTCCTATTCAGGATGGAATAAGAATATTCAGAGGCAAACAAGTTGCTAATATTAAAGTTAATGAGCTTGCAAACATTCCATTTAAATTTGGATAGAAAATATCCAAGGCAGTCTTTGTTTTCCCCTAAACCCTTTACCTGTCCCAGCTGTGGTTAGTTATTTTAGAAAAGATTAATATATCTTCAATTCCACTACACTACATATTTCTCACTTATTTGAAGCAGCAGAGGACACCTTTCAGATTTAGTGTTGAAACATGCAATAACTTCTATTTAAACATTACTTTATAACCAATGAATTTTTATTTTCTCCCTTAATCAAGTTTAACTTAATCCTCACAGGACCTCACGGGAGTGCAGCTGGCCAGGAATACCCTGGTTTTCTGAGGTGGTGAAACTCCTGCTTAGTTCTGAGAGACTGAGATTTTTAAATTCAGATTCATGGGAAGGCCTGGCTCACGATGCCAAACCCTGGACTCTTTTGCTTTCTTTGACTCCTCAGTCTTAGTAAGTGCCCTGAGAAAGTCAAGTCTGTTTCGCAGTTGGAAGAGCTCAGCTGCCGGAGGGGGCCAATCGGAGAAGATCCTAGATGCGCTTCCCGCGCCCCTGCGGAGAGCAGTTGGGAAGGCCTGGGACCGGGATGCATGCGCAAGAGGAGTCTGACGAGAGGGGAGGCTACGGAGTTCCCGATTCTGCAGCTTTTCCGAGGAGGCTGGAGGATGGCTGGGGGTGGGGTGGGCACACGGTGGGAGAAGGGAGCCGTTGCCACAGGCGGAGCTGCAAACAGCAGAGGGGACAGGTGAGGGAGCGCGTTGCCAGCAGCTCTGAGCTAACGATGCCCGATGCCCTCTTCTCCCGCTCAGCAGCAGCTCTGAGGCAGAGAGCAGCAGAACAAGTGTCCCCGAAAGGGATTTGTATGATTGCTCATTTTGTGCAGTGTTTTTCCATTCCGCCCAATAGATTTTTCTTTTTTTCATTTTTTTTAGAGGAGTATAGAAACCACTACACTCAGGGTATGGCTCTAGGACCATTGGGGCTGTAGGGGACAGACACTCTGTCCCACCCTGCCTGGTATTTCCCCCAATTCTCACCTCCTCCAATTCATCTGGAATGCCTTCCGGGGGAAAGAGGGTGGGGAGGAGAGTGGATGTTGAACATTACACTGATATTAAGGCTTTTAAACCTTAAAGAGTTAGTGAGACCAATTGGTGTATTGGGCTTGCCCAAGGGACCTGGACACGTGATCAGTTACGACCTCTATGGCCCTACTGTGTATGTTAAAAATTCAGTGAAGCAAAAGACGTGCAGAAGTTATAAATTCTAAGTCCACAAATTCAAATGTGCCAAAATGTAAATCAATCTATATTTCCACAACTTAAATTGATTACATCTTATTTCCATGAATAAAGAAACTCAGTGTTGGGCAATTCAGGATGATCGCAGTCAAATCAGAGTTTTCCTCCTCCCACCTCTCTCCTTGGATTTATTCTAAGTTCTCAGGAGCTTACGTAGCATCAGGACCTCGTGGTTGGAGCGGTGTCTGGTCTTTGGTCTTTGCCCCGTTTCCCAGTGGCATCTGCTGAGAACTGTGCATTTTCATGTGATCTGGAGAGTTCCCCTTGAATCATTCTGCTTCCTCCTCGTGGAAACTGGGAGGCTGCTTCAGATCCACACGTCCTCTGTGGGCCACTTCCCCATATGTCGAGTGTGTAGAGAGATTCTGTATGTTTCACCAAAGGAGCTTCAAGGATGGAGAAATTCCGGGAGGCCAGCTAGGTCAGGACCTTCCCTTCTATGCGTGCTCTGATGCCACTGCTGCTATGGATGTGGGGTTTCTAGTATCTTGAAGCTTTCCTTGGCCTGTCTGGTCCATAAGGCATAAGTCCTTTCTGATTTTATATTCCCAGATGTTTCTGGAATTTCTAACATCCCTTCCCTAATACTTGTATAGGGTACAGGGTGGGGCTTTTTCTCTGCGAACTCTTGGCTTCGAAGCTCTGCTCTTTTCCTTTTTGATGAGCTTCCCTGGCCGCAGCTGATGGATTCTTTGCCTAGGTAGGGGCGGGGGTCTGATTCTTCCTATTTTCCCCAAGCCTGTGTTTATGGAATAAACTTTAGTCTCAGAGTCTTATAAAACTTTTGCTTTTCATACTCAAAGCCAAGATTTTGAAACACAAAAGTCTTTTTCTCAGACAATTGTCTCTGGCAATCATTTCGAGACATTATTTTGAGTCTCAGAAGTGATACTGTCCTTTAGTATTTCTGTTGTAACAATCTTCCCTTGAAGTAAATGGATATTTCCACTAAATGGGCAGGAAAGGACAAGCAGCTCATTGGAACTGTGGGGGAACCACAGTTAATATCTTAAATTGTTATCTTACCACACTGTATTAAGCTCTTTCTATGTGTTTATGAGAGATACCGTGAAAACCAATTTTCCAGATCCACTTTTCAGGCGATCTAGCAAGCATCATACGCTGTTGTAATCTGGTCCCTTACAAGAAAATTGCATCCCTGTTACAAGCTGTGGGGTGTGGGCACTGCTTGTTTGGGTGAGTTTCACACTGCATTGCCCTCAAGTAAGCCTCTAGAAGAAACCAAGGTATGGTTCAAGAAGAACCATTCCTATCCTACCCATCACTAGAGCCTCACCAGACCAATATCTGGAACCTGACATTGAAGATGGGTGTTTAGGCCACTGACTCTATTTTCACTTCATCCTAATCAATATATCCCCAAAGAACTTTATACTAAAAGAGCTTAATCCATTAGGGAGACTTGGGAAAACCATCTGCTATATGCATTTTGTTTGCCTACAGGGTCAGAAATTAATAGGAAGGAATGTGGCGATTGAAACAACTTACCAGGGAGGAGTGTGCAGAATGAGAAGAAAATAGGACCATGGATGGAATGCTGATGCCAATAACATGTTTTTTAATTTTTTTGAGGTTTTTCAAAAAATGATATTTTGATAGATTTAGGTGTACAGGTAGGTTTTTGTTACATGCATGAATGAATAGTAGTGAGTCTGCGTTTTTAGTGTGCTCATCACCTGAATAGTGTACACTGTACCTGATAGGTAGTTTTTCTTCCCTCATCCCCTTCCCACCCTCCCCCATTCTGAGTCTCCAGTGTCCACTGTACCATTCTGTATGTCCCCATGTTCCCATAACTTAGCTCCCACTTGTAAGTGAGAACATATCGTATTTGGTTTTCCATTCCTGTGTTACTTCACTTGGGATAACAGCCTCCAGTTCTATCCAAGTTACTGTGAAAGACATTATTTCATCCTTTTTATGGATGAGTAGTATTCCATGGTATAGATATGCCACATTTTCATTATTCACACCTCAGTCGATGAGCACTTAGGTTAGTTGATTCCATGTCTTTGCAATTGTGCTGTGATAAACACATGAGTTCAGGTAATTATTTCTTTTGATATAATGACTTCTTTTCCTTTGGTAGATACCCAGTAGTGCGATTGCTAGATCAAATGGTTGATCTACCTTTAATTCTTTGAGAAATCTCCATACTGTTTTCCATAGAGGTTGTACTAATTTACATTCCCACCACCAGTGTATGAGCATTACCTTTTTTTTTTTTTTTGCATCTTACATGACAATTTATTCATTTCAGAAATTGCAGATGCAAACAAAAAGGCCAAACAATTTTAAGCATACCTTTTGACCACATCTGTACCAACACCGGATGTTTTTGGACTCTGTAATAATGGCCATTCTGACAGCAGTAAAGTAGTATCTCATTGCGGTTTTAATTTGCACTGATGTTGAGAAAGTCTTTATATGTTTATTGGTCATTTGTATATCTTCTTTTGTAAGATGTCTGTTCATGTTATTTTCCACTTTTTAATGGGTTTTTTTTTTCTTGCTGATTTGTTTGAGTTTCTTGTAGATTCTGCATATTAGTCCTTTATTTGATGTGTAGTTTGCAAATATCTTTCCCATTCTATAGGTTGTTTATTTACTCTGTTCATTATTTCTTTTGATATGCAGAAGGCTCTTAGTTTAATTAAGTCCAATTTTTTATTCTTGTTTTTGTTGAAATGCTTTTGGGGTCTTAGTCATGAATTCTTTGCCTAGGCCTATGTCCATAAGAGTTTTTCCTAGGTTTTTTTCTAGAATTTTTATTGCTTCAGGTCTTACATTTACATCTTTGATCTATTTTGGGTTAATTTTTACATATGGTGAGAGATAGGGATCCAGTTTTGTTCTTCTACATGTGGCTCTCCAGTTTTCCCAGCACCATTTATCGAATAGGGTGTCCTTTCCCCAGTGTATGTTTTTGTGTGCTTTGTCAAAGATCAGTTGGTTGTAGGTATGTGGTTTTATTTTTGGATTCTATATTCTGTTCCACTGATCCATGTGTCTACTTTTATAGCAGTACCATGCTGTTTTGGTTACTATTGCCTTGTAGCATAATTTGAAGTCAGGTAATGTGATGCCTTCAGATTTGTTCTTTTGCTTAAGATTGCTTTGCATGTTCAGGCTCTTTTTTGGTTCCATGTGAATTTTAGGATTGCCTTTCTAATTCTGTGAAAAAAATAACATTGATATTTTGATAAGAAATGCATTGAATCCATAGATTGTTTTGGGCAGTATGCTCATTTTCACAATATTGATTCTTCCCATCCATGAGCATGGGATGTTTTCCCATTTGTTTATGTCATCTACAATTTCTTTCATCAGTATTTTGCAGTTCTCCTCGTAGAGATCTTTCACCTCCTTGGTTAAGTATATTCCTAAGTATTTTATTATTGTTTTTTCAGTGGTACTGATAATATTTAAAAGAAAGGAAGGTACAGAAAGGTCCATGAGGGGGAATCCAGAAATAAAAAAAGAAACCCAGAACAAAAGTCAAAGAACACATTTCAGGAAGGAGGAAGTAACCAACAGTGGCAAATGCCTTGAGTAAGTTAAACAAGAGGACTGGTATAAGTTCTAGTCTTTTATACCACTATAGGATGACCATAGTTAATAATAATGATTACATAGTTTTAAGTAGCTAGAAGGAGGATATTGAATGTTCCGAACACAAAGAAATAAATTTTTGAGATGATGGATATGCTGATTACCCTAATTGCTATGCATTATATATAGAAACATCACTTTGTATCCCATAAATATGTATAAATATTGTATGTCAATTAAAAATTAAAAAAAAAAATACAAAAGGGCTGCAGATGTACTAAGTGACCTAAGTAAGGGCAATGTCAATAGAATGGTGATGGAGGGAATAAAATTGTTAAGGCATGAAAGGCAGTGAAGGGATGATGAGTGTAAATCAGTGTTTCCCAAAGTATTTTCTTTTGTATAGTTGTCCCAAGCAATAACCTTGAGAGGAGAATTTTGTAATTACGTACAAAAATGATGAGAAAGTAGCGAGTTCAAACCCAAGTGGCTCTCTCTGGTGTTGAATGTCTTTGGTTTTAGCAGATATTAACATGTTGGCTTTCTCATACAGCTGCTTTTGTGGTTCTCCGGAGACCACTACCCCATTGCTGGGACCTCCCTACATGTCTCTGACATGAGTGATGGATCCTTTGGCTAGTCTCTTTCAGTTCTTTCTCAGGCTCACTGACGAACCTAACTTCTGATGGTCTGCCCCACATTAATTCTGTTTATTGGGGTCACCTCACTATTCCAGGTTGATAATGAACTCTTAGGTGAGGTTTCAAATTCAGCTCCTTTCCACAGGTGCACATATGATCCCTGAAAAACAACATACACCTCTTCCCTGCTCTCAGTGGAGGACTCTAGACCTGCTGCATGGTCAGGGGAGTTCCAGCCAGCCTTTAGCCTTTTCCAGGCAAACTCCAGACAGGGTCAGGGCTGCCGTCAAATGAGTAATCAATCAGAACTCCAGTTTCAGTAGCTGACTGAGTGCTTGATGGAGCAACCTGCATCAGACTCTCAGTCAAATCGATTAGGAGATATGTGAATATAGATATAGATATAGATACATAGAGAGACATAGATAAAGCTTGATCAAATCCCTCACTAAGACATGAAGGAGTGTGTCTGTGTGTGTGTGTACCATGCATGCATTTCTATAACTTTACCAAATCGTTAACTAAGGCACTTGTGGTATCAACACCTTCTGGGAAACTTTCCTTTTTATTCTCAATCGACAAGATAATTTATCCCAGCCATATACAAATGATCCTGGCCTTTGTGGTCATGTTTCCAGAGTCAAAGTAGAGTCTCAGCCTGGAATTTAAAACTCCAAAGGTAAATAAAGTGCCATAGAGTTATTTTGGACAGCCAGCAAGATGAGATTTGGAGTCACCCCTCGTATTAATTATGACATTTCATTTGCTTTTTACCGTTGTGCCTGAAACACCCCACTTTGCTAAATCATCATGAGGTGAAGTTTCCACCTCAAATTACAACGGGAGGATACACATCTTATGAGAAGTGTGTGCTATTAGTGTTTATAACATTTTTTTCAGTACAAATGTTTACCAGAATGTGCCTCTTACTGTTCACGAAGCATTCAAAATGTGTTTTTTGTTTTATCACTATATACTAATCCCCTTTTAGCTCTTTTTAAGAAGTCTGACATCTTCTTACCCCACCTGTACAACAAATTTATGCATGTGTATCACCCTCCTGTACTTTTATTCTCTGTTCTGAGTTTCAGAGGGTTCTTTGGGTTCAGGAGTTTAAAAGTTGTGGGAGAGTATCATTTGCCTGCGCCTGAATTGCGCAGGGTGCTACCTCCTGCGGACTCCTCTGCGCTCGTCCCTCCTCTGCCTCCTAGCAGCTTGGACGTAGCACTACTGAAGCACTTGTCTGCCTGATCCTCAGTGATTTGCTGGCATGCTCACCCACCCCTCACCTGCCTGTAGGCTTTCTGAAGACAGTGAGTGCGTTTTATTAATTTTTGTATTCCCGAGTCAAGCACAATGCCTGACACGTTGTAGGTGCTCACTGTATGTTTGCCAAATAAATGAATTTCACTACAGCAGCCCAGTTTCAGGAAGTGCTGGGAATACTCGCCTAACTAAGGACTTTCTAGGGTTTCCACGCACATATTGTTGCAGAGAAGGGTGTGGTGTGTGCATATGGTGCTGGTGGTGGTGTGTTTAAGAAGCGGATAAGGAGAGAATCGAAGGGCAAAAGGAATAAAATTTGTTGGCCTTTATAAATCGAACTGAGAGGGACATGAACTTTCTTCCTACTCTGAACTCCCTTTGCACTTGCTGCCTGTACCACTCATTTTAGTTCCTAATTAGCACATTGCCTTAAATTAAAGTCGCCCAGGATCACAGAGGGGTCTAATCTGCATAGTTACCTGAGGAATTCGGTGATGTCAGAGCGGGTGACACGCGTTCTGTTCTCATGAAGTCTCCTAAGTCACTTGGGAGGTACCGTGGTGGGGACTTGAAGAAGCCCGAGGAGGAAGGCGAGGACAAGGTCTGCCCTCTACTTCCTTGGGAAAGTGTGCCGGGAAGTCAGGATGTTTATTCTGGTGTGGGAAAAGTCAGAGGCTGGAAGCCAGGCCTCAGAGCCCGGCATGGGGAGCAGGTAAGCAGGGTTCCTGTGCTTTACTCTGGGGCTTCACCTCCCCACCCCACCCAGCCCGTCTCAGAGGCCAGTGAAGTTGCAAACATTCGGCAACCGGCCAGGGTGAGAGCGCCATTACGGTGGGAGGAAAGATCACCTGGGGAGGAAGGAGCAGCCACCCTCAGCAGAAACAGAGAAAGCCAGGCCTCGAGGGGGAGAGAGTGGGGCTGGGGCTCGGTCAAGGGAGGCTGGACCCTGGAGACCACAGCTCACCCTTGACTACTTCACTCCACCTTCTCAGACACACAGAGAGAGGTGGACACAGCAAGGCCTTTCTTTGCCCGCAGACCACCAGCGGTGGATGCTGGCACGTTTTGAGTCAAAGGAATTCTTGGTGTAGGCTCCAGTCGACTCTCCCAGTCTGAAAGGGACTGAGAAACTAAGGTGACAGTTCTTATTTAACCAATTATTTTAGTAAGTCTGTAAACCATAAAATACCAAATGAAAAAATATTTTTGTGAAGTCATCATAGTCTGGATTTGAAGCCTGGCGGCTTTTATCTGCTGTTTGGTTGTGGTGATTGTTATCGTCACTGTCCCCCTCAGGCTTTCTCAGAACAAGTGATGCCACCATTTGGATTTTCAAAAGCCCCAGGACCACTGATAGATATTAAACAGTTATGCCCTTTAACCAACCCATATAACTAACCACACAAAGCATTCCCTCACACCCGTTTGCCAAGACAGCTGCTGTGATGCAGATGACCGCCCAGCGCACCCGCGTTCTGCTTGCGCTGCCTGTGTCCCTCTTCCCTCTGCTCCCACAGCCACGTGGGGAGCGGGCCACATGCAATTTTCAGACGACGATCTGCGCTGTGGCTTTCCAGCGTTAGCGTGTGCAACCAAGCGCTGCTTTTCGTCTTTGTCTGTTGTGCATCTGCAGTTCAGTTCACAAGGGCAGCGGCTCTGCCTGATTCTGCGCGGTGCCTAGAACGGTGCCGTGCAACCTGGGGGTGCCCCGAGCGCTCATGGATGCCAGACTGAATGCCAGGCGGCAGCTCTATGATACGGCTCCCTTAAGTCTATTTAACCACAATTCACACCCGTTGGAATTTAGCTCCCATTTTATAGCCCAGATTCTTCCTATCTCATTGCAAAGTGTGTGGTGGAACAGCTCTTAACTATGATTCACTACAGTTCCCATTAATATAACAAGCCTCTAACAGGGACAGAGACAGAGCTGAGCGAGGGTTTTCCGTCCCGGGCACTGGGACAATTCAAGTGCATTGTCAATTTCTCTTCTCACTTGTGACTATCGTGCTTAAAGTTTCCCCACTAGAGTGTCATTCCTTCATTCCTTTTATTTCTCTTCCCCTCTGGAGTTTTTTTAATGTAAATACCCTTAGATAGGTAACACAGCCAGTAGTTGTTAGCCTCTTGGTATAAATAAGCTTAGGGACCAAATTAAATTATAATCTTTAAGATGGGAAGTTGGGTGAGATGAAATGTTTGTTGAAATATCTACACTTAGAGGACTCACTTGCCATGAGTTGGAGGTCACGAGAGACGAAGGCCACTCAGCGAGGAAGGTCCGTAGGGACGGACGCGGCTCCCACTTTAACCAAAGGGTGGTTGGTGTGTGTATTGCGGGGTGGAGGGTTTACTAGGCTTCAGCTTTGGAAAATAAAAACAGGGACTAGAAATCAAATCTAGTTTTCAGTTACCACCTTGAAGGGGAACCATGATCATAGCCTAGAGACCGATGCCGTAGAAACTTTGAAGAATTGTTTAAGATTTGTCACTTCACTGTTTTTATTGTCACTGCTAGTTTTGGTTGCTTTGTTGTAGTTATTAACAGTAAACCCTTAAAATTAGAAGGAACTCTATGGTTATCTTGGGGAAAACAAGGAAGAAGAGAGAACTGGGCAGACTGACTTCACGCTGCCATCAGATTTTTGGGAAAAAGCCGCATAGGTGATCAAGAAAATGAACAGAAAAGGATAAAGAAGAGGCAGACAGAAGCCAAAGAAAGACGGGAGCTTTAAGAACAGGAAGGCCCGCTCGGTGGCAGGAGCAGACACGAGGCATGGACGTCAAGCAGAAGGCAGAACAAAGCCATACTGGCTTGGGGGCTGTGTGGACGGATGTGAAAAGCAGGGGACATCCAGGCTGGGGGAAGGGGCAGAAAGGAGAGCTCACCAGGAGCCCGGGGAGCTGTCACCTCTCACGCTGCGCAGTCTAAGGCCGGCCCCCTGCAAAGCTCAAAGGAGTTGCCTTCCATGAGGTCCAGGGACCCCCAGAACAGAAAGGAAGCTCTTGGTTTCCATTCCAGGCATGTGCTTTTCTTCCTGAAGTGAGTTTAGATCACGTTCCAACAGGCGTCCTCCTGCAGAGAAAGGTCTTCATATTAAAAATAAAGTTCACTGGAGACACACTTGATATTTCTAGTGGCATTTCCACTTGCCCAGCCCAGGAAGGATCTCAGCTCCACTGTGTCCATCACCGCCTCCCCCGACTGCCGCACGTGGCGCAGGCTGTTGGGTTTAGTCTATGCAGCGGAATAGCGTGGCGCCTGGTTGTTTCAGAGGTCACCCCAATGCTGTACATCCCCAGCTGGATGGACCCACATTCCTGGTACGGATTTGAACTTGAGAAAGATAGACCTGCAGTGTTTTTTGACGTGGAGTAAAAGGAGGGTTGGGGGTACGGGAGGAAGAGGTATCTTTCAATACTGTTTCCTCTCCCGTGCGTTCAAACGCATGCTGTGCTGCAAACGCATTGCTTGTTCTTAGGCAATGAGGTTAGGAGCCTCGTATCAGTTTCCTATAGGATTCGTGATGAGGTCTCTTTAGAAAGAAAACTTCTCCAGCAGTAAAAGGTGTGGTTTGGCTGCCCCAAATTAGACTTACATGTAGCTGATTAGACATACGTGTTTACTGCATGAAATAAGCATACAGAGTGAGGTCTTTGCCTCAAGTTAATCACTAGGAATTTTTCGTTTGTCTTTTGGTTGGCACGAGTGTTCTGTGGCAACCTTGATAAAGGTAATCTCATGTTAACCTTGGTTGGGTGGGTGTTTCAGGTTTCCATACTGAGACAAAATGGTAGCCAATGACTTTTAAATATGCCTACTTTCCAAAATTTGCAATGGACTTTGCATATTTATGAAATGTTATTATATATTCACAGAGATTGCAAAAATAGATAAAAGTGCCGTGAATGTCAGTTGATGAATGACACTTTTAAATTTGGACAATGCTACAGCATTCTGCCTTCTTCCTGGGCGTGTCTCGTGAAAGCGGCCTGCCGATGGCTGCCCCCGCCGGGACGGAGGGCAAGTTTGCAGACGGTATTGGCCCCACGAAGGACGCAGCTGCTCAGTCGCTCCACCCTCTGGGATGGCAACTGAAACCTTGTGAGAGCTGCCTGGAATGGCAGCTCGCTAATTAGGTGGAGAGGCAGAGCTGTAAAATAAACCCTGCCTGGTGCAAAGCAGGCTACATGTGGGAGGGAGCGGGGGAGAGACGGGCAGAGGGTGGAGAGAGTCAGGCCGATTTAGCAGAGACGGAGCCACAGCAAATTTGATGAAGACTCTCTCGGAAGTAATTGTTGCTGTCGCTTTTGAGCCCTCTGGAAAAATAACCCGAAGCACCAAAAGAAATGAATTTTCCCTCAAGTCACTAAGTGAAGAAATCCTCCAAATAATGGTTTTATTTTTCGCAGTAGAAGAGAGAGAGAGAGAGAGAGAGAGAGAGAGAGAGAGAAGTGGTGTTGCTGTCTTCTGCTCGGAATGTTGAATAGTGAGGCCCGCAGGCTGGAGGGGAGGCTGCGGAAGGGAGAGTGTGGGGAGGACAGGCAGGAGCTCAGATGGCGGGTATCTGGAGCGATCCACTCTCATTTTCTACATGAGTGAGACCACGGCGCGCGACCATCCATCACTGTCAGAGCTCCTCAGAAGGCCACCTTTCGTTGTGCTCGTCTCCCCTGCTCCCTCCTGGCCTCCTCCCTCTCTGGAAAGCAGGTGTGTTATGTGTGACTGGAACGTTGACCTGCTCCTTTGACGCGCCGCGATTTATGTTTCGTTGTAGCGGTGTTTTCTTTAGAGCAGTCCTGTGTCGTGTCTCATCTGAGCGTCATGACCTCTTTCTCTCGTTGGATTTTCACACGTGGAATTCTTGCAGACTCACTTAGCAAACATTGATTGAACAGAGACTATATTGCCGTGTTAAAGCCCGCTTGTAAATCCTTCTCACTGAGGCCCGAATGTCTAAATGGCCGGTCGCTTGAAATGTAACCTCCTCTCCTTGGAGATAGCTATGTTTTCAAAGAATTCGAGGACTCACATTATGGATGGGAAGTTACCTTGCAGTCTGGGAGGGGAGAGATTTTCCGGGGTGCTTCTTGCCAGGGAGGGCATTTGGGTGCCCTGGAATATAGCCACAAGACTGGTTACCACCTTTTGTCGAGTGGCTTTGGAGGACACAGAAAACATCTTTCTAGATTTCCCTTCTTGGTTGTGGTACCTGGACGCTAAAATTCTTTGGGAAGAGGAAATCCCTGGAATACTATCAGACAGTGGCCTCTCTAGCCTCTTTCTTTACCTACTCTAGGCATTTGAGACCAGAGGTCCGCTTTCACGTCTTACAGTGGCAAAGGGGTATAGATAGTGGTCCCCTCCTTTGGACAGGCGACCTCTGCCTAGGGGGGAGGTGTGGGAATAATGGTACTGCACCAAGGCAGGGAATCAAATTACTTGTCCAAGACAGACTGTTTGGGGGTTTTCTTTTTAAGTCATTGCTTCATCAGTGCGTCCCTGTCTGTCTCCCTGATCTTGTATTTCAGTTGCTGGCAGGTTAATCAGGGAGCTGTAGCTGAATCATCTATTGTCTGCAAGACCCTGGCCACGCTCAGATGCACGGCTGTGCATGAGGGCTCTTTGGCGACACTGGTCACTCTCTGCCCAGGTTGCTGTATCCCAGAGTCCTGCCGCTGCTGGTTACCACGTACGCCTCCCCTTGGTTTGTTCTCAGAATGTCACAGTGACCAGCTTGCAGGTGGCATCCTGCTGTAGATGCTGGCACAGAATTTCAACCATTATGCTGCCTGCCTTATTTTTTCCATTATTTGCTGCCAACGAGAGTCGTTTTGATCTTCCTTTCCCTCCTCCTCCTTTTTCTCGTGTGTTGGGCTCCTTCTCAACTGCTCAGCCTCAGGAAGCAGAGAAGAAAGCCCCTCATTTTAAGCCTAATCCTAGGATTTCTAGGTTTCTTTGGATTCAAATTCCACCACGAGCAGCCTGGACCCAAGGGCCTTGCTGACTGCTTCCTCCCTGTGTCCCCAAGCTCACATCACCTCTCCACACTTCTCAGGCCAAATACAGACAGGACTTTCCATTCCTTCTCTTTTGCTGACTCTGCTAAATGTGAAAATCGGATGATTCTATTAATGTCAGGCGGTGGGTCGTAGCACTTCGGGGACCCCCAACCTCCGAACGGTCCCACTGTCCTGACCTCTCCTGCTGCAGTTCGTCAGGAATGAGCTCACTTCATGTTAAAATAAATGGGTTTTGCAGGCGCTCCAAATAGCATTTGCTGTCTGTCAGTGGAAATAAGAGTGTGCGATAAAGTGGAGAGGGATTGTTTACATTTTGGGGGTCTTGATGCTCTGTGAGGAATGAATGTGATTCCCTGGGACACATAACCCAACAAAATGAGCTCTTCCAATACCCAGGGAAGACCCCCTGGGGCCACGTGGAGAGGATGCTGCTTCTGTGGCAGGGCCGTGCGACACCGAAGACAGGGAGAGAAGGGATGGATGAGCCAGACCGAGGTTCGCCCCATAGTTAAAGGCCGTGCTGAGAGCTCACTTTGCGCAGTGCTCGTGCCAGCACCCAAGGATGATGATCACAACCAACACCTGAGCACTTTTTTAATACCAGGAAATGTTCTAAGTATTATACATGTTTTGTGTCATTTAATCCTCATAGTCATGCTACAGGGGAATACTAGTATTATCTCCACTGAAAGAAATGAAGTCCCTCATCTAAAACTGTACAGCTGGTAAGTGTTGAAACTAAACTTTGAACCCAGACAGCCTGGTTTCAGACTTTCACTGTTAACCTATACTGATTCCATTTGATGACAATACTTCTCTTTCAGCGCCTTTCATGACACTAGCATACGATAGATATTGGCGGAAAGAGAATATTTGCTCAAGAAAAAAATAAGACAAATCTCACCGGAGGCGAGAAAGAAGGGTACAGGCTGCTATCATGAGTGACTCTGTCTTCCCAGCACCGCTGTCGCAGCTGGGTGGGGGCCAGGGGTGGCAATTTTACAGGACACCATGGAAAAGATTGAAGTCACCGCTTCATGTCCCAAAGGGTCAGACTCATGGAGTTAGAACACAGCTTCTCTGCTGCAGCCGCCCGAACTCTGCGGTTACTATCAGCCTTGCCTTGCACGATCGGTCACCCCCACACACCGGCTCTCGTCGTCTCCATCGCTTGGAATGTGCTCCCCTCTTTTGCCCACAGGACAAATTCTTAATCACTGTTTAAGAATCACCACTTTTCTATCATTTTCTCTGACCCCTGCTTTACCTTCTTGATTCAGAAGTAGCTGTCCTTTCACATTTCAATTTATATCCAAGTCTACTGTGTTGCATTATTTGCCAAAATTAACCATTTGTGGCCCCCACTCACAGATGAGCTCTTTGCAGGCAGAGTCCTGTTTCATCGATCTCTGTGTCCACGGCACCGAGCACACCCATAACACCAAGCGCAGCGACAGGTGCACGCTGGGTGCTCTTCAGCGTGTGTCTCACCGAGCTAGGTTTCCTGCTTGCTGTCTGTGCTCCAGTGTTCCGAAAGCTCAGTGGGCCCTCACGGTGCTCAGGGTCAGGACGACTGCAGGGAATGGGCCGCTTGTACCTTTCATGTTAACTGGCTACCAGCCACCTGCTCCAAGAGAGGGTCAACTTGATTTACAGGTGCAGGATTGAGGAAGAGTATGTCATGAACTTGACTAAATGATTCTCTTAACCAATGTCAGCCCATTGAACTGTCCCTTCAATTTTAACTGTTCCATCAGGCAAACAGCTTACTCAGCTTTTCACAGGCCTATTACTTGATCTGAAAACACTAGCAACACTTTGGCCTCCACTCTGACTTTAAGCCTGTTATAGATAATGTGTTCTCTTGGGAGGAGGCGACGCGTTTTGGTTGTATTGGAGAAACATCAGTTATGTCTGTGTCTTGGCTGGTAACGGCCGGAATTGAGAGCATGCCAGCATCCACCTCATTGCTAACAGACTCCTTAATTAACCTGCTAAATCTAATGCATGGTTCACTGTTGTTTTAGAAATGAGATGCATACTATGCTTTTTCTTTCTCTACACATTTTTATTTGTTCAGGTTATTAGACAGTCAAATTCTCTTGGGTTGTGCATTAAACCTTCTCAAAAGAAGCAAGAATTTGAGAAATACCCAATGGGGCTTGGCTTCTTTGAGAACAATTATTATTGCTGCGTTTGCCCCTTGATAATTGGATTTTTCCTCCTCCTAGTATTTAAACACATCAACTCACTTAATCTTAAGTGTTTTTCTTTTTTGGTAATGTCTCCACTCTCATGAACTGCTATTTGTAAAAGAAAGGCTGGAGAAGCCCCATTGAGGGGTGTTCTTTCTGGAGGCCTCACGGTGACGGGGAGCTGCACCGCTCACGCGTCCTGGGCTGTGTGTGTGTGGACGCCTCCTGCTTGTCGGGCCCGAAACACGTTTTCTACCTGTGTTTTTACTGTGTGCCTTGCACGCGGTGCCCCAGATTGCTACTCCTCGTGAGACTGAACCGAGGACGTTGGGTTCTGTTTTCATGATGGAATGCAGATTTCCCATCGAACCTAATCAACCTTCATTTGAAAAGGTCGACAAGGCAGATACTTAAAGAATTCAGTCGGTTAAATTTACGATGCCGAAAAGAGTCCATTCCAAGAATATTCTGTGATTCTAAAGCTATAGAATTTTTATTTGATTGTGTATTAAATTACGTTTTCATTCACTTCAAGTCCTTGCTTCTCAATTTTGTGTCCCTCAGAGAGACAAACTTGTTGACAGTCACATTGGTCTCCGTAACAGTCCGTCTCAGATTGAAAATATCTACGGTCATGTTTCCATCAGATGGTTGTTGAACCAGTCGATACCTCTGAGATTCTTGTATGCATAAGTATGGCCTTTTCCTAATCGGGAAGAAGAAATAACATACTTTGAGTTACTTGCGATGTGCCAGGAATGTGCTAGATTTTAACATGTTCTAAATTATTTCCTTGTAACTCTGTGGGGTAGGTACTATTGTCCCACTTTCACGAATAAGGGTATCTGGACCTAGAGAGGCTCCTAAGCTTTCTCCCAGAAACACAGACAGCAGAGGGGGCAAACCCAGGCTCGCCTCTCCCCAGAGCAGTTGATTTTTCTTCATTCTACAAAACTCTTGCCTGATAATCTGCATTAGTACGAGCAGGCCAGCAGCACCTAGAATACCAAGTGAGACAAAACTCTTTCCAGCTTACCCCAGATGGGACCTCAGAATCCCTCTCAACACAGCATCTAAGTAGCCACTTTCAACCAGTTAGTGCTGCAAGGCAGGTTGGAAGTTGTTTGCCATTCCCGTATCTAAAGTTGTCTCCAGAGCCTGCAAGCGTGGGCTTCACTGCTAGCTGTAAGGATCATAACCATGACTGACTCTTCCAGGAAAGAAGATCTAATGAAGAAGGGATGCTCACGTGGGGACCTAAGGCGTAAAGGCCCACAGACCTGGAGAAGCAAGGCTGGTGTCAGGAGGAGGCATTAATGACACAAACAAGTGACACACAAAAGAACATCTTGCTTGTCATCCAGCCAGTTGTGAATTCCTCTGACAAGAGGTTTATTAACCTTGGAAACATCCTATGAGGGGATAGCAAACAGATTTCTTCCCCAGTCTCATTCACTCAGTCAGGTCACTTTAAATGTAATAAATAGTCCTGTGACTTAATGATTCGTACACGATGACATGCTTAATCTCACCCAGTTTGCCAGGTGTCTTACCATCAATGCGTATTTGGGTACCCACTCAGCATCCATCTCTCCTTTCTAGATCCCATCAGCATTCCCTGCTCACCCCCCTCCAGCAACTTCAGCAGCCTAGCCGTGCATTGGGTGCATCAGGCCTTCACCAGCATGGTAACATTTGTCCGAGAGTCTAGATATCCTAGACAACAAGTGGTATATACAGCTCGAGTCCCAGGGTCAAACAACATGATTTATAAATAACAGGAATAGGTAAAAATATACACGCCTTTCTGCTTTGCATACATGTCATTTTAGAACACTTGATGAACCATGCTTGTATCAAGAGAAAGCCTTTTTCCTATCTATAACTCAGCCTGCTGCTAAGTGGGTTAATATTGTCAACAGCAAAGCCTTGGTTTTTCTGAAGTCTCGGATGGATCTGGTCATGTGAAGATGAAGGTATAGTCCTGGAGCCAGGCAGAATTGCCCTACACAGTAGAGAAGAAAGAAAGTTGAACCCCCTTGGGGGGGTTCATGGGCACGTCTGAGAAGGAAAGTTGAGGCACAGACATGTCTAATGGGAACATTTAAGGGATTTACTGCAAAATGTGATGTGTAATACTCCCTCATGTATTGATGCCAACCCCTATTTTGGGGTGATTGGATTCCTTTGGTGGGCTTGGAAGAGGTGCTAAGTTCTACACCCAGGGTGAGTGAAACAAAAACAGAGGGATCGAGTTTATACGCAGGATCTGTAAGGGTGCGGGAGGGAGCCTCAAATGACCTGAGAGAGACATGTTTACAGTCTGAATAGAACTGATTGTTTGAATCAAGTTATGTCTACTATTAAGTACAGCCTTTCTCAATCTAGGGTCCACCTCTGAAACATGGAACACAGAAAATTATTTCAGGAGATATTTTCTCAGTTCTCTCAAGGTTGGTACATCACTGGTATCATTCTGGGTGTGCAGAATTGGAACAAAGTTACTACATAATGTTGGTGTTTTAGTGTAAGGATCAACAGACTACTACTGGGGGCCAAATCCAGTCTATTGTCTATTTTTATAAAGTTTTGTTGTAACATGGTCACCTCCATTTGTTTATGTATTGCATATGGCGGTGTTCACACTACAATGGTAGAATTGAACAGTTAGTACAAAGAATGTACGGCCCATAAAGCCTAAAATAGGTTCTGCCTGGTCCTTTAATTAAAAGTTTGCCAAATCCTGTTTCAAGGCATTCGGTCTTTATTAAGTCTCAATTCTTTAGGGGACCCCGGTTGAGAATGGCTGATCTGATAGCATCTTAGATTAAGTAATCAGTTTAGAATTGAGCCAGGAATGTGTCCTCACCAGGGGTGGAGATTAACTGTGCAGACCATGGTGGTCCTCACCACGACTACAGTTGAGACAGTCATATCTGAAAGCAAGTTGACTAACAAGAGGAAAACATCATGGTTGTAACTTTGCCAGGATGCCAGGCAGTTTATGCCATGGCCTGTAAACGTAAATCTAGTTGGGAAAAAACTCCCATGGAAGAGTCTACGATGACCATGGATTTATCAGAGCTGAGGAGAAACTCAAATATACATTTAGCCTCCTTTCTCAGAAAGACATGCTTCTGCTAAATTTAGGCACACACAGTGGTGGCCGCCCCAAGCATCAGATTCGAGACCTCATTTTGCCCATCCCACCTTGCATATTCAAAACCTTTGATTTTGCTTTTCCCATTTCCTGCCCTCGTACCTGGTGCCTGAGAACCAAGTTGGATGTGGGCTCTGTTTACAGATGTAGCCTCTTTGGGGCTTTGTGTGCAGCTGTTTACCAGTCCTGTGCCTCAGTGGCCCTGCCATGCTTTTTCCTGCCACACTGTTTAATCCTAAGAAATCCCTCTTTTAAGAAGATTTTTACCCTCGCTCTGACGTCTCTTTTAGCTAGAGCATGACCCCTGGAAGACTCTTCAATTGAAGTTGCCAGTTCTGAAATCTGTGTCTGTAAGCGCATCGGCCTTGTGATTCTTAATTTTCCTCTGCTTTTGGTTGTTACAAGCCTTGAGTTACATTTCTTTCTTCTATATTTTTTTTCTGAAATAATGGGATATGCCACATATTCCTCGCCAGTTCCTCTGTGTTTTAGGAAGGCTCAGCTGAAGCTTTGACAGTTTAACTTCCTTCTTTAGTGAGTTCCTCTCCATCTCCACCATGATGGGTAAGGCTAGCAGTGTTTGCTGCACTAAGTGCTCCCTTACCTCTCTCCTTTCTGATTTCTGCCCTAGACAGGAATAATACTCAAATATTTAACCATCAGTATATCATAGCCACCAACCAACCAAAGAGATGTTGACTATAAAGAAGACATATGGGCATGTTGTTATGCACTGGTTCTGACTATCATCCCAGCCCCAGACATTGGCTTTTTAAAAATTTATGCTTGTATATGTATATATATATATATATATAGTGGAAGCCAGTGAGACATGAGAAGTCAGTGAGTAGTGGATTCTGGTGAATAAGATCTCTGTTGTTCTAGCAAATCCCCTTTAGTTTCCAAACCTGAGTTGGTAAACCTCGCCCAGGAAGTAGTTTTGTGACAGACCAGCATCTAAACCAGAGCAGAATGCATTCTTTTATTGCCTTCCCTAAAAGGAAATTACTTGTTTCTCACATTCCCTTAGAGGCCGAATTTCACTGCGTCCCAGAGAGGTGTACCGGAGCCGGCTCACACAGGCTCACAAGAGCTGACTGTGTACATCTCTTCCCAACTCTGTTCAGTGACCTCACATTGAAAGCTTGAAATCAGTCACAGAGCGAGTATTCGTATCTCAGAATTTGGCAAATGCTGCAAATAAGGTTATTATTTTCCAGAGAGTGGGTTGTTAAACAGTAGCCAAAACAACACTACATTCCACCTACAATAACTGAGTCTCCTCGAAACTCACCCCGATAATGCCGTAAGTATTTTATGCTGGTCTTTACGAAAGTTGTCCTAAGTTTTTTCTGGGACTCTTTATATAGCTATCCCAACTTTCAGAAAATGGTTCCCCAATTGCTCCTGCAAGTATAGACTATATTCAGCTTTAAAAGGAGCTGTTTCCTGGATCCAGGCTCTCTTTAGGGGAACACTATGGGTTGCTGGCCAAGCTCTTACTCTCTTGCTCTGTGGAATTTCTTGGAACTGGAGAGCAACCCTTTTGTATCTAGAACAAATAAAACATCCTTTCTCTTTTCTAATTGCCTCTTCCTGATCCATTCAATCTAGGAATATCTCTTTTTACTCTTCATATGTGTCTATTGGCATCCAAGATTTTATTTTCACATTCAGATGGGTCTAGGTAGTCCTCTGAGGTCTCCTAAGAAAAACCTTTCTTTCTCTTACAGCTTCTGATAGGATAGTAAGATAGTGCATATTTTTAAGTAAATTCATATTCTTTTCTGAGAAAACTCCATTCTTTGGGACTCTTCCAGACACAGATCTTTTTAGCTTTTGAGTTTGTAATAATAATCACTGAGTTTTTTTTTTTTAAATTCCTTAGCCTAAGAAGATACCCTACCTTTTATAAAATAAAGATTCCCATTCTTTTAAAAATGTTCATTAATAAA
>NW_012148019.1:80309-91627 GCF_000956105.1 Propithecus coquereli | reverse complement strand
GAATGGTATTTCTATTTTTAGCTCTCTGAGGTTTCTCCAAATTCTTTTCCACAGAGGTTGCACTTGCATCGTGTAATAATTCTTTAATTTTTCTACAATACTAGGAGATAATCTCATTGGACCAGGATACTTTTTATTCTTCTTCATATCCTCCGGACCTAGGACAACGCCTATGGCATAGCTGGAACATTATAACATTTAGTTAATCATAGAATGTAGGATTTGTTCTAGAGTTTATAAAATTAAGAGGATTAAAAAACTTCAGATGGCAAATCAAAGTCATTGGATGCAATGTTCCATCTGAAAGCTTTGCTTCTTTACTCTGACCTGGTGGTATAGCAAACCAAAGGTAGTTATGCTACCGTTGAGATGAATTCTTTAGTTTTCTTGTTCTTCTCTAATGGGTCCAAAATCTACTTGGAGTTTTACAACAGAGGGTTTGATGGTAGAAAGACACAGAGTAGCATCTTGTTGGGTGTCCAACAACTTAGTCCGATTGGCTGGTACATCCATGTTTTATGGTCTAAGAAGGAAATGGGCCCAGGATTTGAAGTCAGAAAATCTGGATTCCACTCTTGGCCGTGGCAATTAGCATCTCTATGTGCCCTTAAGCAAGTCATTTCATCTTGGTCAGCCTCTGCCTCCTTATTCATAAAATGGACTTAACAATATCCATGTCCAGGAATTGACTTGGGGATCACATTAGAGATTTGGTAGACATATATCCTCTAGAAATCAGTGTTTTTATGCAAGTGATTAGCTCTAGTCTGCTAGAGCTAACTGTGGACTTGGACCCTACTGAGCAATAGAGAAACCCAGTACAACTATGAACCAACTGCCATTTCTCCTGTGACATTTCAGGATATTCATTTTTCTCATCACAGAAAGATTTATACTGGAAATAGCCATACTTCTTGGCTCATCCTGAAGTGTTTTTTTGGGTTTTTTTTTTTTTTGGTCTTTTTTGAAAGTTTGAACTGATAAATTCCACTGGCTTCTCTGCCTCTAAGTCAGACCACATAGGGTTTTTTTTTTTTCTTCAAGTCCCCCCTCCAAGAAAATACTTCAATCTCTTTCTCATGATTGTGTAACTCAGAAATGTCTAAAGCTATGAGCTTCAAACTTGGCAGTGTTCTTATCCTCACTCAGAAATAAAAATCAAGGGAAATTTGAAGGAGAAAACTTTCACTGCATTTTTTCTTTTAAGTTTTTTAAATTTAAAAATAACACAGGGTTATTATTTACATGTTTTTCATTCTCCTTGCTAATAACATCATTTTACTGCCTGAGGAAATTTCAATATCACCATCCTGTTGCTATATGGGAGAGAGACATATTCCTGAGCTGATCAGGGTGGTGTATACAGCTTGTTCTAGTATTGCGAGCAAGAAATACTTCTCAGCTTCTCTTGGAGTAAGTCTAATGATTTGTGCCAGGTCTAATATTGAAGCCATATTACAGTAAGTGGAAGAGACGATTTTCTTCAAGGTACCTTCCCACCACAAAATCCGCCCCTACTTTTGGCAGAAATTATATTCTAATTTCAGGCCTTCCTTTACCTAAACAGCTTGTCTTTCTGTGACAAGACAAATGGTAATTGTTAACCATGGACTCCTCTGAATGAGTAAACAATCTGAAAAGAGTTTAGAAAAGAGGTGGAGAAGATTGTGTATGGAAAATTAGCAAAAAGAAGCTCAGGTAGTAGACTAAAGAGGATCAAGCAGTTACCACTTAATTGACCATTTTATATATAAAGGAAGGGACGTACTTCACTGGCATTTACTTACACGGAATGAGAATTTCAGAGGTCAGCCTCAAAGACGTGGGAAGGAAAGGAGCAGTAAGAGTGTTGGTCAAGAGACGGGGTGGAGAGAGCAGTGTGGGAATGTGAGGTGATGAACAGAGATGCCCAGACACTTCCACCTTGGTCTGTGTCCAAGAGTGACAGACATGGGAGGCGAGGCAGGCCTGGCTGGCTGCATGTCCTACAGAACGATATCCAGTATCCTTGGCAGGTTTGCAGTCAGTGGCCAGATCTCCGTGTGCCGAACACAGAAGAGACAGTGGTCCAGGTACTCGGCCAAACCCTGGATTCCTCTCTTCCTAGGTCTGCTCCTCAGGAGTGATTCATGATTAGTAGTTACAAAAAAGAAAGGGAGCGAAAAGGGGACAGAGGGGGAGAGAGAGAGAGAGAACGAGAAACAGAAACAGAGAAACAGGTATGGTGTTGTTGCAAAAGATATAACTTACAAATTCTCGAATTCTAGAATTTTATATATAGGGAACTCATAGTTGAAAAGGGGTGTTAGTCACTTGGGTTGCAAGAAACTTGCTCATGTTATCTTAGTAGAGAAAGTTTCTGGAAAGGGAACATGGGGTGATGGGCAAGACAGTGTTCTTGTGGGAATCTGGGAACACCCCTTCCCAGGGAGCGCTGAGCACTAGCCTCATCCTTGTTGTTCTCTTAGGAGCTGAAGTCTGCATATCCGCACTCTGAAACCATTGACAAGACTCTGCTACTCTCTGCTCCTCTTTGTGTCTTTTCTCCTTTCTCTTCCCACTGTTTGGAGATCAAAGGGACTAAGGGCATACATTCGGAGTTAAACTACCATTTGAACACAAACACTCTTCCTTACTAAATATGCGAGTTACTTAACCGCTGTAGGCCTCCATTGCTTCATCTGTAAAATAGGGATAATGGTGACACCTACTTCATTGGTTGTTTTGATAACTCATGAATTCTTGTATTCAAAGCCCTTATTAGCAATATAGTCTATCAATTTCTCTCTGTTCTAACTCTGGGAAAAGATACTAGATGTCCTAGATAATTATGCTACCTAATTGCATAGAGCTTTTCTTAACAGACTGTCAGATGGTTGGTGACTAGCGTATAAACTGACCACACATAGGTCAGATTTCCATGCGGCCAATCCTTGTTTATGGAACAATCCAGAGCTATTTCCCCAAGGAGAAGGTGGTGGACAGACTATTTTCCATAGAAGGATGGTGAGTGTGGAAGTTCCATGGCTGACAAGCCCATGTGAGGAGGGATTAGTGTAAAGAGGCTGCTTTATCTAATTAACTAAATCCATCTACCACGCTGCTATTAAAATCTCTGACCCTTCTTTCTTTCATTTAACTCATGTAATTACTTCAATTACCCATTTCTTCAATTATTATAATTACGTATTTTTTATTGAAGACATTCTTAGGTGGTGTGACGTTGGCGAGATGCTAAGTTTCCTTCCTGTCTTGGTATTCAATTATTATGTTTTTACAACAATACCTGTTAGTTTCGAGGGCAGAGACTTTCTCTTTCTTGTTCACTTGTGTGTTCTCAGCCTAAGAATAGTGCCTGACGTGTGACAAGTGCTCAATGAACATTAAGTTGAATGAATGACTAAACAGGAGTATTATTAATAGAAGAGGGAAGTGGTCAGGCATAGAGTGATAGCACAGCGTACATTTCACGGGTCTTTCTCCAATGCTTAACGTCTAATGTTCTCCTGTTTTAAGATAGAAAAGTATTCGTTATTCATTTTTACTGGTGTGTTTTTCTCATTGGACCACAATGAAGCCTCTAGAGATCAGGGCCATGAGCTGAGCCAAGGCCTGAACAGGCAGGCGTAGAGGATAGAGGTGTTCACACTGGCAGTCGAGCTGGCGTATTGTTGATAGCTAGGAAAACTATCCCCAAAGTCACTCTGTGGTTACCATGGATACTACTTTGGGCGTTCTGAGGTGTTATTCTACAGTGGAAAGAATCATGCAGAGTTGGGCTCAAATCCCAGGTCTGCTTTTTATTGCTATGTGTCCTTGAACAAGTTATTGAAACTCTCTAGAGCCTCAGTCTTCTCATTTTAAACACGCGTGAATGGCAGGGTTGGCTTGAGGGTGACAATCACAGTGGTTGTTAAATAGTAAACATTTTCCATTTACCAGTCACAGTGCTCTCTATCTGACCCCCTCAGTTACTCTGTCAGTGGGAGTTATTATCCCTACTTAACAGGTGAGAATACCAAGGTGCAGAGAGGCTCACTAATTTGTCAAAGACCATACAACTAGTGAAAGGTGGAATTAAGATTTGAACCCAGATTTGGCTTGAATCTCATACCTTGGCTGGAGATGATTTATGGAAAACTCCTGGCACAGAACAGGCAGTTCATAAATGGGACTGTTACGGTGACTTCCCAATGTGCAGCCCCTCAGGACTTTCTCATTCTATTTCTCCCCTTGTCAAAGAGCTTTTAAGACCTCCTCTCCACCCACCCCACCTACACACACACACACACATGAACTTCAGAGAGTCTGTGAAGGAATTGAGACCAGAGCCAACACAATCGCTTGCTTTCTAGTCAATCCAGGAGAGGAAAGTCCATTTCCTTGGTTTGAGCATCGTTTAGGTGTTGATACGTATCTTGTAGTGGTACGCTCAAATCCCAGACATCTGGGTAACAATAGACCACGCAGCCTCCTCTGCCTGAGTAAACACAGAGAAGCGGGGTGTTGGAACCGGTCTCCCGCTCACACTGCGTGTTGGCGTTGCCTTTTCAAATCCTCTGAGCTACAGATAGGAGAGATTCTATATAAAACCAAATTTGATTCTGTCCTCTGGATCAAAGAAATGATTACACCCCAGAGGGCTAAAACTATTATACAAGAAGAAAAAGAAGAAGAGGGTAAACGCTGAGATGGGGAATAATTACTGCCAAAGGTGAAGGAGATTGACTGGGAGCGTGATACCTGTATAATTGAGGCAAAGCGAGTATAAAAGTCTGTGCTTGTTCCTAATGTGCGCATTCATAGGTCCTTGGTGACCGGTGTGTACAGCAGGTGGGTGCATAAATGTCTGCTTCTCTTGGATCTTTGCTTTTATAATCTGCTTTTACAAGGCCTATTTAAGGAGTCCACTTTACTGCTGGCAGGGGAGTGGAACACAATAAAGCTATATTTAAAAAATAATTCCAGTTATCTTAAATTTCTTATGGCATTCCTTGAGTATTAAATCTGCAGACAAAGGTAATGTGCAACTCTCTCCTGACCTCAGAAAGAACTTCTGTTAATAGCTGAGTTTCCCAACATAAGCTCAGATGGCGGCGTGAGCAGGAGGGAGGCCGGAGAGCCCAGCCCGGACCTGCCCGTGTAATCTCCTGGCTCAGGGGCTTCTCTTCTTTGTTAGAAGCTGGGCTGTTTTTCTGATTTTTCTAGGAACCTATTTCAGATATTTTCCTTCTGGACTCTGGAGAGAGTTGTATTCCAGCCAAGCAGCTGTACTGGGGAGATCAACAGGGGGCCAAGGCAGGCTGTAGTTGAGCAGATTCTGCCTGAGGTCTCGGCCTCCGCTTCCCTCTGCTTGTGCTCCCTGACCCCTTTTCCCCTTCGTATTCTTCCTTTTCCTCCTTCTCCTCCTCCTTCTCATCTGCCTCCCTCTCTTCCTCTCCGTCCTCCTCTTTATTTACTGTCCTTTCTGCACACATTTTAGTTTCTATCCATCCTACTTCCTCCACTCCATTTTTCACTTTACTTTGTTTCCCTTCCTCCATATTCAAAACCCAGCCTGTCTTCTGTAGTGTTTCCTGCATAGCTCCTCCTCCTTCCTCTACAGTATTTTCCATTTCTTCACAATAGTATTACTTGCTCACCCCCTTTTCAAAAGAGCTTGCATCTTTAATGGTCATGCAACCCCCAGGGGACAGAAGTGGAGGTGAAAAGCTCTGTCCCTACAGATACGGATGGGCTGACGGGAGGGGGAGTGGAGCAGGAACGATGCCCCAGGGACGATGCCCGAGCCCACCAGACAGATCAGCCTGGGCTGAGTGCAGCCTGCTTGTCTTGGATGACTCTGGGTCCCCACCCCACTGGAGACCATTCTGTCAACTGTCTGAGCATTTATACCGAAGCTTTGAGTTTATTTATCTGTTGGTTTTCACTTCCACCCCCAATAAGGCTGTATTTATTTGCTTTTGGAAGGCAAACATAAATATTGTTAAAATCCTTCCCTGGGTGTTTACCCACTCGCCATGCTCAGAAACACAAAGCAGCAGCAGCAGAGACAACAGCGGTGAGAGAGTGGGGTCACGGGAGTGCCACAGACCAGTGTTAAGGAAGGCTTTGCTCCAGAGAGGAGCACGAAGCCGGCAGTGAGAGCCAAGTGAAATACCTGAGTATCAGTCAGGGAAGGAAAAAAGGAGCATGGGGCGCAGACCTTGTGGGAGGTGCCTCGCAGCGTCCTGTGGCTAGAATTGGCAAACAGGTGGGGGCCAAGCCCAGGTGAGGGGCTAACACAGGTGGGTGAAGCGGGAAGGGAGGGAAGGTGGGGGAGAGGGCTAAGCTTAGAGGGCCGTGATGGACGTAGAGGTGCACTCCCCATTCCCCCTTCAAAGAAGTGCTTGCTGCAGACAGCCTTCAGCCCTCAGTCCATGCAGGGGTTGCATCCACTGCAGAAAACACCTCATCTGAGGCCACACCTTCCTGAGGTGACCTACATTTAATGACTGATAGAGGAGGGAGGAAAAATGCTTAGCCACTTCAGCCTGATGCAGGACCACTGTTTTGGGACATTTTAGCTCCAGAGCTCCCTGCGGGATTGGCTGAGGCTGTCGTTTGGGTTTGTGTTGCAGCTCAGTTTCTCCCACTGTCCACAGGCACTTCCCTAATGAGCATCCTCCACACCAACCTCCAACTCAGTCTGCTCCCCAGAGGGCTCAACTGGCAACAACTGGTGCCAGGGGGATCTGAGAAAGCAGGTATTAAGATGGACTTTTGGAGCTAGGTCACTTAATACCCGTCTGGCAATGAGGATCCCGTAAGTAGCAGAGCACAGATAGTTCCTGGCACAAGGTGGAAGTTCAGTTATTGAAACTTTCACCATATTGGATGGCATGCAGCAGAAGGGAATGTACTCGCTGATGATGCCATGTACCGAGTGTTTCAGAAACATGGGAGAAATCATAACCAGGAGAACAATAGAACTGAGTGGCTATTGCTAAGTTCAACTGATGCACTAGACCAGGGCTCAGCAAACCATGGCCCACGGGCCAATTCCTGCCAACTGCTTGTTTTTATAGATAAAGTTTGATTGGAACACGGCCATATCCATTCATTTACATATCGTTCCTAGCTGCTTTTCCACTACAAAGGCAAGTTGAATAGTTGTGATAGAGACCTTATGGTTTCAAATCTAAAATGCTTTCTATATGGCCTTACAAAGAAAAAGTTCTCTGATCCCCACCCGAGAAAACAGACAGAGAAAGAGTTAGAAAGGTTAACAAGCAATCATAAAACCAAGTGTGAAACCCAGAAGACCTTTCTGACAAACTACAAAGAGGCTCTCATCTCAGGCAGTGGGATGGTAGAGGAAGGTATGGAGCTAAACCAGGACTTCATCGGTGGAGTACTGAGCTCCGAAGAAAGTTAAACTCACAGCCAAGCTAGGTCTGTTATGCCAAGGTAGGTCTGTTATGCCAAGGGAAGGACTCTGGTTAGGAAAGAAGAGAACACTGACACGTAGAATAGGGGCATCTGGGTTGATGCCTCTGCAACCTTGAATTTCTAGATTCCTCTGAACCCTCTGAGCCTGTGGAAGTGGCCACCCATCCCTACTAAGAGCTGGCACACTCCCTTTCTTGAAGAAAATGAAGATATCTCTCTCCTGAGAAACGTGCTCTCCACTCAGTCTTTCCCCCATAGTCTCTCCTGGTCACTAGACCTGTATCTGGAGCCAGACATGCGCTGGGCTTGACAAAGAAGGAGAGAGACGGTGCCTAAACGGAGGACTAGCCAGCACGGACTGGCAGGAGCTGGGGGGCTGTGTGTGGGGCTGGATTCTGAGAGTACTTGATTAAGAGGATTAAAATATATAGTTGAATAAGGGATATTTTGTTGAATTAGGAATGTTCTGAGATACAGGATATAATACTGTGGCATCTGTTGCAAAGACGGCTCTGGAAGCATGAAAAGGCAATGGCCCACACTTAGTATGAAATGCCAGAATGTCTATGGAAGAAACTAATAAAGGATGTGGGAAACTAGCTGTGCTGAAGTGGACATACTCTGCAAAAATTCCACCTGATGATTATATTCTATGGGAGGACCCAGAGGAGAAACAATTTACCAGAGCCAGAAGGAAAGTTCTGATGAGAGAATTGCCAGCATCAAGAAGTCCACTGACGGCTCTCATTTATGGGCTGGCGATAATGGTAGCAGAAACCCTCGCAGAACACAGCTCATTAATAGCTATGGGATGATTGGATCTTCAAAACGATTGAACCCAGGTGGCAATATTTAATAGTCAGGTGGATGTCATTTTCATAAAGAGCAGTAAGGTTGGAATGGCTGCCAAGAAGGCATGATCTGCAGACGGTTATGAATTGTCAACAGAGTGTTGCATCCGTAGGGGCTAAATGTACATCCAACAAAGGATGTCAGCCTGTATCATCAGAAGAAATCAAGGTGGGTCATCAGGAAACCAAGGCAACCACCCCAATAGAAATCATGATTTCTTGCCTACTTTTTGGTCCTAAGACAGGTTTTGGACCTTGAACCCATTAATTGAAGAGGAGAAGGGCTTCTGGGAGGACAGACTCTGCAACACCATGACAAAGATACACAATGATGGTCCCTCCAGTCCTCCCCCAAAGGGACACGTAGCAGTTTACTCAGGGACACGGTGAAAAGGGGGATACCCAAATATTTCAGGAACTGTTGCACACAGTGTCAGAGTTAACATCGATACCTGGAGACATGATATGTTTTTGTGGTTTCTCTGTTAAGATAGAGGTATATGGGACCCAGGTAAAACATTATCTGTGACGAAGGCCAGCTTGTGGGTCTGTTGGGTTTGTGATTACTCTGTGGTAATTTCCCCAGTCCCCAAAAGTATAAATAAGCTAGAAATACTTGATACTTGGTACAACCTCCACGTTTTCGTCCTTGGCCGGTCTGGTAAAAGCCATCTCTCACCATGGGATTGTCAAGTGCAACCAAGTTGTAATCATTGCATCTGCCATGCCAAATGAGGCACTTCTTGCTTAAGAAGGTTAACATGGACTCAGGTACGTGAAATGTGGCCACTGATTTTGCAAATGTGTGATTTCCTATCCCTGCTAGAAAAGAGGATTAGAATAGTTTTCATTCCTATGAGCTGGACAACAATACATATTTGCATCCTCCTACTCACTACTCCCTCCACAACACCCAGGGCTATGTTAATTCTTCTGTCTTCTGCTATAATATAGTCCAAAGAGATTTGAGTCATCTGTATATCCTGATCAATATCACATTGATATACTAAATCAAAGACATTAAGCTAATCAGGTTAGGTAAACGAGTAGTGACTAGCATGTTTGAGGCCTTGGTAAGACACATGCTCTTAAGAGAGTGGGAGATAAACTCTATGAAGATTCAGGGGCCTGCAACATCAGTAAAATTTGTTGGAGTCCAGTGATCAGGGGCATTCTAGGACATCACCTCAAAAATAAATGCAAATTATTGCATCTTATTCCTCCCATCACAAAGAAGGAAGCACAAGGCATGCTTCCTTGGGAGGCAGAGGTGTGAGGATAGTACAGCTTGAGCCCAGGAATCCAAGACTAGCCTGGGCAACGTAGTGAGACACTGTCCTAGAAATAAAATAATAAAATAAAATAAAAAATAATAGAATAAAATAATAAATGGAAGCATAGGGCCTTTCAGGCCCTGGAAGCAACATATTAAACACCTGGGACTACTGCTTCATCTCATATATCAAGCGACACAAAAGGCTGCAAGTTTTAAATGGGGCTCAGAATAGCAAAGGGACCTTCAGCAGGTTCAGGCTATGGGACAAGCAGTGTGCCACCTGGGTCATATAATATAGCAGACCTTATGACATTAGAGACATAAGTGGTAGGAAAAGATGCCACATGGAGTTTATGCAAAATTCTAATAGGAGAAGCACAAAGTGCCTTAGGGTTCTGGGGCAGGACTGTGCTATCTACAGTGAAGAATTATACTCCTTTTTAACAACACCTGGCATGCTACCGGGCCCTGGTGGAGACAGAATAGAGACAGATCGTGGAGCACCAAGTGATGATGCATCTAGAACTTCTCATCAGGATCTGGATTTGGTCAGGGCTATGAAATTATAAGCTTAAGCAGGCCTGGCAACAGTTTGTTGTAAAATGTAGCTGTGTATTGTACATCTGGGATCAAGTACGGGAAGGACAAGAGGGTATATGCAAGCAAGGTGAATAGGCAGCCAGAGCCCACGTCATCTACCACTGTTGCACTAGCGCTTCTCTCAGTTCATACCAATGGCCTACGGGACCGCCTTACATCCAGCTAATGGAAGGGAAAATAACTGAGCTTGTTTTAAGGAAGGGTCAGCTCTTTGTGTGGGTGTGTGTTGAAAATGGATAATAGCTGCACTACGTGGTCACTCAGGGGCGGACGTGAAAGACTGTGGCAAGAAAAATCTCTCCAATGTGCAGAGCTCCAGGCTGAGGACAGTCATATGCTTTGTGTTGAGGGAAAAGTGGTCTGAGGTTACAATTTGTATGGATTCATGCACAATGGAAAATAACCCAGATGACGGATTAGGAGTCTAAAAAAAAAAATTGAAGATTGAGACCAAGAAAGTGTGGGGTTCAGGCATGTGGGTAAATATATGGGAGTGGACACAAAATGTGATAATTGTTGTATCACCTATTACTGCCAGCCAGAGAGCACCCACCATGGAAGGGACTCTAAATAATCAAGTAGGCAAACTAACCTGGCCAGCTGATATCAACCAGCCTTGGTCATCCAGTCCTGATGCAATGGTCACACCATGAAGTGAGTGTGGTAGCAGAGATGAAGACTCCACATGGGCTTGAAAGGCCATGGCTGGGATCCTACTTTTCAAAGCTGATCTAGCTACTGCCGCCACGGAATATTCAAACCCCTACAAAGGAGACCAGTGCTTGGTCCACAATATGGCACCATCCTTTAAAGAGACCAAAGGGACATTACTACCAACCCTACAGAAGTAAAAAGGATTATAAGGAATAGTATAAACAATTGTCTGCCAACAAATTTAATAACCTAAATGAAATGGATAAATTCCTAGAAAGATACAAGCTACTGAAACTGACTCTAGAAGAAACAGAAAATATGAATAGATCTAAAACAAGTAAAGAGATTGAATTAGTTTAAAAAGTGCCCGTGTGGCTCATGCCTGTAATCCTAGTACTCTGGGAGGCTGAGGTGGGAGGATCGCTTAAGGTCAGGAGTTCAAGACCAGCCTGAGCAAGAGCGAGACCCTGTCTCTACTAAAAATAGAAAGAAATTAGCTGGTCAAC
>NW_012148019.1:52767-79974 GCF_000956105.1 Propithecus coquereli | reverse complement strand
TGATACAAAAATTATCTCAAAATGGAGGAGATACCTAAATGTAAGACCTAAAACTATGAAACTCTTAGAAGAAAACATAAGGGTAAATGGTCATGAGCTTGGATTGGACAATGGTTTCTTAGATATGACACAGAAACAAAAGCTATAAAACAAAAAAGTAGATAAGTTGGACTTCATCAAAATTAAAAACTTTTGTGCCTTGAAGAATACCATAAAGGAAATGAAAAGACAACTCATAGAATGGGAGAAAATATTTGCAAATCATAAATCTGATAAGGATTTAGAATCTAGAATGTATAAAGAACTTTTGTAATCCAACAATAAAAAGACAAATTACACAATTAAAAAATGGGAAAAGGATTGGAATGGAAATTTCTCCAAAGACAAACAAGTAGCCAAAAAACACATGAAATGATGCTCAACATCACTAGTAATTAGGGAAATACCAAATCAAAACTGTAAAGAGATACCACTTTGTACCCATTAGGATTGCTATTAAAAAAAAAAAGATGGACAATAACAAGGCTTAAGGAGGATGTGGAAAAATTGGAACTCTTGAACATTGTTCGGGACAATGTAAAATGGTGCAGCTGCTCTGGAAAACAGTTCGATAGTTCCTCAAAAAGCTAAACTTAGAGTTACTTTATGATCCAGACATTTCACTCTAAGAAATATAAAACATATGTCCACACAAAAAACTAAAAAAATAAATACAGAAAACTAAAACCACCATGCCACATAATTTAAAAGGTTGGATTTTATGGTGTGCAAATTATGAATAAACCTGTCTAAAATATAAAAGAGTTTTGCACTTAGGATGCAAAATTTAAGGAGGGATTTATTCTTATAGAAGTACCTTCTTAAATATCGTGCCCCACATGTTTCATCCTAGTCCTGGAACTGTCACTAAACTTCCCTTCCCAGTTTCCCACAGGGAGAAAGGCCTGCTGAATTCCTGGGGAGGCTGTTCTCCAAAGTCATATGCAAAAGTTGACCCAAGTGATACAGGGTATAAACTAATACTGGACATGGGTATGTGCCCTCCAGATTTCCTGTAAGGAGTGACTCTGTCCACTACTGATAGCGAGATTACCTTTAGCTATCAGCCTCTTCAGAGATTGCCTGAGCTGCAGACAGCCACCTTGCTCAAGGTGTGCTCTTTCTTAGGCACTATACTCCCAGTGATAGAAGAAATGACCTAAAGTTTCAGCCATGTCAGCCCAATGTGGGAGGCCACCATCAGAGCTCCGCTTCTCCGTCTCCCCAGTCTAGTTTGCGTCCTCCTTTCACTGGTCTTATCTCAACGGTACTTCCTAAGACACATCTGCACACAAACTCCATCTCAAGGTTTGGTTTCCTGGAAACCAATCTGCAGAAAGGTCGAGGGAAATTATAAGCAAACAAACAAAGACATGAGCAACAAACACACAAAATCCATTCGAAGTAACCACTAACTTTTTCTTCAGGGATGTGATACTTACAAGAGTACTAGATCCCAGAATTAGAAGATCATCCTAGCTCGGTTTTTAAAAATAATCATTCCTGGAAATGGCCTAAAGAGCTTTTCAGAATAAAGTGGGGTTGGGGGAGGGAGGTGATGAATAAGTAGATGATTATGGGTATCGGGTGCAGCCACCGAGGCTGGCGGGGTCAGGGAGCGTGGTGCAGGGATGTGGTATAGGGCGGCTGAGAAAGGACCCGTCGCATTTTCTACCCTCAAGGAGCTTATAGTCTCTTGATGGGTGTGGGTGATAATCTATAGCTTTGGTGGAGGGCAAATTATTATGGTCTGGAATTTCTTAGAGTTTTCTTTTGCTACGTCTTCCTGTTTCTTCTCTCCTTCCTCCTCCTCTCCACTCATTCCTTACTCTAAAGCCCCTGTTTCTGCTGCCCTGAGAGTTAGGACGGCCTCCCCGCGAATCCGTAGGGTGGGCCACTGTGTCATGGACTTGGATGCCGGCTCTAGGAGAAATCTGTTTATGAGGAGAAGCTGTTTTTTATGAGTTAAGTCATGAACCTCAGGTCATCAGCCAAGACCTTATCAACATATTAATGTGGTTTTACAAAGAATTTGCAACATCTCTTATTCCACAAACATTGCTCGTAGAATAACTCTCACTAGATATGCAATCGAAGAACCCAGAATCTAATCCCATTTTACCCTGGTCGGCCACAGATGTCATGGTGGAGATGGTAGCCTGGACAGGGTTATTTGGCAAGAGAGGTTCTTTCACCTATAATCTGTCCTTACAATTAGAAATGCTTTTCTTTTAGGTTTAAGATTTTTCTTATCTATCCAAGCATAATCTTTTGAAAAATGAAATGGAAAAAAATTTTAAAAAAGAATCTGAATTGAAGTGCTAGTACCTATTACTTATATGAGTCTAACAAAGTTGCAAAACTTCTGTGAGCTGAAGTTTTAACAGGTATAAAGGGAAATGAGAATACCTGTGTGGCCTACCTCACCGTCATTGCTTGTAAGGCAAAGGTCATGAAGGTGCGAGTTTTACAACCTGTAAACTACCACACAATTGTAAGGGATTATTATTTTCAGCTGTGCCCTCTTCATTGCAAGTGATGTTATCTGCCAATTTTCTCTCTTTCTCTGAGGACACTGAAAGAATGAGAGTTTTAAAGGGGGAAAAAAAGAAGGGACAATTTGGGAGAAGTTATGCGATTTACTTGTCAAGGGAAGGTCCAGGCATGTATCTAACTGGGAGAGATGCTGGGATAAACCCAAGAGATAGAGGATGTTGGGAATTTGCTGGGGATGATACATTAATCACCTATAGTCTTCCAAGGAAGAGCCTTGGACCACACGGTGTCCAAAAAGCACCAAGTGCAGATAACTTAACTTATTCATCCATTCATTCATTCATTCATTCGAAAAAACCATTTGGCCTGTTTTCACTTTGTCTCAACACCGGGAGAGCCACATAAAACAATCTCACAGAGTGGTAGCAGAGGCAGACTAGCAGCTCACCCATTTCTATTGCAACGTGGCAAAGCTGTGAGAGAGAGCAAGACGATGAGAGGAGCACAGAGGAGGAGCATCTACATTGGATTAGGAAGCTCGAGAAAGGTTTCTTGGAAGAGGTGATGCTTGGGCTGAATTTAGAAGAATGAGTAAGTCTTAGATGACGTGGGGGTGGAGAGAGCGTTTTCCTGGAAGAGGGAACAATGTGTGCAAAGATTGGAAGCCTGAGGTGCTGTCATATTTTAAGGAACCACAAGTAGTTTCAAATGACTGTTTGAAGGAATGTGATGGGCGGTGGGGGTGGGTGGGAAGAGGAGAGGTCTGTGTGGAGGTGGGAAGAACAGAGACATAGGGAAGGCACAGGCAGAACATCTGAACTTGATCCTGAGAGGTACGTGAAACCCGAAAGCAGCGTCCCAGGGACGTGGCCAGCATCACATTTTTGCAAGAGGACAGAATTGACAGGGAGGAGTTAGGCCCGGAGGCGGGAAGCTCAGGTAGAGCATGAGCAGCAGCAACAGGGTGTGAACTGAGGCTCCCAGTCAGACACACACCCAGGCCTGCCCTCCCTGAATGATGGGCAGGAAATCACGTATCTTCTCCCGAATCGTCCCTTCCCTCTTCCACTTTAAAACGCCTTCTGTCAAGAGTCTTCCCCTCTTGGAGGGAGGAGCTACAAAGTCACATTGCAAGGGCAGGGATACTGGGAGGGGAGGAAATTGTGGTTATTTTTTTGTAATCAGCCACAGGCCACAATTTATGCTCACCCAGGTCAGTGGGTGACCCGGCTGTGGGGTTGGAGAGGAGGGAGCGGAGCTGCTAGAATCTGCAGAAGTTGCCGGCACCGAGCTCTCTGAGTATGGAGAGCATGGCAAGTCTGAATGCCTTTCAGAAGCTGAAAAGCACAGATGATCTGGGTTTTGTCACTTGCCACTTCTACTTAAACTTCCCATCACCCCACTGGGCGTGCAGGTGTCTGCTACTGGTCTGGCTGCTTTCAGGTTTGGTGGGAGACCCCGGCGTCACCCACAGCCCCATCCTGTTGAATAAGGGGACCAGTCCCACCGTTGATCATGCTCCAGCCATCATTTGCCCTAAGAAACTGAGCTCACTGAAAGCCAACTTTCATAGACTGGAGGTCTCTGGATCCCCTTGGACCTGGAGGGGGCTCCTTGCCAGGCATCCCCCACAGAGCAGCGGGTGGTGGCTGTGAGCAGCCTTCCCCCGAGGGTCACCTCTGCAGCTTGTGTCCCCTCCCAACATACATGCATCCTGTGTGGAAGGGACAGAAGACATTTTGGTCTAGGGAGCTCCTCTTTGGAGTCTGTCTGCTGCTTCTCCAGGCTGTGAAGAATGCACTCTAATGAGCTCAAAGGCTGTTTGACTGGAGCAGAGCCATCTGTTTTAGGTTGAGAATTGCTGACATCCAGGAGCATTTTTTTTAATAGAAAGAGGCGCCTTCTTCTCTTCCCTATGGCAACATCCCTATGCTACCTAGTGGGTAGGGATGGCCTGGTGTGCTTCGGAACCATACGGTGTGGCCTGTGGTTGATTACAAAAAAAAATAACCACAATTCCCTCCGCCATATTCCTGCCCTTGCTATGTGACTTTGTAGCTCTCCCTTCAAGAGGGGAAGCCTCTTGAGAGAATGGAGTTTTAAAGGGAAAGAGGGGAGAAGTTACGTGATTTACCTGGTCCTCACTCAGGAAGGGCAGGCCTGGGTGTGTGTCTAACTCGAGGGCAGAATGTACTGGATCAACCCCAAGGAAAGGAGAGCAGGCAAATTGCTGGAGAAAATAAGTTAATTGCTTTGCAGTTCTCCAGAAGAGAGTCTTGTACCACACAGTGTCCACAAAAGAGCCAAGGGCAGATACTTACTCATTCATTAATCCATTCAAAAAATATTTAACAAGCTTTTAATTTGTCTCTCAGGCATTCCAAGAGTTGAGGCAGGTTCACAGATGCCTCCTTTGAGTACAATGCGGTCATCCCAGCTGAGATCAGCCAGGCCGCCCAGCCCAGGCCAGAAGAACCTCCTCGCATAATCATGAGTCAAGCAGATGGTCATATTTTTAAGCCCTTAAGTTTTGTGGTGGTTGCTTTTACGTAGCAAAAAGCTAACTGATGCAAGATCTAAATCTGGGGGATAATTGTTTTGGTTTTTATTTCCCTAGCAACTTCCTTAGGGCTCCCCTGAAAATGGGTGGTACCCAATTTTGAGGTAAAAATGCAGTGGAGTGGAGGAAGGAAAGTTCATGGAAGCAGAGGAAAATACTTGGAAAACAGTGACGACTGCTTGGAATATGGAATAACCAGGATTAATTAATTTTGTAAGCATATACAATGAAGGCTAGACCCTAATAACCTTTAGAATTTAGAAGCTTACAATTATAAAGATATACCTTTAATTTTTGTATTGCCCTAGGTAATAATTGATTTGGTGATTTTTCTGTTTCCTTTTTATTAAAAATTTTTAGCTCATAAAAGCCTTACACTAAGCTTATTTATCACGGAAAAATTACCTTTCAGTTTCTTCTGGGTAATCTGCAAATTCCACACACTTTACCAAAATGAACCACATAGTGCCTGGGACAATGTGAAACTTTCAAAAGTTCTTTTTGAGAATCATAATATAAAATATAAGAATAAAACACCAACTATTACTATAATCTACTATGGACCAGGCACCCTCCTTAGGGCTCAGCATTCATTGTCTTAACTATTTCAGCAGCTCGTATAAGGTAGAAACTCCCCTCATTAGTGACTCCCCTTATGAAGTAGCTGAGGCTCAGAGACATCCCTTAGGCCCAAGTCAGCGAGAAGCAGCTGTGGCGTGTGGGTGTGGGACTCCGATGCCTTCCCCCAGCCCTCGCTTTGTACTGCTCCGTTGGCCGGGGGGTGAATCGTGCTCTGCCTTTGCTCTCCACGACTGCCCTCGGGCCAGCCACCCAACTCTCTGCACCTCCATTCCGTCCTCTATAGCATGAAGGTAACGTATACAGATGCAGAAACTGAAAGCTGAAAAATGCCATTTTATATTAATGCAGTAACAGATACAGAAGCTCTCTGAGAAAGTAAAATCGTACCTTGCACACAGCAGTAAGTTTGTTTTTGCCCCTACAAAGATTATCAAGGCAAGCAGTTAGAGCCCGGATTTCGGCAGGTCTCTGCATTCCCCTGTCTCTTCCTCTTATCTCCACACTAAATTAGAAGGATGTTCTATAAAGATGCATGTCTCTAACAGTTCCTGGTTCTGGTCCACTAGACCGGGCCTGGGCCACCTTCAACCCTAACAGAAGACAAACCCCTTGTCTAGAAGCTCGGGGACACTGAGTGATCTGTCATTGCCCTTCGAGAGAGGCAGAAACTGGTGCCACTAAGGATGTTCAGTGACAATGGATGCAAAATGTCTGCGAAGATAAACGGTATTGATCGAGTGGGAAGTCCACAAATATGGCCGGTGACTGCGGCAGGGGCGGGCACGGCCTTCGTGCTTGAAGAATGCAGACCTGCCTCAGGCACGCAGCGGACGGGACGGGTGTTTAGAGGAAAAGGAATGTTTTTTTGTTCAGAACTGGGATTTGTCTGCTGTGTGGTCCAAGTAGTCCCAACCACACAGACATGCAGACACACACACATGTACAGGTACACAGGGACGGACACACAGAAACATACACACACAGTCCCAGGCACACATTGAAAAAGATGCCCTTAAGCAGTATTCCTCTATTCTTTTTTTTGATATTTAACAAATATGTCAGAAGGAACGGAAAATGAATAGATGATACAAGGTAGAGTGGACCCTCGACTCCTTAACAAGGAAGAAGGGAAAGTGCATAAAATGTCGACATCGAGCTCAAGGCCAGTGACGAGGGCTGCCCCTCTGGTCTCGTAAATCCCGGTAACAAGACAGACGTTACCAGTCATAACGCATTTCATGCTCGCATGGTGTCATTTCCATAAATACGGCATATACAGAGCGCGATGATGAGTGCCAACTCAGGTCACTGGGGGAAAGACAACTGTTAATGAAGGAGCTTTAGTTGTCAACATGAGGTTTTGAAACTTGTCTCAAAAGGATGTTACAAAACTGCTGTAAAGAAATAAACACACATCTATGTGTGTACATGTATAAATATATATATATGAATAATTTTTTTCCCTTCAGTGTTTGTCCAGCAAGAATCTAGACCACTGCATAAGGAGGGACATGACCCTTACGTTCACAGAGGCACTAACTGTTCTCGTTTTCTTAGGTATGTCCCAAATGATGTCACTGACATGCTTTTTGTCAGGCCGTACCCGGGTACTGCTGCTATGCAGTCCAGGCTTGTTGGATGATTTCAGTCCAGGTCACCAAAGCCACCGCCTGCTTAGTGATTGTCTTTGCAATGGAGAGAACGTCCCTCACTGCTCCATGCCCACGGACAAGAGGGGCCCCCCTCCACTCTGTGCAGAAGTAAAGTATACCTTGTAAGTCTGATCTCTGAGTACTTTTAACCCCTCACCACCTCAGACAACTCTAAGCTTCCAGTCTCACTACGGACCGGTGGAGTATTTAACTTTCAACAGCTCCCAGTTCTCTCTAAACTAGAAATACTAAGAGTGTGGAGAGCACCCGGTTAAACTCCCTCTGCCCTAGCCTCCAGAAGGCTGTCTTCCTTCCAAGCCCCCACAAACAGCTGCAGAATCACGAACATCATGCAAAGAATAGATTTTTTAAGGGACTTTTTCCTGTGGGAAGAAACATCCCTCTTTCCCCCTCCCAAAACAAAAGCAAAAGGAAAAAGCAAAAACAATTCTTCCTGTCTGCTTAACCTTTTTACCTATCTACCTAATCTGTTCTTCTATCTCAAGCTCTGTGGCAAGGACAGACAGACACCTGACTATTACTTGGCCATGTTCCCAAAGGGTCCCTTCAAATCAGTCCCAGTAGGGGTTGTATCCAAACTTGCGTATCCAGGAGATTTAGCAACAGACCCAAATATCCTCAGGTAAACCAACATTTCTCCTGCCCAAGCCCGTCCCCAAAATCTTCCATCACAGACACACGTAAAAAACCTGTACAGAGCATGGAAACACCCAGGTATCAATAAGACTTCCAGACAGTTGGGGTTACACACATTCACTGATTCATTCATTCATTTATTCATCAATGCAACAGAAATTTACTCCAGGCACTGTGCTGGGTGCTATGAAGCTGCAAAGATAAAAACGGTACTTCTCTGCCCTTGATGAGCTTTAAACTCTGATAGTGATTTGGGATTAGATCACCTCTGAACTCTACACGATAATGTTTTTGGGGATTCATTAAAGGGGGCGGAGGAGGGGGGATGGGAACAGGGACTCCTGATTTAAAGGAGGACACAAAAAAACGAAGGATTGGAAAATGAGGATTATTAGAGGAAGCTGGAGGAAGCACTGTTATTTGGCGCAGAAGAAAAAAGCTGAAGTGATGACTTAATGAGAGTGTTTAAGTGCATAGAGGATGGACTCCATTATGGTCCTATCATCCGTGAATTTATCTAAAACCCTTTTCGCACCAAATTATCTTTTTTTAGTCTGTGCTAGTTCTTGGAGTACGGAGTTCCTTATGCGGACGGCCTGCTGTGCAAAATAGCACATCCTTTTGTATGTTCTGAAATGTCTTCCTCTGAGCTCATAGGAACTTGCGCTAATTCAGAGTTTCCAGGGTTTAGTGAGTATATCCCCGTGTTGTGGGCCCCACTGTACCCTGCATGGTTTGGGGGGGCTTCTTTTATATCCTTCCTCAAGTGTCTGTTTTTCTGAAGAGTCCTTGTCTTTCCTGATAGAGAAGATGGTCAAAGTTTGTTATCAAATTGGCTACGGATTTTCCTGAGACTTCTCTACCTCTGATGTGTCTTTTTAGGGATGTGCTAAACACAACAAATCGGTCAATCAGTACACTGTATTTCAGTGACTCTAACCACTCTCCCACACATTTTAGCATCTCTAAAATTAAGGTGTGTCCTATAATCAATGTCAAGGAAGCAATTAATTGGTGACATGATTTTTCCTTGGCGATAAGGAAAGATAATGGTGTGTCCTCACCTTCACTCTCAAGTTCGCAAAAGACAGTATTAGCATCTCCTGGGTTTCCTTTGTGGAACGGTATTGCCAAGGCGTGATGCTGATGTTTCTGAGACGGCCCGTGGGTGCTCCAGGATTTGGCTAATTTGTGTATTTGTTCATTTAGGTGCTTTTAAAATTCCAATAATTTAATTCAATTAAGGTTTTTTTAGGTGCTTTTTCCCCACAAACATCTTTTCCGTCTCAGAGACCAGGGCGGTGTCTCTGTTATTTATAACTCTTGGTGTAACGCAGCATACCCACCAGTACCTCAATGATGCCAGCCGTAAGACTGGCAAGCAAGCAGCTGCAACCTGGCTCCAATTCGTGACCTGCTTTCCCAGGCAAACCCCTCAGGATTAGTTTTCTTCGTTGGCTCTGTCTAGAAGTTTAGGGAAAGAGTATCTACCCCTCATCATCCCTACTGATTTGAGGAGAAAAGCCAAGACAATGTGAGGAGGGCACTCTGAGCTCCTCGGGAAAAGAAATTGTAGAAAACAGCATGATATCATCGTTATTGTCACGTTGACCATGTCCGTTGAAATCTAAGCCATTCTGGAGAATGGATTTTCAACTAAAGTACCGCTCTGTAATCGGAGCTTAATTGGAGGCAGAGTCTGTTCAGCAAGATTCTCGGCGTGAGCCCCTCTCCATGGCAGATTGTATTTCACTTTGCATAATGAGGCGATCTTTCTATTTACTGATTATTTCCTTATGTAACTTGAGCACTGAGAGGAAGTCACCACCAAGACCTCAAACTACTGACTAATAAACACATTCCCAACTCCCGATGTGCAGAGCACTTAAGATGCCTCTCTAGCTTGCACATCGAGGTTTGTGCACAATATATGGCAGAGGTCATATTTTGCCAGAAGGCGAAGTCTACATTCCTGCCATTTTGCTTAGAAAGCTAGAAGGAAAAGAACAAAGTAATGTCTCTGTGGCTGGCATCTTGAGGGTATGAGACAGGATATGAAATTCCTAGAGTTGCCCTAATCATAGCACAACTGACATTAGCATAGCACTTTATAATTTCATATTTATTTGCTTCCCATCAGCATCATGATAGAAATAAGTAGAACAGGTATTATCCCACTTTGTATATGAGAAAAGCAATAATTAGAGCAGCTGATTTGCCCAAAATCACACAGTTAATGGTTGGCAGAGCCAAGAATTGTATCCAAGAGTTTGGATCTACAATCCTAGTGTCATGCTGCCTTCCCATGACAGCCGCCCATATCCCAGGCCTTACCCCAAGCTCGTGACAGCAGGACTAGCATCCGTCAGGACCGTGTCCTTGATGATTCAAGGAGGGGAGCCAACAACCTTGCAACACTCTCCTCAGCTCATTTCCTCAACCTTCCACTTTGCTTTCGGAGCATAAGTCTGGTGGACTTTAGCACTCTGATGGGGAACTCGACTTTCCAGAAATAATGCTTTCCCCCCATTATCCCTATAACATCTTCCTTTTTGTTTTCTGCATAGAATTTATCCTAATATGCACCTTTTGTTTATGTATGTTTGTTTACTGTCCACCTACCCTATAGAATGTGAGGTGTCCATGGGAACGTACCGTTACATGCCCAGGGCTTAGCACAGTGCCTGACACATAGTAGGCATCCAACAAATATTTGTTAAATGAGTGATTGAATAAAAGGTGCTTGAAATGACTAAATTTCCCAATCAACACCGATGTCAACAGCACGGACTTTTGCAAGTGAGCCATTTTACTACAGATTTTATTTCCTTAAACAAACCTGTGTTCAAGGCAGTCATGGCATTTTGTAGTGTCAACCCAGAGTGTTGAATTGCACTGCCAGGAATAGCATATCATCTGCATTTAATTATACATTTACTCTATTATAAAGCATGGTTATCTCATTACAACTGGAGGCAAATTAAAAGGAATGCCAAATAGCACACTAGGGACCGCTATAGTGATATAGTCGAGACTTGAGAATAGCAGTGGTCGTATTTATGGTCTTTTTTCTGGGCTCAAGTACCGTCATAATTTTTGGTATTAACTCAACGAACCCTCTAATTTTCCCAAACTTATATAAGCAAACCTTGGTAACCTGGCAAGAAAAAAACAACCCTATATTCAATGTAGCGTGTATCTTATGCTTTCAGCAAAGCTGAATCTCTCCTCTGCCCATAAACCATCTCTTGTAAAGCTCAGCAAAGCTTCATGAAAAATCTCTAGCTTCTCTCAATGGCGTTGAGTTTCTCTGTGCAGACACTGTGCAGTGTTGGTCGATGTGCTTGTTAAATGGACCCAATGTTTATGTTTGAGTTAGAACTGATGACACTGACATAAGTCAGTATCACTGTCCTTGGTCTGCTCCTCGGGATAGGAACTGCATGCATTTACTTCTAGCAGGTTGGATGGACATCAGTGGTAAATAATAAATTATAAATATTCTACTGCGGATTGGCAGCAGCCACTAACAGCTTTAAACTTACTTCCAGGACTTTTGAACCCATAACATCTCCTCCATTCATCCTTCCCTTTCCCAATACGTTACTTTGTTTTGAAAGAATCCCACTCATCTCCCAATAGAGAAACACAAAGACTGACTTCATCTGCTGCCAGGAATATGATCCTAATGCTGAGACACATTAGGGTATAGAGACAGGTTCTTGCTAAAAAAATAAAATTTCTTTGGGCTCTCAAATTATAGGACTACATACTAATTTATGAACCAACAAAAATGAAATAAGATGTTTGTCTTTTGACTCTTAGTATGTTTGAGGGACAGAAGTTCAAGGTCATCCATCTAATTTAATAATCCAATGTCTCCCCATCACAGATGAGGAGACCCAGAGAAGTGAAATGGCTTGTCCAGGGTGACGTGGTTACTTAGACACAGAAATGGCATCTTTGTAATGTCCAAATCAATATGACCTGTGGATGCCAGCAAAGAGGATATAGCTAGGTTTGTAGATGTATTCACCGGGCGTAATGTTGCTAAAGTCTCTTTCTGAGTAGCCATCAGTGTTTGTGGGGCTTGGTTCACTCGACTCCAACCCTGAAGCTTCCTGGAATTAAGACAGCCTCCTTGGGAGCCCTTGGTCTTTGTTGTCATCCTGGGATGTGGTTACCTTGGTGCACTCTTTGAGTCGGTGGGCTGGGGGGTGGGGTGAGCAGTGGTGGCTGAGGAGAGGGAGGAGGGAGAAGGAAAATGAAGAGGGTGCAAGTCCTCTGTGGGCCAGGGAGAGACCCTTAGTGGCAGAGGATGCCTGTTCCTCATTTCAGCTGTTCCAGACATGAAGAGGAATCCCCTTGTTGTAACTCCTACTCTGCCTGACCCGGGAATAGGAATGGCTTAAAGGGAAATGCTCGCCTGTTACCTTCTAGAATAGCCCCCTTCTAGGTCAGGTTAATTGCAGAGCCTTCACTTTCTGGGCAGCACTCTTGGTTTCAAAAAGCAGCTGCTATCTATGGAGGAAAAAAGTTTTTTTGGACACATCCCCGGCATAATTTGGTTAAGTCCTGAGATCACTCTTGGGAATTTAATTAAAAAAACACTATGATTCATCTTATGATTAGACAATTACAATAAGAAATAGAAAGTTGTACTAGTCATTGTGTTCACGTGATAGATCCCCGGAAACATTACATTTCAGTCTCCTCTTTAAGGCTCAGTCTCACGTCTAGCTTTGCGGGCAGGGCCCCAGTGGAGTTTGCGGGAGGTGGGTCCACAGGGAAATTGAAGGTGATTCTTCTGCACTGTTATTGGTTCGTGTATGCAGGACTCTGGTCTCCTACTTCCTCAGAAGACTGTGTCTTCCATACACTACGCTTCCGGAATGTTAGCTATTCCGTCTTTATTCACATCCGGAGCCACTTTACAGCGTAATGTGACACTGGGCTGAGCTGTAGCGTTGACTCTCTGAAGTCTCTTTAAATATGAGCTTCTAATGACTTTGGTCAGAATTATCACCAGAGAGGTGAGAACCTAGCAATCAACAACTGTGTAAGTTGTCCTTAAACAGACAAACAAACAAAAACAACTATTTCACCGTCTAAAATGTAGCAACATTCTAAACTGTGATTATTCTGAGAAGCAAAAAGCATGGTGACCATGTTGCCAATTACTCTGTGTACATGAAAGGGCCAGAACGCACACGATTCCAACCAGCTAAGAACTTCCCAGGGCTGCTTTGCTGGAGATGAACGTCTCAGTGTGATGAATCGCTCCAGGGGCCACCCTTCCCCTGGTGGCAGGGCCTGGCCTGCCTTTGGTGGCCTGGGCTGATCTTAGCAGACATCTACTATCGGTGGGTTTTGAAGAGAAGGTGTAGCAAAGTGGTTAAGACTGCCTGGAAACGAAATGTGGGCCCACTGCCCATTAGATACAGGACTTGGACACGTTGGTGCCTCCAATTTCTCACCCATTGTCCATAAAATAGGAACAATAATATCACTAACCTTACAGAGATGTTGAAATAATTAAATACATTAATACATATTAAGCATTAGGATAATGCCTGGCACACAATAAGTACTCAGAAATGTTCTACTTACTATTAATGATAATTAGATCAAACTATCTAATAGCAATGTTGAAGAGGGAGCAAACCATAAAATTTTATCAATTTCTTGGCCTCCATGAAAACTGCTACGTAAGTGCAATGGAAAAATCATTGACTTAGAAATTACTTCCAGCTGTGCTACCCTGGACTCATTACCTTACCTCCCTAAGATCCAATTTCTTATCTGTAAAATGAAGTAGTAACATCCACCTCACAGGGCTGTTATGAGGATTAAATAACATCCTACACGGGAAATATTGTTCCTAACACAGACTCACGGTCAATCTATATCGCTTCCCTTCCCTTCCCCGGCCAAACTGAGGTCAGCTGAGAAAGAATGCAATGCTTTTGAGTCAGAGTTCTCAGAACAACAAGGGAAATTAATTATTAATCCAGTGAATGTTCATTGAGCACCTACAATGTGCCAGGCACGTGGGATACAATGGAGAATGGGCCCTGCTCTTCCAGAGCTTGCGTTGTGCTGGAAAGGTTGCCTTGGTGGACAAGAGATCCTCATCTTCACATTCAAGAACGTTCAGAGAAAACACTGGTGATTATTTCGTGGAAGAGAAGACCCAAGGACATTTTTGTTCGAGAAGGAAGTTGCCTTTGGATTCTTCTCTCTCCTTGAGTTGATCTGCCAAGACCCATCCCACCACAGCACCTGTGCTGGTGCTTCACTCTCCATGGGGAAAAGAGAAGTCCAAGGGAACTGCATGTCACTGATTTGGCTAATTCCACTGTCCCATCTGTCTTCATGGCTCAGGATCTTCAGTTGCAGTCCTGGAATTCCTTGGAACTTGAGACCAAATAGTGGTTCTCAGGAAGAGCTTACTGGCTGACTTAGCAGAAATTTGGAAAGGTGACTGCATGCTGTGGTGCTTCGTGGAGCTCAGAGTCATGAAATTCGTCCCTTGGGAGCTTAACATTGTACCTCATCAAAGCTACCTCTAACCAAATGAAGAATTTATAAGAAGAAAAACTGCAATCTGTGGAAGGGAGACGTGTGGTGGAGCGGAAGAAGGCTGAGCTTGGAACTGGACAGGCCTGGAATCAGGAAAGGAAAGTGGTTATTTCTGGAATCAGAAATACCTTGCTTCTATCATCTCACTAGCTGATGTTACTGAACCATTCTGTGCCTCAGTTTCTCAATCTGCACCATGGGGATAATAGCTTTAAAAACTTCATAAGGTTGAGTCTAATTAAGGTTCACCTGAAAATGCTCTGGGGGAGAGAAAGAAGGTGCTGTTCCAAGAGCATGCTGGGCGTGACAAGTGGGGAGACTGCCATAGGCAGGAAAATGGCAAGAAAAATGTGCCATGTGTTCACTGAGTATGTCCACTATGTTCTCTCCTTTGAGCTGGGGAAAGAAGAGAGATGGGAGGAAGAAACATTAATTGAGTATTTGACCGCCAGCCACTTTCCACACATTATTTAATTAAATCTTCACAAAATCCTTAAGAGGTGGTAGCTTACATGATCTATAGTTTGCAGATGAGGAAACAAATGGAGACTCCAAAAGTTTACAGCCAATAAATGGCAGAGCTAAAACTCAAACTCCATCTAGCTTATTTCCAAAATCCATTCTCTGCCCACTCTTCAGAAGATGAACAAGACTTTCAAAGACAAATCTTTTTTCCACGGAGCTCACTGTCTAGTATAGAAGGAGAACACTGTCACTGTGTAGATGGCATGGCTTTCATATTTACACACTGTGCTGTGCAAATGGAGCTTTCTTCCTTATATTTGAATTTACCTTAACTCAGCTTCCACCAACGGGAAAAATTTTAATCTTGCCTACATAAGGTAAACACACTCACTTCTACTATTTTTCTTCCTCAAATTTTTTTTGGATAAATATTCAGCCAGTTTGGGATTTTTTCCTCCTCTTCCTTAACCTAGAGATGGTCTACGTTCTAAACACTTGAATAATTTTCCTGTATGTTGTGTGTGGCAGTTCTCTGGTCTTACTCACCTTTGCTGCGGGAAAATTCATACACTTCTATACCCACTGCCCTGTGCTGATTGTCATGGTCCCATCGTGGTCCAAGCCCCACCCTACCATGGCGATGAGATGTCTATTTCATGACGCTCACGTGAATGTCCTTTTCTCATTACGCTTTCCAACACGTTGCAATTTTTCAGGACAATATTGAATTCATCACCTAAGATAGTTGATAATTGGGAGTATAAACTAACTATCAGCCCTTAAGTTGTGACTCTGGGCTTTACCTGAAAACTCCCCAGTGTTTTGAAGTTGAGGACTTTGAGTGTTTAGCACATAGCTCAGAGCCTGGTAAACAGTGGGTGCTCAATAAATGTCTACTTTAAGACAATGTAATAGGAATTCATAAACACTGAAAAAATACTTAAGAACCAAAGACAGGTCTTCCTGGCTGAAGAGCAGGAAGTGATATCCACAGCTCTTCCTTGAAGATCTTATCTGTCCTTAGCCCATCTCAAAGGAAAAAATATAAGGGTGTGGCTGAGGAAGGAAGTTAAGGTCGTATGGGTGGTTAACTGGGGGGAGAAAAGGGAGACACGTTCTGAGCACTGACTGTGTGTGAGACCCGATGCCAGCCCATCCGAGCCAGCTCCGCGAGGAAGGCTTTGCCTGTGCTGATCGTCATGATGAAAAAAATATGGCAGAGAATTTTTTATTCTCTTTTAGTCCAGACAAAATGGTTTTGGACTTCTTTTGAAATTCGTTTTACTAAACTCAAGGGAAAACATAATGACAAACTATTTCACTTACATAAGGATATAAATTTTCCAGAATGTAGGTGTCGAATCCAAATTTGGATGAGATCTAGCTACAAGCTGGCTTTGATATGAATATTTCCAAGCTACTGCACTTTGAAACAAACTCACCAAATCCTGTAGCCCAAAGGGTTAATTCTGGCTAGTTTTTTTTCTGGAGAAGTGTGACTTTGGTAAGAAAGGATGTCAGAGAGTTAGTGTGAGCAACTGTGCCTAAACATTAAGCAAGGACCAGGTAGAAATTCTAGGAAAAGGGAGAAAGGAATAATAATTATTAGTTTCCTATTAAGTACAGGGCATCTAAACACATTGACTACCACACTAGAAAAAAATTTCCCTGGGGCCACAGTGTTTTATTAAAACAAACGATCCTTTCTAATTTGTTATTTTTTGTTTTCTGTGCATGAGTTATATACAACGCAATCCATGCTTTTAGAATTAAATTGTCAGTATTGATTGTAACATAAGAACATCAACAAGTAAGATTTTCAAAAACGAACTGCAGGGTTTTGCTTCATGAGGCCCCAGACCCAAAACTAGCCTGAATTAAGTACAACTCACATGGCCATCAGTGTGTTGAATCGTGTTATGCTTACAACTTTATAAGATGGATATTATTATATCCATTTTATAGCTCGGGAAAATACAGCTCAGAGAGTTTAGAAAACATGTTTGGTTAGTAAGTGACAGAGCCAGGTTTTGTTCCTGTTTGGAGGGTTTGACTTGCTGAGGGGCATAGCAAAGGCCTGGACCCTGAATTGGAAGGGCAGGCTTGGTGTCAGGAGGCCAGTTGGGCAGAAAGCACAGCAGGGAATGTGGCCAGAGCAGACCTCAATAGCCAGCACCAGAAGCTGTGTGTAGATGAAGCCCACTGGAAGGATTCGGGCTAAGCACAGGAAAAAGGGCAGAATCCAAACTTTATCAGCTTGGAAAAGAGTGTTTCCAGGCTCAGACCCTCTGTGGCAATATCTATTGCACTGAGCATCAATCCTGGGGCAGGGCCTGTCTGCCTCCTGCCTGGGTCTGAAGCCACTTTCTTGGCGTGTGCAGAGGCAGCTGTTTGCAGATGCTGCTCCTCCGAGGAGGCCTCACACCTTCCCTGGTGATGCAAAAAACAAGCCTGATAACACGTAGTGCCTTTAGTATCAGAAATGGAAATTTGGGTCAAAGCTTGTTTCTAAGACAGGAAGCAGAAATGTGGAGGTCAAAGGTCAGGGAAGGTCCATGAATCTGCCTAACAATAAGGTGATAAGAAGGAATGAGGTCAGTGATAGAACCCTTGTCCTGGACTTGGAATTTTCCCGGGAGTTCCATGGGGGGGGGTGTGGGATATAATTCACCTGTCAGGTGGTTTACAAAAGGGGACATGTATACCCTGGATTCCAGAGGTCTTCTTAGTACCACCTGTAAAAGCCAATGACTGCTGTTGTTTCTCAAGCGTTGGTGGCTAAATGAAATGATCTACCAGCTTCAGTGTGAACTAGTTATAGTGCGGTGGACAGTGTCATGATGTCGATCATTCCCTCTGGAAATGCAGGTGTAGAAAAGACAAGGTTATGAGTCCAGACGTGGAAGGGAGGTTCTCTTTATTCTTTCGTGTTGACATGGCAGAGCCTGTAATTTGAGAGTGGCCTGGTTCTTATAAAAGTCTAAGTTCCCCAATTTTGCCCAAGGCTGCTCCTAAATTTTCTCCTCTGAGAAATGAGGTGGTGCTACCTCTTCTTGCACCCAATGAACAGGTATCACAGAGGAAGCCCACCCACTAGGTCAACTTTGAAAGCCACAGTGCAACATCCCCCACCAGGAGACGCGGCATGTTCTGCGTTTAGTGATGTCAGCACGAGCCTTCCTTTCATGGCGGCAGAGCCAAGAAGAACATACGTTGGCCCGAGGGTGGGATTTTCAATTTTCTATGAAACATCCAATTCATATCCCACGATCCATTTTCTTTCCGATCCCTGGGCTGGAGTGTTGATATTGGTTTGCCTGGAGGAGCGGTGCGCTCCTCGGGTGGCGTTTAGAACCGCCGGCTGCCTTATTGAATACCAGCCGGAGCCGCGAGTCGCCGCTCTGCTCTTCTATGCATCGACCACCACCGTCAGGTTTTATTAACAGGGGAGACAGCTTTCTAATGAAATATGGCCCTTAACTTCCTTTTATATTTGGTAATATCCTGAACTCTTTATCCAAATGAAGCATAAAGCACTTACAACTGTGTTTTTGCCATTGCACTGACCGAGGAATATATTCATTTGCAGTAACATGGGATTCAATGGAGTGGAAAATAAGCTCTGAAAATTGCTCTTGCCACGAAATTGTATCAATAAATAGGAAAAGCCCATTTAGATTTCACTGACCAATCTCCCCCCCGTGACAGAAATTAATATGGCCAAGTGGTATGTGTTGAAGGTAAGAAGCAGGAAGCTCCAGGGCTGAGCCGGCCGTGTGTCAAGGCCTGCCTGGTGCGGCTGACTGACCACACTGGCCGCAGGGCCAGCTACAGGTAGCTTTGTAGGGGGTAGGGGACGGGGGGAAGAAGTGTGCGGGAGGCAAAGCCTCGGGGGGTAAAGCCGGAGGAGAGGTGCCGGAGCACCCATCTGTCAGTCACCGACCACACTCTTACCATGGCATCTCTGAGTCTGCGAGAATGAACCCTTTCCCCAAAGGCATCCAGCCCAAGTTAAGAAAATGAAAAGCAGGTTTCATATTGTGCTTCTTTGAGTCAGGGTGGCTTCTGGCTATTAATTTCAATATATTATATTCTCATAAAAAATTCCTAACAGACACATCCAAAAACAAACACACGGTTGATCTGTGGTTTATCCATGTGGAGATGAATAAAACATCAAGTTCAGGTGTAAAGGAGTAAATTATGGTGTTAAAAATGTGTGGAAAACACAAAGACTTGTGAGCGATGATATGGAAGTAAAGTTAAACTACGAGTCAGAACCGACAATTTCTGCATGATTTGGGGCAAATTGTAGCATCTCTGAACTCGGTTGCCATGTTTGTAAAATGGGTCTAATGATGGCTATAGTGTTTGCTGCTCAGGGTTGTTGCAATTAAATGAGATTGTGTGTGTGAAAGTCATTGTGACAATCTGCAAACATTTAAGGCACTATTGTTATTCTCCACCATCAGCACTGATGCTGGATAACAATAATCACAAAGGCAAATTACACCTCTGAGAACTACTGTGTGCCCCCAGAGGCAGAATGATGCGGTGAAAGAGGATGAATCTGGAACTCCGGGGAGCGGGACCCCAGTGCTGCATGTGCTGGGGCAGCTAACTTAACCCCTCTGCTCTTCACATCTATAAAGTGAGATGGCTGCACTGGACCATCTCCAAAATTTCCTCCCGGCACCAAATTTTGTGTCTTTGATCAAAGAGGCATCATAATAAAAACCAAGATGATGAGCTAGGAATGAAAGAACATGTTTTGTCATTTCTAAAACAAGAAGATCACAATTCTCTTGTGATTTAATGTTAAAGGACAAGGTCATGGAGGAAATTTTGGAATTGTTTTTGGAGAGCTATACTCTGGGGTAAATTTATCTTGAACCAGAATCACAGCGTTTGTGCTATTATCTGAAACCTTTAGATTTCTCTTTTTACCTCCCTTTTGAATCATCTGTCCAATGTCAGTGAAGCCTGCTAAAGATGGTAGACTCCTTTCCTTTCCAGATACCCACTGAGAGTCTTAAGTCTTGGCAAAGATGCAAAAACCCTGTTTGCACATACCCGTTGCCACCCTGGTAGAGACTGGCTCTATTCCCTGCTCCCCTTGCCAATAGAGGTGCCTTGGGGACCTTCTCTTAGTCTGGACATGCAGAACAAAAACCAGGAGAGCATCCCTGGCCTCTTGCTTGTTGGCTAAGCCCCTTCCCAGCTCTCTAAACGGTTGTCAGGAGGCCCTGACAAGTGATAAGTCCATGCGGCGCTCAGCATGGCAGTGCAGGGCCATGTTCTCCCTCTGTGCACGCTTGTCAGACTGCCCCTTCCGCCCTGCGGGGTTTCAGCTGCCTTCATTAGTCAGAGAATAGCAGATGATCACACAGCCTCATAGCAGGTGGAACAGGGAGGGAACATCGAGGTGTAGTCTGTGTCCCATTAGCAACGTGGGTAAACGGGAGTCTGCTGTGTTCCGTGGCTCCAGTTAGTTGCCAGTTATTCTCCTGGAGAAAGTACAACTCCTCCCTCAAACTTTGGGAAAAGTTTGTCGACGCAGAGTCAATGGTGCTCAGCACAATGTAGCGGTGAGGATTGAGACTCTGCCTTTGGCTGCCTTGATGAAAGCACCCAGGCTATCTCTGGAGGCCGGCCAATATTATTTTGGATTAATGAATAACGTAAGAAAGCATTCTCTCTGGAAAATCTCAGATAACACAGACACACGAAAGCTCATGTTCCACCACTCATCAACGCCGTAACCCTCCCCAGAGGAGAACACTGTCATCCATTTGTGTTTCAGTGAACCTAGAGCTGCAGTAACAGGGTGATGAATGGGAGCTCAGCTGGTATCAGGCATCTCCCTGCAGGGCTCTCTAAGAGACCCTCCTACCATCACCCCACAACTCCCTCCTCAAAATGTATAAGAAACGAAGTGGAGTTGGGATTTGTTAGTTTAGGAAAAGAGTACTGTGGGTTTTCCCTTCCATCTTCTTGGGGAATTAGAAGAGGTGCTTTAGCCTAATGAGGAAGGCTCCAAGAGAACTGCTTTTATATTTTGGGAGTCATCTTCAAGAAGGGGAGACTGGCCTTTAACTCACTAATTAGACATCTGCTTAGAGCGTGGACTTGCTGGTCCTCATGTAACACCTATTTGAGCAGGGTGCAAATAGAATGAGGCAGAGCAGAATGAAGCAGCCACACCTTGCTTGGTTTGGGGAGCATAAAGGAGATTCCTGTGCCCCAGGTGGACATGGAAGAAGGTAGCAAGAGGGCTCTCGCTATCACCTGAGCAAGATGGCCGACTTCCAGAAGATGAGACCCTGTCAACAAGAGAATGGGGTTTCCAACGACGGGGGAGGTGGGTCAGAAGAGATCAAATCAGAGCCTTTTACCTGTTTCAGAAAGAATTCACTCATGTTTCTGAAGGAAAGGTGTCTGCTAACTCAATGGCATCAAAGGGCAGACAGTGTTAGCCAAGAGAGAACCCCAAAAGCACAGAGGCCCCAATTCTACCTCTCTACTCCCGTACAATGGAGGAAAGAGATGGAGAAGAGAAAACAAAGGGGCAGACTACCCTCCCTCCTCCCTCCAAATCCCTCTGGCCAGGGGTGGGCAGACTGGGTGGGGAGGGAGGGTATATGACTGATTATTCACACCAGGATAAATGGATGGGATGAAACTGGGATGCTTAATATGTGAAAGTGATCAGAAAGCTGTGGGATCTGTCCTGCGTATCATTAAAGGCCTGGACAGGGAGATTCAACATAGTTAAAGGCAGTGAGTGAGGAAAAAAAAATCAATTTCTTATTTTTATCTCAATGAATCAGACTTTTCAATAAACTAGTTAGGTACAGAAAGATATAGTGTCATTTGTGTTTTTTAACATTAATAATGTCATAATGTATATATCATACTGTGGCTTGCTTTTTTCACTTGGTAATACATCTCAGAGATCTTTGTATGTCAATATGCTTGGATTTTGATGTTATTTATGACTGCTGCACAGCCTTCCACAGTGCTGCATACCTAGAGCTTATTTAGCCTTTCTGATGATGGGTTTTCAACTGCCGTGCACAGCACAGACTATGAGAGAGGGTGAGGTCTGCCATAGATGTCTAAAGTCAGGACAGTCAGGCCTTCTGGACTGATTAAGAGCTTATCCAGGATTTCTCAATCCCTGGTGCTCTCTAAGGCTGGGCTGTAAGGACGCAGAGGTGGGAGGAAGTTGCAGAACAGAATGCCGAGGGATAGAATTGTCTTCTCCTCCTCATCCTCCCAGTTACTGTTCCTCAAAACCCCCGTGTTACAGAGGTAACAATGAAGCCAGTGATTTTGGGTCAACACTGTTTTCTCACCTACGAATTAGAGTAAATTCATTCTTTCTCCTCTCAAATTTGGATTTTGTAGAAATTAACCAATAATGTCAGAAAAGTACTTTGAAAATCTTGAACTGGAGCAGATTTATTACAAACTCAATGGCTTATTAAAATAAATTTCCATACCAGGTAGATATAATATTTCATATACATTTGTCAGATGCATATATTCTAACCTTTAATTTACGTTTTAAAGTAATACCTGCTCATTACCAAGTAATTACTGAACAGATATACGGGTATCCAAATACCTATATGCAAAATTAAATAGACAATGCTGAGTGCAGAATATAGTAATGATCTCACATTTTATAGGACTCTAGTCATCATGGTCAGACATCCATAAACACATCTTAAAATTTAGTGAGTTCTTCCTCCTATTCCTAAAAATTTTGTTTTTTATTGTCTTCTTTACAGCCTCCCTCATGACACTTTAAAAAGAGAGAGTCAGACTTTCACTCCATGGAACTATCTCTAAAATATCTCTTCTCTTCTGTTTTCTCCCAGGAATAGAAGAATCTGGCATTGTACTTTCTCCCTCTATAAGTAGGGGTAAGTTTTCATTGATTTTCCCATTGTTTTGAGTATTTGGTTCTGTCTACCTTCCAAATTCTTAGTGTTAAATTTTTAGCAACAAGTACATTATTATTGTTATACACTGACCCAGGATGGCTGATAGCATAAACCTGTGTTCCTAGTCAACATTAGGAAGCACGGCTGCTCCAGACACATTCTCCCAATTTATAATTCTATTTTAAGCTCTCATTTGCAGGCATCAGTCAAGTGCCACAGGCTGGCCACTGGGTATAGATACAGGTGAAGAAAAGCCTAATTCCTCCTGAAAACTTAGCCCTCAGATGAGCCACCTGCCAGTGATTTTTTTTTTTTTTTTACTCAGAAGAAAAATAAACATAAATCACTTGGTATGTCTGACAATTTTTTATTAGAAGGATTTATAGAATCACAAAACCAGAAGAGAAACTAAGAGCCCATGGAGGCCATTCCCCTGCCTTTCGGCAGGTCAACAATTGGCTTCCTAAGTAGATTGGCTCTCTTCGCTTTTTATAGCTTTTCAGAATAAGAGATTACATTGCTCATTCTGGACAAGTCATTCCAATATTTAACAATCCTCACATTTTTCTCACTAAGAAGTAGAGTTGGAAACCATTGGCTTCTCATCTGGCCAAGTCTTGGCATTGGCAGGTGAGCTAATTTTCTACATTTGAAGACATTATCTTTGTTGACACAAATAAGTCTTTGTTTTTATTCATGTCCTTTTAGTGTCTTTTGTTCTATACTTTCTCCAAGTGTCCGGGGTCAGGTCTGGAAGGGCTACCTCCGCCACTTTCCCATGGACAGAGCAGGCCAGATGCCAAGAGGACCTTTAGGATTTCTTTAACAAAAGGAGTGCATAGAAAAGAGAAAAGACAGATGGCTTCCTTTGTACCTGATAGATTCCCACTGACTGAGCATCTGTGAGAGGAGTGGGAGGTGTTTACTCTGAGATTCTGTTTGTATCAGTAGGCAATCAAATGTAAATTTTGGAACGGTTTCTGCAGAGGTGAAGGCAGGAGGCTCTGCAAACCTGTTGCCTTAGTCGGCCATCTAGCCGCCATTTCCCCAGCTGCTCCACGTCAGGCAGAGCTCGCTTTATCGTCACACCCTTTGCAGTGATTCCTGCCACCTGAAGATAAGCAGGCCAATGAGTCATCCCTGCAGGGCCACACGACCTATGTTTTCAGGGGAAGGGATGTGCCACAGCTCAGGAGGTGTCTTTTCCTTTGATGGTTTAGCTCCTTACCTTGTCCATCCTGGGGGAAGCAATCCTAGAATTGATGCATGATCAGTGATTACAGGTAGCGGTGGATTAACAGCTCAGATTCCAGCTCTTACAAAAGCAAAAATATGCATTATTAGTATTAAGGATGCTTGTATCCTCTAGTCTAGATTTCTTCCCGATATCAGGGTAACAGGTTACAGAACGAGTAATTCAAAGTTGCTCAGAGAGCTCAGAATAAAAAGAAGTGTTACAAGAAATGTCACACAGTCTACAAAAGACTGGAATTTTTTAACTGAGTATATTCCTGCTGAGCTGTTATCATGTGCTGTGCAAGGAAGACGTCTTGTCTATCTTTAAGAGCCTTGTCAGAGAGGACCTTTTGGTATGTGACGTGCAGTGCTAAATAATGCTGCGAGGAGCTGTTCCAGATCAGGCGATGTCTGAGTGGAGTCCTCAGAGATGAGTGGGATCCAGCTAGGTGACAGAGGAGAGGAAAGGCCAGGGCAGAGAGAGGGGCAAGAGTGAGCAGCATCTCCAGGGACTGCACGTAGCTGTCCAGGATGGTGCAAGGAGAGTTAGTCTGAAGGCAATAACGAATTGTTGCGGGACAAGCGGACCATCACATTTGTGGTTTTAGGTCATTTGGGTGGTGAGGGAAGAGGTTTGAAGAAGGATGAATTGATGGAGACAAAGTTGGAGGCAGGGAGACCCTCTAGAAGATTGTTGAAATAATTCATAAAATTGACTGTGGCGGCCTGAACTCAGGTAGTAGCATTGGCAATGGAGAGGGAGGGATGAGTTCGAACCTTATCACAGGGGAGGAATGAACAGAATTTGATTGATTGGCTGTAGCAGTTCAGAGAGAAGGGGCCAAGGGAGACAAAACTTCGTTTTGTCCACTGAGGAGAAGGCACTGAGTTCAGCTTTAGATTTATGAATTGTGAGATGTCTATGAGATATCCAACTGGCAATGCCCAACATTGGTCTGGAGCTTGATTTGAGAGTCATCAGCAGATATACGTAAACGAAACCATAAGAGTAGGTGAATTTGCCCAGAAAATGTGCAAAGAACATATACACACTACCCTTGCTTTAGCCCGACACATAGGTATTCAAGTATTAAATCCAGTGTTCAACATCTACAATGGCATTTTCTCTTGGGCAGTGGTGGACACACACTTACACCCCTGCTCTGCTTTCTGGACTCCACAAACTCCCCCTTCAGTTATTACAAGCTCATCAATGTTTCATGATGCATTTTAGTTTGCAGGGTGATGTGGACAAATGTCTTTTTTTCTGACGGCATAAATAGCTGTCTTAATTTGGGTATCAGCTATGCTCATGCAGCAAAGTAAAATGAGATTGAAGAAAAGCCGTTTCACTATACGTTGATTCCTCTGAGGCAGCTTCACTGATTGACAATTTCCTGCCTTGTTACCAGATGTGGAGGCGGATTGTTTTACTTTTCACTCTGTTCCTTGACTGCCAGAACTGGATTCTGAAACCTCTGTCACTGTGTTGGTTTCCACGGATTATATACACCTGTTCATCCCTGACCGCTCGTGAATTCTTGTGCATGTTTATAGAAACGGGCGTGGGAGGAAGGAGGGACTTTCAAAACTGGATTTCCTAAAGCCTGACAAAAGAGTAAATATTTTTAGATTTTCAAAAATACAATTCAGAGCAGCAAATGCGTGCATCTTGGTGTTCCGAGCAGTTGGAATGCTCTAAATGAGGAAGCACTTGAGCAGCATCTGTGCCTGTCTCTTGGCCACGTCTCTGATTCCCTTTGAGGCGCTGAGAAGTAAGATGACTCTGAGCACCAATTGCTCATAAATTTCTTCTTCTCTTCTGAAATAAATTAGAGCTAGCAGGTCTCCCAATGTGCAGATGCTGCCTCGTTGCGTCAAAGAACATTCCAAGTAGAAGCATTTGCATTCTGGGGACGAGCTCCTGCACTTCTAAAATGGGACTCTGTGGAGAAGCCAGACATGCTTCCCAAATCTATTAGGATGGATGGGATGTGATTCCATGCCCATCTTTATGCTCTTTCATTTGCGCTTGATTTGAGACCCTCACATGCATGTGAGACACATGCTCACATACGAGAGGTGAGTCTTTGCCCAGATTGTCTGGCTGGACCACTGTGACAGTTCTCTGCCTTCTTTCACTAGGGAAGACTGGACACAGCTCCTCCTGCACACATGGGGGATGCAGAGGCAGGATGGAGCTGATGATGGGAGCTGCGCTTTTGTGACTCATCCGGCTGATCTGACTTTGGAGACAGGGCTTCTGTACTAATAGAAAATGCTGCCAATCAGAGTGTCACATTGAAGCGTGCCCTAAACTGTGTCCAGAATATTCTTCATTTAGATGGGTAAAGTGTCAGAAGAAAGCAAGACCTGAGTCCAGTGGGTAGATGAACTCAGAGAGAGGTAGTGGACTGGAGGCAGGTCAGTGGGGGCAAAAGAGCATTTCCCAGGTAGAGAGGTGGCTGTCAAGATGGGTTCTGGGGAGGGACATATGAATTCAAAAGGGAGGACATATAAATTTATTTTGGAGTTCAGAGGGGTGCTGGAAACAGAAATTAAAAGATTGTAAAAATGACTTAAAGTTTTTGTAATTGTCTGGTTTTGTATTTGCACCCAAGCAGTTAACTGCATAGGTTAAGAAATGGCTGATTCCTTGAAAGCAAAGTAGAGGCTGATTAATCCGGAAACAGCAGCCTAGCACTGATGGCGGCAGAAGTGCCAGTGAAGACGGCAGGCGGCTTTCCAGACACTGGCATTGCCAGGGGCATTGTTGGTGTGTGTCTGCATGGATTCTTGTGTCAGTTAGAGTAACAGTGGGTAGCTGCAGTGATCTGAAAACTAGAAGCAGTCCCAACGAATAACTGTCTTTCCCAACATCATTCCCAGGCTCTTATAGCCTGGGAGATTATTTTTCACTTTGGGTTATATGCACTGCTATGGCAGAGTATATTTCAGATTCAGTTTCTCTCTCTCTCTCTCTCTC
>NW_012148019.1:47911-52712 GCF_000956105.1 Propithecus coquereli | reverse complement strand
CTCTCTCTCTCTCTCTCTCTCTCTCTCTCTCTTTCTCTCTCTCACACACACACACACACACACACACCTGGATGTCACATGGCTCTTTATGGAGGCTATAATGACTTCTCTGGATGATCCAGAATTTTGCTTGTATAGGCCATCCCAGAGCATGATGGGAAGAGAACAGGCCTGCCTTGGAAAAGACTGTGGCCAGATAAATGGGAGGAAGGGTTCTGGAGCACTCTTGGGCCTGGTGGAACCAGCTGACCCGAGGTCAGCTTGGGTGGGCAGAGCAGCTGTGTGGACCAGGACAGTTAGAATACATCATCACCCTGTGGGCTAGAGTCAGAAATGGTAGGAAAAACTGCTACGATTTCTCTACCCCCGAACGACATCCGGTGATGTTTGACCACAGCCCTCTAGGGCAGGCAGCCAATACTCTGTCTTAAGTTAGGTTTCCTAGAAGCAGAGCCTGTGTCATAGATATGAGTGCACATGATTTATAGAGGGGTGCTCTCCAAGGAAAAGGGGAGTGAGAGAAGGAGGGTAGGGGAAAGAGCTAAGTCAGCATTCAGTCTCTGCTTAATCCCATAGGAGCTCAGGAACATAAACTGCCCCCAAGGTAGAGATGGGCATGGCTTAACATCTGGGGTGAGGTGACTTCTCTTTAGATAAGAGCAGTTCTCCGGAAAGGATCTATCCAACACTCAGAGGTGCTGGGAGATGGGTACTCTAACCGAGGAAAGAGGATCTAGGAGGAGAATGCTGTTGACTCTACCCTTTGTTTTGCAAATGGGGTAACTGGGACTCAAAGACAAGCCTCACTCCAGCTAGGGAACCAGTCAGTGGCAAAGCATGCACTCGCGGTTTGTGAGCAAAGATCACAACACGGAAGTGGATTGGTATTTTCCGTATACTAGTATGTTTGTGCATGCGACCCTGGGTCCATGGGTAGTGTTGGGACCCAAAACAGAAATTAAAGCCTTACACGAATCGTGGCTCTGGCCAAAGCCAGCACAGGGGTGAAGATTATTTTATAATGTAAGGACACAATTCTCCATGGATCTCTTGTATTTCCATGTGTCTTGTGAGAAAAGACACTGACTGCTTTTATTCCTATCTATTCAGTGATGGTTATTCAGCCAACAGACTAGGAAGATAGAGATAGCATTCCTTTCCATAGTGGGGGTGGGCATGCTTCCTGTCTGTTACATAGGCTGTGGGTTCCCTAAGCTCAGCTTTCCTTTCCTGTAACGTAACACACCAAGTGTGCGGGTGTCAGCTGCCTCCCTAACATTGCCTGGGAATTGGGCACAGGGAACTGGGGTCAAAATGATGCTTCTCCGGCTGCTACTACTGCTGTAATAAAATGTCCTTTGTTTCTGACCCAGGTGTCCAATGCCCTTTGTCAGTATCCTGGAAATTGTGCACTAACTTGTTAGCATGCAAGAAGGGTAAAAAATCTCAGACCTGTTGCAGTTTCTGACCCATATATTACCACTTCTGGTTTTAGGAAAGGAAATTTAACTCTGGGATTGATGATTTGAATTTTTAGGAATGCTTTAGTAGTTCCCCCTGCACAGAAAAGCTTTAGAATTTTTTCCACCCATAATGAAAGTATTTATTTCTATGCCACACACTGGTATGTCTGGGATATGCTTTTAAGGCAATTGTTTGCTCTCACGGGGATGAAGAGCCTCTTCATTAGATTAATCAGTCAGTGGAGTGCAATTAGGTAGATGGCATTAGTGGTCCCAACGCTTCAGCCCGTTGCTCAATGGGCTGTTAGCAGATGTAACTCAGGTAGAGCCTCACAGACGCTTGCACATTTGGGCATGCAATTGCACCTCTGCCACCGCCATGCAAAGAGCAAGCTGGGTTACTCTGCTGCTCCCAGGATGATGGTGAGAGTTACATGCAAGATGCACGTCCCCAGCCTCGCTCAGCCTAGGTCGGTGAATTCCAGCCGGCCACGGACAGGCGAGGCATCCAAGCCAAGACCAACCAAATAACTCTGTGAAGCCCAGCCCAAATCTGTCAGTCCACAGACTTGTTGGCTAAGTAAACGCTTATTATTGCTTTAAGCTATTAATTTTGGGGGTAGTTTGTTACACAGCAGAAGCTGACTGTCATAACTTCCCACATTACCTTCCAGTTTCATTGTCTTGGACTTGGGAGAAGTGCTCAGAGTCAGCTGCTGCAGCCTCAAACTTCACGTCTCGATTCTTGGAGCTACACGAACTCTCACTCCAGTTTTATGTGCTCAGGCTAGGAGGTTGCCTGCCTGCCTGCCAGGCTTTCTTTCTTCCCTCCCTCCTTCCTTCCTCCTCCTCTTTCATCTGTTGGTTAATTTACTAAAGATTAATCAGCTCCCACGATAGGTGCTGGGGATACAAAGATAAAAACTCAAACTAATGAGGGCACACATGCAGAAAAATATCACAGTAGATATTATTGCTAACGGAAGCGTGTGCAGTCTGATTAGAACACAGACGACCAATGGGTGCCCCTGAGGGCTGGGCTTGGGGACCTGCCTGCCGAGGTGAGGTTCCCGGAGTGCCGAGGGGACACAGCCGCAGGTATTCCCAGCTCACCTGCTGTTGCATTCAACACAGATTTTCCCACTCAGGAAACGTAGTTTGACTACCTACTCTGTGCTTTGCCAGGCATGGGGGATAAAGATACTAATTAGCTTCAGTTGTTCAAGGAGTTTATACTTTTGGCTTAATTCTAGTAGCTTGACATTTCCCCTGGGTTTTTTTTTGTTTGTTTGTTTGTTTGTTTTAATTTCAGAGTATTCCGGGGGTACAAATGCTTTGGTTACATAGATTGCCTTTGCACTGCCCTAGTCAGTGCTACAAGTGTGCCCATCTGCCAGACAGTGCCCACTGCACTGGTTAGGTGTGAATATACCCATCCCCTCTTCCCCCTCCCACCTGCCTGACACACGATGAATGTTATTTCCATATATACACGTAAGTGTTGATCAATTAGTACCAATTTAATGGTGAGTACATGTGGTGCTTGTTTTTCCATTTGTATGATACTTCACTTAGAAGAATGGGCTCCAGCTCCATCCAAGAGGTAGTTCACCATTTTTTGTGGCTGAGTAGTACTCCATGGTATACATATACCACGTTTTATTAATCCACTCATGTATCGATGGGCCCTGGGTTATTTCCACATCTTTGCAATTGTGAATTGTGCTGCTATGAACATTCGAATGCAGATGTCTTTTTTTTATAGAATGCCTTTTTTTCCGTTGGGTAGATGCCCAGTAGTGGGATTGCTGGATCAAATGGTAGTTCTACTTTTAGTTCTTTGAGGCGTCTCCATATTACTTTCCACAGAGGTCGCACTAGTTTGCAGTCCCACCAGCAGTGTATGAGTGCTCCTATCTCTCTGCATCCATGCCAACATTTATTGTTTCGGGACTTTTTGATAAAAGCCATTCTCACCGGAGTTAAGTGATATCTCATTGTGGTTTTGATTTGCATTTTCCTGATGATTAGAGATGTTGAGCATTTTTTATATGATTCTTGGCCATTAGTCTATCTTCTTTTGAAAAATGATTATCTCTGAGAAGAGTTCCACTTTAACCTGATATCAATATTGTATTATAAATGAATTTCCCTTCCTTCCATCCATTCATTCATCCTTCCTTCCTTCCATTTGTTGATGGAAAGGGTCAGACTGGATTGTTGCAAGATGTTCTGTCCATATTGGGGTAAGACAGTCCTAAGGACTAGATAGACTAACTAAGTCTCAGTAGTAACCAGGAAAGGTCTTTATTGTTGACTAGAAGACCTGTTTTTAAGTCCTTTCCTTTCTGAATGATCAAGATGATAAAAATACACTACACTCTGTCTTATCAAATTGGTCCCTATAACCAAGGAAGTGGCCCTCATTCCTAGCCCTGAGATGCTATGTGATGGTATCTCAAGGACTCACTGTCATGCTAGCCTGTTCCTTGGGTGGGATGTGTAACCTCAGCTCAAGGGTTACTCGTTAACATGCTCTGTGCCCATTAGTGAGGTCACCTGAGGCTGTATCAACACCAGCTATTCCCAAATTTCCTATCCTGCCTCAGCCAACAGCTGACTCCAACACATGATGTGCCTTATTTGTTAGTGTTTGAAGAAATAATTATGTCATATGTCCAGATTAACTAATTTTATTCAGCTGTAAATGATAGAACTCCTTTAAACAAACAAACAAACAAACAAAGGTTTATTGACTTAGACAACTAAATCATGAAATGATAGTGTTGGCCTTAGGAGCACCTGGAACCAGAGCTGCCATATGCATTTGCACAGTGTGTGCACTGCACATGTGCCCAGCCCAGAGAGCAGGCAGGAGCTGGAATCCAGCCCTTGCTCTATTCCCCAAGCTGTGATCTTTGGCATAAGGTTACACACCCCGACAGGTACCTTCTGCTCGCCCTCAGGGCCAGGCCAGCCCTGCATTTCTCTAACTGGTCCCCTCAGAGGAGATACCGTTTTCTACCTCTCCTCTGCTCATCCTGTGCTCCTTTATGTCAATCAGAGCCTCACTGTAGAGCTTATGTGAATGAGATTCTCACAGCTTAAGTATGTGTTTGCAAGGTACACCTCACCAGCTAACCAAGGGTGGTAATTGGCTCGGCATGGCGATGGCATTAGTGTTGATGTCATTCACAGTCATTAGATGTTCTTTAATGTGAGTTTAGAGCGTTTCTGTCATCACAAAAAGAAATATCATAAAAGTCATGAGGATAGGGAGGTACAAGTCTATCAACAATAAATCAGGGCCTCCTGAGGAAGAATTTGACTTTACATCA
>NW_012148019.1:42295-45326 GCF_000956105.1 Propithecus coquereli | reverse complement strand
CTCAAGGAAAAGAAGTCATTTTATTTAAAAGACACCTGCACTCAAACATTTATTGCATCACAATTGACAATTGCAAAGATGTGGAATCAACTCATAAGCGGATTAACAAAATGTGATATAGATATATATATATACACACCATGGTGTACTACTCAGACATAAAAAGAAATGAATTAATGTCCTTTGCAGCAATTTGGATGGAACTGGAGACCCTTATCCTAAGTGGAGTATCTCTAGAATGAAAAAGCAAACACCACATGTACTCTCTAATAATTTGGAAATAATTGATGGGCACACATGGGCACAGAAGGAAGTAAAAGTTGTTGGAAATCAAGAAGGCAGAAGGGGGAGGGGGAGAGGTAAAAACCTACCTAACAGGTATAATGAACACTATTTAGGTGATGGGCACACTTATAGCCCTGACAAAAGCATTGTGAAACCTATCCATGTAACAAAAACTTTTGTACCCTCTTAATATTTTGAAATTTTTAAAAATAAGAGAAACAAATAAGACTTCATCAAAATTTAAAGCTTCTCTGCATCAAAAGATATTATCAAGAAAATGAAAAGACAACTGACAGAATGAGAGAAAATATTTTCAAATCGGATATCTGATGACATTAATATCTACAATATATAAAGAATTCCTACAACTCCACAAGAAAACAAACAACCCAATTTAAAAATGGGTAAAGGATCTAAACAGACATTTCTCCAAGAAGATACACAGATATCCAATAAGCTCATGAAAAGATGCTCTACATCACTAATCATTAGGGAAATACAAATCAAAATCATGATGAGACACCACTTCACACCCACTAGGAATGGCTATTGTCAATAAAATAAATGAAAATAGCAAGTGTTGGCAACAAAAGGAAGAAAAATGCAGTATCAATTTAAAAAATGGTTCCCGTAAACAGACTCTTCACAAAGGAAAATACCCAAATATCCAAAATATCCATATGAAAAGGTTCTCAATGTCACTGGTCATTGGGGAAATGCAACATGTTCACTAGAATATCTGAAATCATAAAACAATTGAAAATATCAAGACCTAACAAAGATATGGCACAACGGGAATTTTATCCCCTTCAGGTGAAGGGCAAATTAGTACAACCACTTTGAAAAATTGTTTATTAAAATGGTCATACATACCCTATAATCCCACATAGCAGGGCCAATCACAGAATTTGTGTGTCCGATGCAAAATAAAAATGCACAGCCCATCACTCAAAAAGCAGGGGGAAAATGCTTTTAAAGTCTTTAAAATATAAAACTGGGACTCCCATAGTCTCTAGGTAATATGAAAAAAATAAATATCTGATACAGTCCACCCCTTTTGGATTCTCAATGTGCAAACAGACCCTTCTATCCATATTTAGCTTCTAATCAGCAACAATATCAGCAGCATGTGTGCACCTAACAGCTGTGTTTATAATATTGTATGCATAAAAAGTTACTTTGTCTCCCTGAAAATCCTATGGATACATGTGTGAAGACTGTTCATTCCTTCCTTAGCACAGCTGAAATTTGATAGTATGTAGTATAAAGACTGAATCAATCATACTATCAATACACAGCGTATAAGGTAATAGAAGTAGAGCGTCAAGAAAGGGCCTGAATTATTTCTGCTCACATTCTGTTGGTCAGAGCCGGTTGCCTAGGCCAGAATTCGGATGGAAGCAGCTGGAAGGACTGTATCTAGAAACTGGTGAACAACAGCGTTGCTTCTGTCATGCCAAGAGAGCAGAAGGTGTCAGGAAAGGGGGACTTCTGATTAAATACGTGTATTTATCTTTTATTTCCCTGACTCTAGAACAATCCTTTAAAATGACGACACAGGAGTTAAACAGGTGGAAACTGAGAGGAGCAAAGAGAACGGGAGGGTGAAAAACAAGGAGAGAGGGGTGGCCACACAACTGGAACATGAAGATCAGATGAATTAGACGGGGGGGTGAGGGATGACCCAGAGAAAATACGCGATGTTCCCGCCCACCCCGGGCCCCCTGAAAGCCCCGAGTATTGCAAGGAAAAGGTGCGTTGGTGAAGTGTAGGCACAAAACCATGTGTACCAGGCAATCGTAAAACCTCAGTGGCGTACAGTAACCTCCTGCTGTCCTGGATCACTCAGGCATCTGTGGGTCAGCTGGGGGCTGCTCTCGAGACTAGGCTTCGCTGGGGGTCCTTCCCTGGGACATCCCCACCCCCGTGTCCCTCATCCTCCTGGTGAGGCCCGCAGGCTAGCACAATGGTGTCCTTCTCCTGGGGAAGGCAGAGGCACAGGAGGACAGGTGGAAATGCTGGGACTAGGCTCAGAACTGGCACCGTGTCATTGATACCTCATTCTCTTAGCCAAAGCAAGCCACATGCCCAGGGCTAAATTCACGAAGGGAGGGAATAGACTCTGACTCTCTAGTGAGAGAAACTCCAAAGTCACATGGCAAAGGACACGGGTGAAGGGACAGGTGAAGGATTAGGTCCCTTAGTACAATCTACCTGGTCTGTTCAGGCTGCTGGAACAAAATACCACACACCGGGTGGCTTATAAGCTTCCTACAGCTCTCGAGGCTGGGAAGTGCAGGGCCAAGGTGCTGGCGGATGCAGTGTCTGGTGAGGTCCTTCTTCCTCATTCACAGATGGCGCCTTCTCACCGTGTCCTCACGTGGTGGAGAGGACAAAAGAGCTCCCTTGGGCCTCTTTTATAAGGGCCCCAATCCCATTTAGGAGGGCTTATTTCTCATGATCTAATCACCTCCCAAAGGCCCCCATCTCCAAGTACCATCACATTGGGGATTAGGCTTCGACACCTGAATTCTGGAGGGACACGAACCTTCATTCTGTAGCGCTACCATGGCAGGACTGAGAGATGACCTGAAAGTGGGAGAACTCGGAAAAGTCTTGTGAAGAGCAACTGGAGACCCAGGTTTCTCTCTCCAATCCCGTGAGTAGCAGAGGGCTAAAGGGGAAGCTGAGTTGACTGTTAAAATAATGGGAAAAAGTAAAAGTCAACATTGGGAAAAGTAAAGCA
>NW_012148019.1:41117-42245 GCF_000956105.1 Propithecus coquereli | reverse complement strand
GCCTTTTATGCCACATAAATTTGTCACTTGTGCAGTCCTTAAACCAATAGGCACTGAAATAGGATGATCTGGTTTACGTTTCTGAAAGATCACTTTGTCTGCCGTGAGGAGAATGGGGCAGAGGAGGACAAGGGTAGGAGAGGAACAATCCGTGTTCCAGGTGAGAGACGATGACATCCATGTGGCAGGTAGAAGAATGGCATGGAAAAGGTGGTGGCCGTGGAGAGAAAAATCCGGTGTCCTAGTCTGGAACGTAACAAGTCTGAGATGTCTGTACGACATTCGGAAGGAGATGTCAAGTAAATAGTTGGAGATGTCATTCCTGAGGTCAGAGACGTCAATGGTACAAGTACTACGAATATTTGAGAACCAGCTGTATATAAATAACATTTAAAACCATGAAAATTGATGATTTCATCAAGGAAGGGAATGTGAGGAGAGAAGAATACCAGGATTGAGTACCGAGTACCATGCAACACAGGGCGGACAGCAAGGCAGCATGCTTATCGGGCTAACGAGGGCATCATTCCTTGGGAAAAAATCCTGGACACAGGCATTTTCTCGTGTGTTCAGATTCCCCCTTGCTTGTTATAGTGCAAGTCAAGGTCCAGAATTTAGCAGGGATGGATATTGGACTATACCTCTTGGACTGTAAGACCCTTAAGCTGTCTGACTGAGAAGGCATCAACCCTTCACCTGGCACAATCAATTCCTTGAGTGGTGGAATTTTTCCTTCCACCATCTGAGTGGTGGAAGTTTGCTCTAACCCCATTCTACCAGCATCTTGTTTATGGTTGATGAAGCACCAGCTTCACTTTTGATGTGAGTGAGTAACTGAGATCTAAGGCTTTGAGTTGCAACTGCATGACATGGTGATTCACTGAGAAGATTTCCTGAATCAGCATTCTTGTTTGGAGAAGCATTAGATGCTCCCATGCTCTGATCATGTACCCGGAGTCCATGCCCCATGCCTTCTGGTTGACCAGCATGATTGACTGAAGCCTGGGCTATAGCCAGTTTCCGTGGAGCTTTGCTGGAGTCCTGCAGGAGATGAGTCTTAAACATGCTAATCCTTAACTTCCATTCTACCTTCTGATTCCAAAAGGTGGTGTCTACGCACAGTACCCC
>NW_012148019.1:21292-37762 GCF_000956105.1 Propithecus coquereli | reverse complement strand
ATAAATTATGTATAGAGAGAGGCACAGAGAGAAATTTTACCACAGTCATATTAATAAATTAGAGATGAAATGGCCTCAGCCCACGAAGACAAGAAAATTCTTTCAAGAGATGGAGATGAGAAATTGGTAGATGGAGGGATATGTGGATTTAATTAGTATTTTAAAAATATATTTTATGATGCAGAAGAGCTAAGGCATAAATGAAGTCTCACAGTCTTTGAGAAGACAAGAATTTGATGTCAACTAGAACACAGGTAATTCTGGAGACTTCAGGAACCGTAGCAAAGTACGTTTCATTCTAGGAATTGAAAGGTTCTATTTCTGTTTGTTACTTTGCAACATCATGAAAATATATACATACACACACACACATACATGCATATATGTAGACATATATACATATGTATGTATAAAGCAGGAAATTAACATACAAAAATGCTAATAGTGATTATATCCAGGTACCACCTGGTGTGTGATTTTGTTCATTACGCTTTTTTGTACTTCCCAGATTTTATATATAATGCATCAGTTTTAAATCTCGGGGAAAATTTATCTAGCTAACCATCCATTTATTTGTTTGTTTGTTTGTTTCAGGAAATGAATGTTCCTGGAAGGGGGGGAAACACCAAGGAAGTGGTACTTAACTAACTGACATAATTTAAGATACCCTGTCTTTGGGGGAATGATTTTGCCTCGGGGGAGGAATGAATGGTTTGACAGAATCCTGGAAAAAAGTCCTTCTGTCTCTTCCCTTCACCGGCTCCTCTCTCCGCAGGCCCCTCCCTCCCTGCACCGCGGCTGCCTCAGCCTCCCTCTCGCTGCTTCCCATGTTGGGTCTCTCACTCCCTGGGGCTATTTTCAGTCAGCCCCTCCCGTTGCTTGATCTATTTTCATGTAAAGAGCATGATTTCTGAGGATTCTACTTCATTTTTTCTGGTCCCCCTGTGGACTGGTCTGAATACTCTTTGTCAGGGAATGACGTTGCTCCAACCGCAGGGAATGAATTAAATTACTAGTAGATCGTTCTCTCTCAGGGCTTGGGAACAAATGCAAGTAAACTGGCTGCGTGACCGAGATCTCCTGGGATTCTGCTGGGGTGTGCGAGGGCTGCGGTGACTCCGGCTCGCTGGCCTCCCCCGCAGTTCTGGAACAAAATGGACTTGGGTTAGAGGCTCTGCCTCCAACCGGTCTTGTGGCTTTGGGCGAATTCTTATGCTCCCTACGCTTGGGTGTCCTTATTTGTAAGTGGGGGGTCATAATATCTACCCCACTGAATTCAAGGCTGGAAAACAGCTGCCCCCGCCAGACTAAGGGTCCAACAAATAGACATTTCATCCTTTCTTCCCACTTGGTCTTTCTGCTGCTTCTGTTTCGGTTTATTTTCTTGACTAGAAAATGACAATGCTCCTGTCACAGCATAAGGAATGTCCTGCCTTCGTCTCCACAGTTGTTTTATCTAGGCTAAGCTCAGACACAAATAGAGACAGGATTCGAGGATCTGAGCTCCAGGAGAACGACAGCCAAGAGAGGATCTCTCCTAAGGAAACCTTTCTCAATTAAAACAAAGAAAACATGTAACAATCTGCTTATCTCACATCTTCCTATATGATCTCAGCTATTTATTCTGACCCAGGTACTATGAGGGGTTCTTTTTATGTTTAACCTTGTTTAAGCCTCAAGCAGCTTTGTGAGAAGAAAAGTGAAGTTCAGAGAGGTTGCTTAAGGTGAAATTGCTGGTAAATGCTGAAAACAAGATTCGAAATTACAAGAAATCTGGGCTGTTCGTAAGCTCTGAGGTGGGTCCACTTGCTTTAATTTTGCTACAATTTCCTTTCCCTGTTGCAAGGAGGGACACAATAAACCAAATTTGAAGGCAGTAATTAATCCAAAACACTGATATCCTAGTTATTAGCCTTGTTCTCTTTGAAAAGATTCTTCCTTCTCTTCCTTTTTGTTACCTTCCTCTCAATAATTTATAACTCAGTGGAGTGGTGTTTTGGGATTACCACGGGACTCCTCCGTTCATTGGTTCGTGACTTCTACACCCGTGAACCTACTGTGTGCCGAGAAGTGTGCGGGACACTGCAGGCACGCAGATGTTGATGAGGTCACCATCTTGCGTGGAGAGAGAGGTGAGGACGTGCCATGACGAGGTCCCGTGGGAAGCGAGCACCGAGGGATGCTAATTCTCTCTACGCAATTGACGGTGGGTGGGTCGGGGAGAAGACATGCAGGGGCGAGTACCAGGAAACCTGGCCGAGCCTGACTGGAGCAATAACGAAATTTACTGTCTCACAAAACTCAATGTCCAAGTCATGGTAGGCAGATTTACGGGATGGCAAGGTTTCCATCTTTCTGCTCTTCTCTCAGCTCTGCCCTCTTTCGTGGGCTGAATCTGACCTCCGCTTCCCTAATGGTTGCAAGATGATGACCAGCAGCCTCATCCTGGGCCATGGGCTTTCTTGTTTGTTTTGAACAGGAGAGAGAGAAAAGTCTGCTCAAATTGTGAAAAAGATGTCTTCCCTTCGGGCAGTTCATGTACCCACTCCAGGGACAATAGCATTCGCATGGGAAGATGGAAGGGAAAAGGATTATCATCATGGGCTTTGGTTTACAAAGACCGTTTTCCTGAAATACACTTCACTTAAATCATATGCATAGTATAGAAAGTGATGCAAAGACAAAATAAGTGAATAGATGCTGGTTAGATAAGCAACAATGCACATAACAATGGAGTTTAGAGGGGGGTGACATTTGAGCTGGGTGTTGATGGATGAATAAGAGCTCGTGGGACAGAGAAGGGTCGACAGTATGTTTCCAGCAAAGGAAACAGCTTGTGCCTTTGCTCAAGGACCTACCGCACTGGATCCCTGGACTCTCGGTTCCGTGGGGGCAAAGTGGAAGGAGGCGAGGGGGCTCGAAAGAGGTGGGGCAGTCTAGGAAGGGTCATGCAACCCTGCAAGGCATTTGCTTTCAGCCTGCAGGCAATGGACAAGTAGTGGCTTTTATTTCACAACAGGCAATGAGGGGTTAAGTTTCTTTCACAGTGATCAGCTGCACAAGCTGGAGTGTGGAGGCTGGAGGGGCTGGCACCAAGAAGAGGGCTGCAAAGCTTCAGGTGAAAGACATTAAATTCCCGGTTAAACCCAGCTCGGTGTGGGTGCAGAGCTGAGCACGTACGAGGGGCCTCTATGAGGTCACGTTTCCTCCCCAAGTCCCTTATCAGGACCCACAAATCCTAGGAGTGAGTTGACCGAGACAACTGAGTGAGGTAGAAGCGGGGTCCGCGGGAGTGAGGCTGGAATTGCACGTATCTGACCCCCCAGCCGGGGGACCGGGGGGCCCAGGTGGAAGGAGGGAGAGAAGTGTCAGATGCAGCTTACTTCCTGGGCTTGTCTGGGTCTGAAGTGTCGGTCCTTTGCACGGGGGCTTCTGAGTGAACAAACTGAGACTTGTGGTTTCAAGACGGGCTGGAGAGGGCCTCAGCACCCACGCAGCAGAGCATGGAGTTCCTCCCTCTGGTTCATGGTCAGCTGTTTCTTCCCTTCACCTTCACCCAGACACTGGCAGATTCCTGATCTTGTTACCGGGGCTGTTTCTGCAGTCGCTGAGGCTGACATAACCGCTGCTCAGGACGGGTCTGGGACTTGAGGACCGGCCTATTAGAACACTTACCAGGCAAAATCCGCTGCCAGTGGGTCACAGAGGAGAAGCCCCTCATCCACTCCTCGACCCCGTCTAGAGATGCAAGGACTGGGGTGTGTCTTCCTTGGTGGTCTTTTATTTCGGAATTCAAATTCTTCTGGAAATTATTTTTTTTTCCCATCCCGTTGAATTACTAAAGGACTCCTTCAACCCTAGGATGGAAATTTAGCTTGATGGCAAGGAATTTACTAACTGGGGTGGGTGGGAATAGTGGGTGGCAGCAGTGTCCTTCTGTGGCATGGCATCAGGAGAGGTCGCTCTCTGTCATGAGTTTCTCCTGTCTAATGGATCGGTCTTGTCTACATAAAAACATGCTATACCGTCTCACGTCGTAAAAACAACGACAAAGACAAAGTCCTCTTAGACCCCTTGTATTTTCCAAGTACTGATCCATTTCTCTTTTTCCTCATATGGAAAATCAACGTGATCAGCAATCCCACTACTGGGTACCTACCCAGAAGAAAAAAAGCCATTTTATCAGAGACACCTGCGCTCAAATGTTTATTGTAGCACAATTCACAATTGCAAAGATATGGAATCAACCTAAGTGCCCATCAATTTATGAGGGGATAAAGAAAATGTGGTGTATATATATGTATATATGTATATGCCATGAAGTACTACTCAGCCATAGAAAGGAATGAAATAATGTCTTTTGCAGCAACTCAGATGAAACGAGAGGCCATTTTCCTAAGCAAAGTATCTCAGGATTGGAAAAATAGATACCACATCATCTTGCTAATAAGTGGGAGCTAAATGGTGAGTGTACACAGGCACAGAGAGACACAAAGGTCATGGGAAATCAAGAAGGGGAGAGTGTGGGAGGGAGGCAAGGAATAAAAAACTTACCTATCAGGTACAATGAGCACTATTCTGGTGACACCCACACTAAAAGCCCTATCTTAAGCATTATACAATGTTTCCATTTGTACCAGCTTACTGCTTTGAAATTAAAAAAAGCAACTCCAGAGAGTTGTCCAGACTGTTTTTACTTCCTTGTCTCCCATTCTCTCCTCAAGCCACTCCAACCAGGTTTTCATCCCCACTGTTGTACGGGAGTTGTCTTTAGCAAGACATCTGGGCCAGGCGTGGTGGCTCACGCCTGTAATCCCGGCAATTTGAGAGGCCAAAGTGGGAGGATCACTTAAGGCCGAGAGTTTAAGACCAACCAGAGCAACATAATGAGACCCCATCTCTACAAAAAATAGAAAAATTAGCCGGGTATGGTGGCATTTTCCTGTAGTCCCAGCCACCCAGGAAGCTGAGGCAGGAGGATTGCTTGAGGCAGGAATTTGAGGTTGCTGTGAGCTAGGATGATGCTATTGTACTGCAGCCTCCAGACTGAGTGACAGAGTAAGACCCTGTCTCCAAAAAAAAAAAAAGACATCTGTGATTTCAGTCTGGATAGGCCCAGCATTTGATTCTCAATCCCCTTTATTTAGTCTCTTATAGCATTTGACACACTTGGTCATTCTTCCTTTTTGAAAGTCTTTTTTCATTTAGCTTTTGGTTCAACACACCTTTCTGGTCATCTGCCTATATAACTGGCCACTTCTTGAACTCCTTGGTTATTTCCTTTGCCTTTAATTGGCCTCTAAATTTGGAGTGTCCCAGGTCTCAGCCTTTAGACCTTTTTTCTTCTCACCCTCTGGATAAGCTCATCTAGTTCCATGACTTTACATCCCACTCGTATGACAAGGACCCACAAATGTGCTCCCGCGGCCCTGAGTGTCGAACGTGTATACCCAGCCACCCAGAAGATGCCTCTCTGTGCATGTCTACTGGGCGATTTGTGATGCTGTCTGTCATCTGCTTTATAATACTGTAACGTAGCGTGTGCGCCAAAGGTGTGTTAGTGACTTCAAGCTACAGACAGTTGTTCTAATCAGGAATTTGCACTCCAGCTGGCTTCGTTGCAGAGAGGCTGTCCTCCAGAGGCCGCTACTACAAGCACTTCAGCTATCTTTAACTCTGATCAACACCAGACATTTTGCTAATTAGCATGCTGAAGTCAAAATTGGGTTTTCATTTATGAAATTAGTGGCTTGTTAATCAGCATAATGGATGTTAGAAATGGGCTTTTATAGGTCGAATTAGAGGTAATCAAGATATAGGAATTGGCTGAAATGTTTTAGGGATATTCCCTACCCGCATAAAACAGGATATAAGAATCCAGCAGCATATAGGCTGTGCTCTTAGGGATAGTACCTGAAGCTTTATTCTTAAGCTGTCCTGTTTCCAACCACTGCGGCAAAGGTTTCTGGATGTCTGACCCTGCCTGGGAATATTATTTTCTGCTGAGTGAACTCGTTCAAGGCAGTGGTTGAAGCACCTGGAAGGACTGTGAGTTGGGACGAAATCAAGCTCACAGAGCAGGTGTATAAATTGCTCCGCGCCTACTTGTTAATGACGTTATGTCTGCACACGTGGTAAAAGCAGATCTGAGACTTGCTTTCATTATAACTTGGTAATGAGATTGTAGGGGCAGCAACTGATTCACCAATTTCAACTCCTACCACGGCTACAGTTGTTTACCACAATGAACCTAAGAGCTGTGCATTGTCAAAGCGGCTTATGTTCGCTTTCAATACACTTCAAACTGACGTGTCCAAAATAGAATCTTTATTCACCTCCACCCGTCCCTAACCCCAGGATTCCTCTTCGCAGTAACGGGCGCCAGCACTGGCCCATGTGCTCAGGCCCAGCTGTAGCACCTTGCCCGGAACTTGCCTCACGCCACAGCCTATCCACCAACAGGGTGTCCCGATCCTACCTTCAAAGCGCAGCTTCCACTTGTGGACTTCTCCTCACAGCCACGGGTCACCTCTCATCTCCACCGCGATGGCCTCCTAACTGGTCTTCCACGTTCCCGTTGCCTCTGGTCAATTCCCACGGAGCTGCCAGAGCGAGTCTGTCAAACATGTCAATGAGATCACATTGTTCTCCTGCTCTAACCCCTGCAAAGTCTCCTATGACGCTCAGAATACAATTCCAGCATCTTAACTGTGTTCTTTAAGACCCCCTGTGATCGAGCCCTGACCCCCCATCTCCAACCTCAGCTTCTCCTACTTTTGTCTCACTTTACTCTTTTAATCTTCAATCTTCTCTCTATTCCTTCAACTTCCCCACCCCTTCCCTGCCTCAGGGCCTTTCCACCTGCTGCTCCCACATCAAACATGCTCTTCCCCACATCTCTGTTCATATGCACCTCTGCAGAGAGGACTTCCTTACCAACCACCCCGTCTAAAATGCCCTCATTCCTGAATTCTCTGTCTTCTTGTCCGCTAACTTTTCTTCTTAACATACATCTCATGGGAGGACATGGTATTGTATCTTTATTTGTTAAATACATTGTGGTCTGTTTCCCCCATGAGCACAAAAGCTCCCTGAGGGCAGAGACGTTATACCTTGTTAACCGTTATATCTCCAGGAAGGACAACGGTGTTGGGCATATAGTAAATAAATAGTCCTTAAATAAATGTGGACTGAATGAACAGTTCCAATATTCCAACGCATGTTTCCGTTTCCCCCATGGTATATGTCCAAACACATTGCAATTAGGACAGTGGTGGGTGAGATGTCTCTGTGCACTCTGCCCATATTCACCTGTTCACTCTCGGAACTTACCCTCCCGTCGTGCCTCCTGTCGACACCACCTGCAGTAAGTGCCGAGGATGCCTCTGTGAATGAGCCAGACCAATTAACTGCCCTCATGGAACCTACAATCCAGTAGCCCAGTTATGATGAGTTTCTCCACCCAATTGTGATGAGAGTAATAAGGGAAAACAATAGAAGACCAAAATAGAGAATGGCAGGGGGACATCAATTTACAGAATGTGGTTAAAGGCAGCATCTCTGAAGAGCTGGCCTTATGCTGAGGCCTGAAGGATGGGAATGAGCAGGAATATGGTAAAGTAGACAGCAGGTACAAAGGCCCTGAGGTGGGAAAGAAGTCGGCTGATTCCTACCACTGAAAGGCTTACATGGCTGCAGAGTTGTGAGCGAAGGTGGGAGCCACGTTCGACACTGAAAAGAAAGGCCAGGTGAGACCAGGCAGCCAGTGTTTGCCCAAGGTGGGTATTGTATTTTTTTTTTTTTCAATTGCAAAACAATGGAAGTATTTTGGGCAATAGTAAAATGATCCTACTTTAAAAGTTGCTCTGGAGGCTGGGTGGAAAATTAGGTGTGAGGCCAGAGTGAAAGCAGAGAGGTCAGTGAGAAGGCAGTCGGGATGCTCGAGTAGAAACGGTGGGGGTTTGGAGTAGGGTGGTGGCAAGTGAAAGGGACAGGTGTAGACAGATTACAGCTGTGTGTCAGTGCTGGAGTGAGCAGGGGAAATGGAACGGGGCTACCCAGGGATAGATGCATGACAGACGGTCGTAAATACGTGATTGTATCGTATCACTGGGGAAAGAGGAGAAATAAGAACGTTTCCCAGATTTCTGGTTTTTACAACTGGGAGGAAAGGCATCGTTGCTTTCTGGGATGGGGGAAGACTGAGGAGAGAAACAGCACTGAGAGGAAAAATTACTTCTCATTTGAATATTTTAATTGTGAGATGGCTTCAGCACAGCATGCTAAGTAGACAGTTGAATACACCAAGTCAGAGTAGGGGAGAGTTCTGGGCTAGAGAGAGCAATTTAGGACCCATTAGGACATAGGAGGTGTTTAGAGCTGTGGGAATCTAGAACGTTCCCCCGGAAAGACTGGAGAAGAAAAGATATTCCAGAATGAGTCCCTGGGGAAGTCTAACAGTCTTTTTTTTTTTTAATTTTGTATTTCTGCATATTATGGGGGTACAAATGTTGAGGTTACATATGTTGCCTTTGTCCCACCTGAGTCAGAGCTTCAAGTGTGTCCATCCCCCAGACGGTGCACACCGCACCCATTAGGTGTGAATATACCCATCTCCTCCCCCCACCCCGCACCTGCCCGACACCCGATGAGTGTTACTACTATACGTGCACTTAAGTGTTGGTCACTTAAAACCAATTTGATGGTGAGTACATGTGGGGCTTGTTTTTCCATTCTTGTGATACTTCACTTAGTAGAATGGGCTCCAGCTCTATCTGGGATAATACAAGAGGTGCTAGGTCACCATTGTTTTTTGTGGCTGAGTAGAACTCCATGGTATACACATACCACATTTTATTAAGCCACTCATGTATTGATGGGCGCTTGGGTTGTTTCCGCATCTTTGCCAGTGTGAATTGTGCTGCTGTAAACATTTGAGTGCAGATGTCTTTTTTATAGAATGTCTTTTTTTCCTTTGGGTAGATGCCCAGTAACGGAATTGAGGAGAGGCTTAGAAGGAAACGAAGAGAAGGTGAGATAGAAGGAAATCCAGGACAGTGTGGTATCCTGAGGACAAAAGAGGAAAGCGTTTCTAGCAGGAAGTCTGTCAGGTAGGGTGTGTGCTGTTGAAACACTCAGCAAGATGAGGAGGAATAGTGCGGATTGCATTTGGCAACATGGAGGTTGTTAACTTTGACAAGAGCAGTTTCAGTTGAGTAATGGTGAGGGAAGTCAGATGTCGTTACTTGAAGAGTAAATTGGAGGTGCAGAGAGTGGAGAAAGCTGTGTAGAAAAACCTTTTAGGAAGTTTGGCTGTGGAGAGGAGCAGAAAAATGTTGCAATAGCTGGAGGTGTGGGGGTCAGGGAGAATTTACCAATTTTTTTATAAGATGGGAGATTATAGAACTTGTTTGATACTAATGGGACTGTTTCAGGAGAGAGGGAGAGATTGTGCGGAAAAGAGAAGACAGGTTGACTTTAAAAGTCAACCGAGAATGGGATCCAAAGTAGAAGCAAAGAGATTGATTGGCTTGTGGTAGGAGCAGAGTTTTTATTGTATGAAACTCAGGATGTAGAAAGTCCTTACCTTTCCTATGTCATTGCTGAGGCCCCAGAGCTGAGACTAACAGATGGGAGTATCTCTGCATTCTGAAGCAAGGCACTGCATCATTTAGGCAAGACCCAGAAAGAGATGTTTTGCCTCCTTGGCCCACCAGCTAACTCCTGTTTTGTCTTCTTTGTCTGTCAATTAACTCCAGGCACTGTAAGAAAAGGCTGAGTCCATGACAGAAGCTGGTGGTGAGTGAGGGTCTTGGGAGACGTCAGTTTGCTGTTTCTCCTGACGTGAGCACACAGGGTTGCTTTCCTCCCGCTCCAGCCAGTGAGGAAGGGCTTGGGCTGCATGCACTGGAGGCTGGGGGCTTAGAGACTGTTGCCTGCCTGACGACTCCTGAAAATGTCTGCAGATGCAAGGCTGTGTGGAGTCCTCGGTGGCGGCAGAGCCAAGAGAGAGTCTCTGAGAACGTGAAGTTACCAGGATGGAAATGTTTGATTTTTTCCTCTCATGGGCAATATGTAAACCTCACTAAAGGTATATAGTGTTGGGACTTCCCAACAGGACAGTCCGGAGAAATGAGGAACCGCAAGAGTGAAAGTCTGTGTTAATGGGCTAGGATACAGGGGGTGACCAGGAAACCATCAGAGTCCGTCTGGAGAGGACAGGGAACAGCAGATGGGAAGCCTACTGTTGTGAAGGACACACAAAGTGACTCAGCAGGGAAGGAGCTGCCTTTGGGCTGCTGGCAGAGAGCGCCCCAGTGCTGTGGTACAAACACACCAGCAAAGGAAGATGGCGGCCTTTTCTCTGATCACTCTTCTCCTGAGCTCAGCCCGAGAGGGGCCAGGAACAGGATTTAGACAGTGGGAAATACGTAGAAGGAGAATAAAAGCAGAAGCGGACAAAGCGCGAGGAAGCCGATCTCATCCTCCTTCCTCCTTCCAGGTCCTGGGACCCGAGTGGGTGTCCAGCCCACACGTGGGGCGGGGCCGTGGGGGCGGCTAAGTGGCAAGAAAAGTTGAAGCTTTGCTATCACACTGCATTTGACTCTCTCGGTACTTTACGAGCTGCATTTTCCATTAAGTCCTGAGAGTGACAGGAAAAATAAAGACATACCTGAGAGTCACCCAGGGTGGGGACGAACAGTTCCACGGAGGGAGTCTGAAGGGAAGAAGGAAGTTGCTTTCCGCCTGCCCTTTGCTGATTCCAGCCTCTTCAGTAAACCAGGTATAGTTTACATTTGTTTCTATCCTAAAACTTTGTGATGTTTACATTGTTGCAGTGCAAATAAAACTTGTGTATGACAATTTACAAGCACCGCCGTATTTCCTGTTCTATCACGTTGTAGACCAGGTTTACACATTTAAAAGCATCCAAAAGCCTAGCAGGTAGCAGAAAGGAATGAAGCAGGCCAGAAGCAGTACAGTAGAGAAGGGCGAGGATGAAAGAACGCATGGCGTTTAAATGTTTTAGAAACCCTCTCTGGCTCACACAGCACAGACACGGAGACTCCCCCTACCCGGGCCATTGCAAGGCTACATTGCGTTAAGTGTGGCCATGGGATTGGGACAGGGAACAAGGCAATGAGACACGTCCTCATCTCGCATTCATACATGTTAAGATGATGTTCTTTGCTAGGAAAGTGTAGAAATATTTTGAGAGTTCCCAAATCTATAATTTATAATTTCTTGTCAGCATTCTTGTTACACATAAAAAAGCATCAACCTGTCATCTTCCCTGACAGAAGAATAGATGAGGAGAGAAACAGAAAGTGTGCTCACAGAACTTTCTTATCCTATGCCAGATCCCGGCAATGAACACCAACACAAACCATTTGCTTTACCAAGGAAACCACATTTTTTTTTTTTGAGACAGAGTCTCACTCTGTGCCCGGGCTAGAGTGCCGTGGCTTCAGGCCAGCTCACAGCAACCTCAAACTCCTGGGCTCGAGGGATCCTCCTGCCTCAGCCTCGCAAGTAGCTGGGACTACAGGCATGCACCACCATGCCCATCTAATATTTTCTATTTTTAGTAGAGACAGGGTCTCGCTCTTGCTCAGGCTGGTCTCAAACTTCTGACCTAAAGCAATCCTCCTGCCTTGGCCTCCTAGAGTGCTAGGAGTACAAGTGTGAGCAACCACGCCCAGCCAGAAACTACATTTTAAAAGGCTTCAGTTTGATTCATTAAATATTGACTGAGTGCCTACTATGTACAAGAAAATATTAGGAGGTCAGCTTTGACCAGAAGAAACCTTACACTCTGGTGTGTAATCTTATAATTTGGAATTATGTCTGAGTAGCAATATGCTAGCCTCAAGCAAAATGTCTGGTCAACAAATAAGAGCTCCCTCAACCTAAAACAAAACATATAAGAGAGTTTCAGAACGCTAATAGTCATGTGCTAGCGGAAAAAGAAATGTAATTGTATTTCATTAAATGTTTGCTTTGTAAAGATTCACTAAAAGTGAACCCAGGCTTCATTTCTTCACGTTATGCTTGAAAATGCTCCAGAATCTTGAATGTCGGAAGGGCCCTTAACCACACCCCCACATGGGGCAGGGATCTTCGTTCCTGCAGGGCCCCTTCCAGGTGCTTCATCCCACTTCGGCTTGGACACTCACGGCTGTTATAACCACGTTCAGGTGCTCCGAGTTGTCCCAGACCAAATGCAACTAGATATTGGACTCTAGAAAGATCTATGGTGCTGGTCAAAGGTTAAGGGTCTGGTTACACAAGACACATGGGCATGAGTCTGCGAGTTGGGCTATAATTGGGAAATAACCGTGATAATAACGATCGGTGAAAGGATGAGGGAGCCAGGCATAGGATTGGACGAGGACCTAACCAAATCTTGGAAGCAACAGTCTGCCCAAGCAGGGGCGGGACCACCAGTAGAGGAGCAGGGTGGTGCTGGTGGTGAGATCTGACCATAAGAACAGGTATCAAAGCAAAGGAAAGAGTCTTCGATATGCAAGAAAAACATCCCTGAAGCCCTGAGGACAAGGCAAGGACTCAGCCTTAGGGAAAAGAGTCTCCAAGAACACAGGAGTATGGTAACAAGAGTGTCCAGAGGCCAAGCCTTGAGCAACTGGTTAGTGTGTCTGTCTGTCCCTTCTTCAGAGTCACTGCTGGCCTGGGCGACCTTGCCTGCTGGTGGGGTTGGTTGTTTTCCTCATCCAGGAGAGAGGGGATGTGAAGCAGTGTGCCAAGGGGTCTGTTAGATTCCATTCATGGAATGAAACACCTAATTTTTGCAGAATTTTCCTTAAATGGAGTGACTTCCTCTTCTTTAAATACTTGCTTCTTTTGATTTTCATGGTGCCACTGTCTCCTGGTTTTTAAGCTTATCTCACTAACCATCCCTTTTACTAGCTCTTCTTCCTCTAACTGATCTCTAAATATGAAAAACTCCCAAGACTCAGTTCTGAGGTCTCTGTTCTATTTCCTTCTATCCCTGGTCACATGGCTCATGTCGCATCTATGTGTTGATGGCCCCCAGCCTGTGTTGTTCCAGCCACGACCTCCTCCCTGAGCTCCAGACTCCTGTCTAACTTCCTCCATGGTATATCATTTGTGAGTCAAGTTGGGATTTCCACATATTATATCCAAAACACAACTCTTAACTGCCTCTGTCGTCTATAACCTGCTCCTCCCAATCTTTCCGCATCTAGTTAAATGGCAGCACCATCCAATTGAACATTTAAGCCAAAAACCTAAGAGTCATCCTTCATTTCCCCTTTTCCTCACTGTACCCCTCAACATCCAATTCAACAGCAAGTCTTGCCATTTCTATTTATATCATGTTTCTGGAATCGATCCACTCCCCATCTATGGCATTGCCGCCCTGCTCCAAGCTACTATCCTTTGCCCCCTGGAATTCTGCTATTGTCTGTACTCAATGACCAGAGTGATCTTTTAAAAGTATAATTTAGATAACCTGGTGCCTAAGCAAGCCCTGCCTGTGCAAGGCGTACATGGTAGTCTCCTATCACACTGCAATAAGGTCCAAAGAGGCCTTGTGTGAGCTTCCAATGTCTACCTAAATGGCAGCAGGTACCACTTTCCCACTCATCTTCCTTCAGCCACACTGGCCTGCTCTCTCGTCCACGGTAGCCTAGACTCAATCCTGACTTATAACCTTTTCATTTGATTTTTGCCCTGCTCAGAAGGCTCTTCCTAAGATTGGCTGCTTCTGATCTCAAACTGTCTTCTCCTTGGAAGATCTTCCCCAGCACCCAGCCCAGAGAGCTCTCCCCTTCCCTGGAGCTCTCCCCCTTGGTCTTCTCTGTCTCTTTGTACCACACTGCTTTCTTCACAGTACTTATCAGTCTATGAAGTCATTTATCTTGTTGATTATCTGTCTCTCCATCACTAGAATATGAACTCCTAAAGAGCAGAGACCTTATCTATCTTGGTTCTCATTAGATCCAGGTACCCAGACAGAGTCTACTAAACCTGAGTGTTTAATAATTATTTATGGAACAAAGGCGAGCTCTGTCTGTGTATAACTTCTACTCATTGATCTGTTGGAGATATATTCAATAAGTCTATTGTTTCTTCTATGTGAGGACCCTTTCAAAATTTGGAGGAAGCCTTTATGATGTGTGCAAATTTCTGTGTGTGTGTGTGTGTGTGTGTGTGTGTTGTGTCTTTCTCCTGGCTAAATATCTACAAGTATTTAAATTATTGTTATATGAAAGAATTTCCAGATACTTCACCAGCCAGGTCACCCTCCCCTGGAGAAACTCCAAGAGAAGATTCTCCAAAGTTAATTCCAGTGGTGTCTAAAAATAAACTGAATGGTACCAAAAATAGCTAGTGGGAAAAAAATGCTTTCAGTCTGGGATTAACAGCCAACTCCTGTCCTTATCTGAAGTATTTTTCTGTATGTAGAATTTAAGGCGTAGAAAATCTTAAGTGCTTTTCCTTACTCTTCTCTCCTATAGCCCATAGTGCTACACCCCATAGCCCCCAAGCAATCAGCCTTAAATGTGTATTATTGACTGCCTTGCTTCCTGCTTCCTGGGGTCTCATCTGAGAGAGGGGAGCTAGAAGGCAGGATCTCTGCTTGTATTTCTAGCCCTAGCCTCTCCTCCCAACTCCAGATGTCAACATCCAATCTCCTATTCGACAGCTGCCGCAGTTTCCCACAGGTCCCTCGAATTCAACGCCTATCCCCAATTGGACTCTCCTTCCCCTCCCCTCAACCTTCTCTTTTTCCCCCCAGTGCCTATAAATGATACCACCATCTAGCTAGTCATCCAAGCCCACACCCCAGAGACATTTAGACTTCTTCTTTCTCAATATTCACCTCCAATCAGTTTCCAACTCTGTGCGTTTTTCCCTTTCGTTCACTTTATTTTCACAGCCCTACCACACGGCTTCATGGCCTCTGAGCTGTAGCCTCCTAAACTGGGCTGTCCATTCCCCACCGCTGCCTTGCTCCGTAAGTCCACTCTGCACCGCAGTCATGGCGGCTTTCAGCACAGCTCCGCCGGGATGGAGCCCGGCCCACCTATCGCGGAACCCGAAGCCTCCTTCGGCCTGGCCTTCCTGCCTCTCCGACCCTTTCTGCACCTGCACTTAATTCTAAAAGAACAAACCAAGAATCCCTCCTAAACAGCACACGCTTTTGTCCTCCGTGTCTTTTTCTTTCCCTGCCCCTCCACTGTGGCTTCCCTTCTCACCTTTCTTCACCTGACTGGTACCTTCAGGGCCTAGAGGAGCAGCTGCTTCTCCAGTGAGCCTCTCTGGACCCTCCACCTGGGCCACAGACCCCTCTTTTCTACTAGGATAGTACCCTGTGTGGTTTCCTGTCTAAGCACCCACCATTATTTATTGAAAGTGTTTGCTTTTGCACCCCTCACGAGGCTGCAAGCTCCTTAAAGGCAGGAAATGTCTTTGCACCTACCCCCCGGGACCCAGCAGAGTGGGCGGCAGAGAGTAGGTATTGCACGTGTGTTTGCAGATCTGGAGGACTTTTTAAGAGGTTGAGCCTTAGATCTAGATAAGGAATTCTGAGGCCTAAAATAACATCAGAATACGTCTACATTACAGAATGAAAATGTTTGCAGTTCTCCGTCATTCATAGCTTCTGATATTTCAAATCTTATGTTCAGAAACACCTCTAGTATGATTTCTCACGCCCCAGTGGCAGGATTCAGGGACTTACGGTGGTTAGTGCTGGAATTATATGCTGTCTCTCGCCTTTTTATCTGTGGCTAGACCTAAATCCAATAAGACAGATGATAAGATGTATGTCCAAGGCCAGGGTATTGAAACTTCCTGTGATTTAACAGCAGTAGGTATTAAACAATAGAGACTCCATTATGCTATTGTTATTTATGTACATCCCTTAGTTGTCCCTGTAACAGTGTGTCCACCTAGAACGCAAAGCTTAGGTCTTATTTACCCTTGAAACCGGTAGAGTCTCTATTACCGTGTCCCAAACAGAGCCCGACCTCCATAAATGTGCATTGAATTGAACTGAGGTCGTTAAGTGGAAAGAAGCTACTCGGAGACACCAGTTTTGTTTGTGCTAGTCATGGAAAATACGTAGTCACCATTTCTTTCTCTTTACAGTGAACTTGCTTGTCAAATGCCTCTTTAAAAAGCGAGGGAAGATAATTGCAAGCCAGCTGGAAGTGCTGCCGAGACACAACCTATACAGGAAGGCCCAGAAGACAAGTGATACTGTGCGGACCGCTACCACGCAACGTCTGACTGATGCAAAATGAAGAACCAATTTGAAATTAAGATGAGTAAAACCAGCAAGCACTAACAGTCATAGAAGAGGCATTGTCACCAGACCCTTCCCTTCCCAGCCTCCTTTGACCCGTCAGACTTCAGCTCTTAAAGGCTGTCATCTTCCAAGGATATTCCCTGAGTACAGCATAGCATCTCTGCTACCCTTTG
>NW_012148019.1:16380-20412 GCF_000956105.1 Propithecus coquereli | reverse complement strand
AATGTTCAGTTATCCTCAGCATTTTCGGTTGTTGCTATTGCCAATTACTGGTGATTGAACCAAAAAACGGAGTAAAATATCTGTGGAATTTCTGCAAAACTGTTAGTCCGTAATAAACCATCTGAAGCTCTGCTTTCACACAGGCGAATCGGAGCTCAGGCCAACAGGCCAACAGGCCAAGGAAAGACCTGAGCTGCTGCGCCATCCATGGCTGCTCGCGGCGAGCAGCGGCAGTGGCCCCGACACCTGGCAAGCAGGTGCTCTGTGCCAGGCGCGACGCTGCCAACTCTGTATTCCTCCTCTCTTCTCAGGCTCTGCACAACCTCAGGAAGCTCGAGTCCTCTACACAGCGCCACGGACCAGCGCCACGGACCTGGGCCATGTGGCCCGGGCAGACCACAGGCAGCCCGCTCTCAGAAAGGAAGGCTTGTTATTCCCGGTCTGAACCCTGAAGCGTGCTAATTAACGAGCAATCTGTGTCCCTGTCTACTTCGCTTCCTTTTTATTTTATACTCTCTTGATCTATTGTAACCTCAAAAGGGGCCTCTCCATCATCTGCTTCCCTGTTATATTGCTTCTTCCACAACTGCTAGGGTGCTCTGAACCCAGGCCACCCATAGTCCTGGGGAGGTCTCTGAGAGCCCAGGCCTTTGGTTTTTCCGTCCTGAGAGCCCACGGCACTTGACTAACAGCACCATGGTTGCTGTCAAGCCTTCTCTTTCAGGAGCACGAGAGATCCTGGGAGGCAGGAATGATCCCTCATTTATCGCTGTCTCTGCTGGGGTGTGTGGGAGGATGGCAGGGGCTCCTTCCCTTCATGTTCTATTGGGAAAATGATTTTCAACCCTGGATGTACATTTAGAATTACCTGGAAAATTTAAAAATATATATTATATATCTAGGCCCACATTCCATCCCAGTTCAGTGGAATCAGACTCTCCAGGTTTGCAGACTGAGTCCCAGGTGACCCTGACGTGTAGGTAGGGCTGAGATCCACCATGTTTGAGCATGTGTCCTGGCTCCTCTCTGTTGTCCCTTGTTCATCTGGCTGACTTTAGGAGGAAGACCGGTCTCTTCGGGCCCTGCTAGCCTGCTGAGAGCCTGCCTGTTCTGCTCCTGGCCGTGTCTTGGATAAGAAGCCTGTGCCTTGCTCTCATGGGCAAGGCTTGTAATGCCCTAGTGCTCTCTGTGTCTGGGCGGTTGGGCTTGTTTGATTCTGGAGTCCCCTCTTAGGAAACCATTATTACTGCAACCTAAGCTTCATTCTCTAGGATTGTTTTCAATAATAAATTTGACATTTATATGTCCATTGGCCTGACCCCACCCACCCTATCAATTGATTTAGAATTTAGGAAGGGGAGAGATTTAGTATCACTCTCAAACTCTACAGCATCCTTTTTCTTGTCTGGTGCCCAGGCTATAATAGATGCTCAATAAATATTTGTTGAATGAATCAATTCCCTATGCACTTCCAGTAATATCCATCCTCTAAATTTCAGTCTCACTTTCTCTCTGTCTCTTTCTTCCTCCGCAGGCTACAGATGGTATAAATGCTGCAGTCCTTGGGAAGACTGAAAAAGCAGTCAGACAGATGTGTTGTTCATAGCTCCCCAGTCAGGCATAACTAAACATTTACATTTATTACCAATTAGAGGGGAAACAGACTGTAGTTTTATGCACTGTATGTTGCTGGATATATTTCTTTTTGGGATCTCACTAAAAATTTGAAAATGTACCATTGGATCTCACTCTCTTAGCAGCTTGAGCCTCATACCATTTAAATAGAGGTCTCCCAATGACAGCATGAATTGATTGTCATTGTCCTACTCAAGCACAGAACACCACGGAGGTAGAAAAACAATGGCATAGAAAGGCAACTGACCCAGTGTGACGGTTTGAGGCTACTCCGTTAGGACTTTGCGGCATGTGCAGAAATGATGGGGTCACGGCAGACTTTGTTGAAGGCTGTGTGCGTAAAGTCGTTGATGGCACGTGGTGGACAACCATGCTGTAAACACACAGAGCTCCGCTGTGTTTGCAGCCCTTTTTCCTTTTAGGGCAAAATATAGAATGAGTGGAAATAGTACTGGTGACTTTAGAATCATTGGTTCCACAGAACATCAGACCCAATGCTAAAGAATTCACTGTGTTCAGCTGAGTCCACCTAACCTGATGTACATCTGACATATAAAACACTGACCCAACCTCATCAAAAAAGTCAAAGGAAAGCACCGGCTAAGGCACAGGTAACCTGAGTCCTGGTCTCTGCTCTTGCCAGCCCAGCTTCTTCACCTGCAGAATCAGAGACTGCTCGCAGGAACTTTGCTAAAGAAATGATGAGATTTAATTAAAGATTTATAGACTGTATAAGGATCTTATCATATGGCTATTTACAATAGGAGCAATTCCAAAACTACTTAAATGCCAACAGTAAGGTACAGACTGGTTAATGTATTATGGAAAAACAAGATGAATCACATAATCAGTCGTGGTTTCACCACAATGAGGTACCACTTCACACTCAGTGTGATGGATGTAACGGACAGCTATGCTGAAAAAACAAGCAAATCAACAGAAGTTAACAAGCACTGGTGAGGATGTGGAGAAATCGGAGCCCTCTTGCCCTGCTGGTGAGGGTATAAAACGATACAGCAGCTATAGAAAACAATTTGACAGTACTTCAAAAAGCTAAACATAGAATTACCAAGTGATCCTGCAATTCCACTCAAGGTGTAGCCCCTAAACAATTGAAAACAGACACTCAAAAAGGTACACGTACGCACATGTTCTTAGCAGCACTGTTCACAAGAGCCGAAAGATGGGACCAGCCCAGCTGTCCATTAATGGATAAATAGTGGTATCAACATGCAATGGAATAGTTCAGCCATAAGAAAGAATGAAGAACTGATACATGCTACGAGGCGGATGAATCTCCAAGACGTTACGCTGAGTGAAAGGAGCCAGACCCAAAAGGTCGCACAGTGTATGGTTCTGTTCATATGAAATATCCAGAACAGGTAAATATGGAGACAGAATGCAAATTGGTGGTTTCCAGGTGCTGGAGAAGGGAAGAATGAGGAAAAGCTGCTTACTGGGAACGGGATTCTACCCTGGAGTATAGAAATGTTTTAAATCTAGATAGAGATGGTTGCACAACATTGCGCATGTACTAAATGCCACCAAACCGTTTGCTTTAAAGTGGTAAGTTCTGTGTTATGTGAATTTCGTCTCAAATTATTTTAAAAATCATGTTTTTTTAAGGATATTTACTAGTATGGGAAAATTCACACCAGGCACCTATTTTTAAAAACTGGACTTAATATAATCTTAATTTTGTAAGATTAAAATGTATGTGTGAGTATATGTGTGAATATGTACAACACATATGCACACACATATATATGCACATATATATATATATATTTGTATACATATTCATCGTCCTCCCCCCAAAAAACTGAAAAGAAATTCAGAACTCTGATATTTGAATTATAGGTCATTTCATTTTTATACTCTTTAAAACGAGCATATGTTAATTTGATCATTTGAGAGAAAACAAATGTTATTGAATAAGAATTGGGTCATAAGGGCATCACTAAAGTTTCTTCCAGCTCTATAATTCTAAGAGACTAAACATGTTGCATTTTCTGGAATGCCTAGTAGATGTCAGATAAGAGCAGATAACCTCTAGGGTGGGCACCTAGGCAGGCAATATGGGAGCACAGACATTTAGAACACAGCCAGTTGTTCAGGCAATCTGTACGCATGACTTTAGTCCTCATCACACTGACTGTAAGTGGTACCACTAGAAGAACATACATACCCATGACGTAGCTCCATGGCCCATTCTCTTTGATGGCTCCTGTAAGAGTCTTCTTCAGGGTAACATTCATGGTTCTCATGTGGACTCTTTTCATACGTGCATTTCAAAATAAAGTAAATGCCCCTGTCCTGCCCAGCCACCCTAGCTGAATCCCTGCTAGTTAAAATAAACTGAATTGCTTGGCTTTTTCTTTTCTTTTCTTTCTTTTT
>NW_012148019.1:0-16330 GCF_000956105.1 Propithecus coquereli | reverse complement strand
ATTATAGGTCATTTCATTTTTATACTCTTTAAAACGAGCATATGTTAATTTGATAATTTGAGAGAAAAGAAATGTTATTGAATAAGAATTGGGTCATAAGGGCATCACTAAAGTTTCTTCCAGCTCTATAATTCTAGGAGACTAAATATGTTGCATTTTCTGGAATGCCTAGTAGATGTCAGACAAGAACAGATAAACTCTAGGGTGGGCACCTAGGCAGGCAATATGGGAGCACAGACGTTTAGAACACAGCCAGTTGTTCAGGCAATCTGTATGCATGACTTTAGTCCTCATCACATTGACCGTAAGTGGTACCACTAGAAGAACATACATACCCATGATGTAGCTCCATGGCCCATTCTCTCTGATGGCTCCTCTAAGAGTCGTCTTCAGGGTAACATTCATGGTTCTCATGTGGACTCTTTTCATACATGTATTTCAAAATAAAATAAATGCCCCTGTCCTGCCCAGCCACCCTAGCTGAATCCCTGCTAGTTAAAATAAACTGAATTGCTTGGCTTTTTCTTTTCTTTTCTTTCTTTTTTTAAAAACAACATTCTCCAGTTGATGTATTCCAATGGTTGGCTTCCTAAAATGATTATCACTTGTTTGGCTTGTGGGAACCCGAAATTTTTGCTATCTCATCCTCTTCCCATCACTTTGTATCAAAGTGACTTATTAAGAGCATTGAAGGTTAAAAAGGAGAGTTGGATTTAGTGTTTACACAGTCTAAGCATTTTTTTCAATAGTCACAGATTTTTAAAATTTTTAGTGTTTATAATTGTACACATGTAGGGAGTATATGTGATATTTTGATACAAGTATACCATGAATAGATAAATAAAGAAGATGTGGCACATATTCACAATGGAATATTCTTCAGCCACAAAAAAAGAACAAAATCCTGTCATTTGCAGCAACGAGGATGGAGCTGGAGGTCATTACGTTAAATGATACAAGCCAGGCACAAGAAGACAAATATGGCACCCTCTCACTCATATGTGGGAGCCAAAATAACTAATCTTGTGAAGGTAGTAAACAGAATGGTGGTTACCAAAGGCTGGGGTGGGTGGTGGGAAGGTCGGGGAGGGAAGACAGGTTGGATAATGGGTACAAAGTACAGTGGGAGAGAAGGAATAAGATCAAGTGTTCAACAGTACAACAGGGCGCCTATGGTCAACAATGATGTATTGTATTAACATATTTCAAAATAGCTAGAAGAGAAGGTTTGGAATATTCTCAACACAGAGAAATGACAAATGTTTGAGGTGATGGATACCTCAATTGACCAGATTTGATTATCACACATTGTGTGCTTGTATCACAGAATTTTTTGGTTTTGGTTTTTTATTTTTCCCATTTTATCATCTTCAGTGATTTTCTCCAACCCCTAATTCCCTTTGTGGATTAAGAATCCCCACTCTTCACCTCACTGTCTTTGGGTCAGTAGGCATAAAAAAAAAACGGATTACTAAAATATTTGTGCTGAGAAGAGACCAGAAGATTTATTTCCGATGGTGGAAAATCCCCTACGTGGAAGGAGCAGGTGCTTGTACCTGTGCGGAGAAGGGTGAAGCCTCACTTAGCGTTTCCAGTGGAGAGAAGATTTACAAGGAAAATGAATTCAGGTGCTGTTTGAGAAAGGCTGTGAGTCAAAAACGCATAAAGTAATTTGTAGCAGAAGAAGACGCAGAAGGTTGAGAGTTTGTTCACAGAAGCCTGACACGCCGACACAGAGGGGTCGTTGACTGTTCTCACACCCACAAAACGGAGGTTCGGGGAAATTCTGGGGCTAGAAATCAGGGACACGTCCAGACTGTGCTTTGAGAAGATGGGAGGTGAGTCACTTTGGTCGCTAATAGCACTGGTTCTATAAACATGAGACAGAAATAAGTTGGCTGCCCCAGTCACTGGGAAGGCCGAGAGACAGCTCTAGTGTTCACCTAGAGAAAAATCTGAGATGAAAGATGTTGCCAAAACTTGACTTACGTGTCAACTTCACAGGTACCAAACTCCATCGAATAATTAAGCTCTGATAATTATAGACTTGGATAAAATCGCACGGCAAATGCACTCCACCCAGGGTAGCTGCGTGTGGTCTCCCAACGTGGGCTTGTGCGCTTGCTGTCCTGCAGGTTGGGGGCAGGGTGCTGCTGGGTCAGAGGACAGTCTGAGGATTTGGGCAGAGACTGCGTCCCTTCCTAAGTCCTCCCCTGAGCAACTGCTTTTCTGTTGAATTGTAGAGCTGTGAGCCCTCCACGGATAACCTGACACACCGATTACTGTTTTTCTAGCTCTTTCTTTGAGAGGACACTCATCCAACCCCAGGGGAAATATGCAGTACTGGGATTCAAGAGCAGAAGACACTCCCGCCCCCACCTCGGCCTAGATCTCCAGAGCAGGTCAGTGTTTATCAGACAGATGTTCCTGCGTCCTCGCTAGCGGAGCGCAGCATTCGCGCGGCTTGCCCGGCCCGTTCGTGGAGCCGTTGGCGCAGGACCTACTCCCTGGATTCCCGGCCCTGAGACGACACTTCACAGTCGCCTACATTAAACTGCACTTTCCTTTCGCCGGCCTTGGGTCAGCCAGGAAACAAAATCAGTAAACAAAGTCCCTCGGGATCTAGCATATGGGACCTAATTAGTTGCTCTATCTTCGAGTTTGGTTTATCAAGAGGAAGATTTAATACTTTCTAGTTAATATCCTCCTCCGAGTGTTGTTTGTATGTGCGGGTCTGTGTGCTGCTATGCCACAGCACGGCATATCGCGTGCTCTACGTAATGTGAACATCAGTCCGTGTTGTCACTCGCAGCATCACAGGTGTACTGCTTCCCCCGTTGCGTTACTCAGGGAGCCTTCCTTTGATGTCTGGAAACTCACGACTAAGGGACAAGACAGGAAGCCATGTCAGGCACAGTGGCTCTGAGTGGACATCCCCTCCATGTTCCAAAAACCCCTCCTGTTTCCCAGTTTTTCTCTGCATTAATGATAACGGAATCTATCTCTCCCATGGTGCTGTCTTTGCATTTCAAAGAATTAGTCGAGGGCAAAGAACAGGAGGACTACAAAGGATTTGCCTCCCCCAGAGTGTCTGGGTTTTAGCACACGAGCCGGGCTGCCCCTCACGCAGGAACGCAGGGCGCTCTGACTCACTCTCCACGCGGCATGTGTTCTGCTCTGTTTCTCTAGCTCTGAGCGTGGGTTTCTGTGGAACCAAACACACACTCTCTCCTGCTCCCCCTCGTGACCCGCGCTCTACGATAGCTGGGTGGAATTAGAATCTGAGTATGTTATCACTGCAAGAAACAGACGCTGTCCTGCCCAGCGTTAGGGAGAACTGAGGTCAACACCATGGAGACATCGAGGTTTGTGGCAGAGAATCAGAAGGACGCTGAGTTCAGTCAAGGATCCAGAAGGCAGGTCAGATGGAGGGGCAGAGAGGGGGCTCTGGGAGAGGATGACACAAGCCAGTCAGTCTCGAGGCGTGAACGGGAGCAGGAACTGGGAAGAACAGGCGGAAACACAACTGCAACTTTGGGAGGCGGGGCCTGGGGAGATCTAAATCACTGCAGCCCGCGACATCTTCTCGGCCCCATGCTATTTGTGATGGGCTGGCTACGATTTAGCTACTGACAGTTTTTTTACATCAGAGGTGATGGCGAAAGCTAGAGCGGTCAGGAGGTGGACAGTGTAGGGCCATGAACACCAGATTCCGACTCTCAGACCAGTGTTCCCTACACAGGGCCATGGGGGGCCCAGAGCACAACTCTGGGATCACACAGTCGGAGCTCTGGGATCTGTGGGGTCAGAGCAGCCCCGCTCTGGAGCATCTGAGCCCCTCCCCATACCAAAACCAAAAGAAAAACAAACCCTGACGCAGAGACAGACAGAAACACAAAAAAGCGAAAAGGCAAAAATAGACACGGAGGACGAGGACGCCCGCTGCCTCGCCCAGACCAACACAACCGGAGCCCGAGCCCCACCCGCCCGCCCCAGACCCAAAGCTGAAAGGACAAGCAACCACACTCACACCCTACCCTCATCCCACCACCACCAGCATTCTTCCTCGCTCCCGCCCCCCCACCCCCACTACCCTCACTCTCCATCGACACCGAGCCCCAGCCCCCCAAACCCAAAACTCTAACCTCAACCTCGAACGTCAACATCATCGTGAGCCTACAAACTTCAACGTCCAAATCTCAAACCCTAACCGTGATGAGCCTCACCTTCTCTTCGAACCCGAACCCATGCCCTGCCTCCGCCTTCTGTCCCAGTCCTAAACTCCAAATCATAAGAAAGGGAAAGCCTAAACCTCAACTCTAACCCTGTCCGAGTATGATTAATCATAAGCAGACGCACACTAAAATTAAAAGGTCCTGGCCTTCAGTTTCAAGTCCAAATCCAAACTATATCAAAAACAAAAACTCCCCCCACCCCACCCCCACCCCTCCCTCTCCACCGTCACCGAGCACGACCAAAAAAAAACAAAACGCCAGCCGCGGATGGCGACGACACCCAAAACCAACAAAACCAAAAGTAAACGCGGACGCACTCCCACACGCACAGACACAGATATATGCCATTTCCAGCACGGACATGCAAGCTCAAGCAAAGATAAAGATGCAAAGAAAAAGAACCTAGCACAAGGACACGTAGAACACTAAGAGCCAGAACCCCAAGAGCCAGAAACCACCCCTTGAGAGAGCACGCCTCACTAGCTAAAGGTCGGCTACCCACACACCGGCGACAAAGGCACGTCTGAAAAACTCCGGTCTCAAAAGCTGAAACCACCGAAATGTAAACAACTCGCCAAAGAGCAAATCCCCAAAGAGGAAAGCAATGAAAAAGAGAGAAACCAAACAGGCAGACCCCGCCCAACCAGGGCCAGCACAAACGCAGGCAGGAGCCAAGCAAACCACAGAGGACGCAAACCCCAAAGACGCAGACACCACAGCCGCACACAGTGGCTCCTCACACAGCACTGGCGAGGACCATACGAGCAACCAACATACAAGCAACCAACACGCAACCGACCACCACGCCACCGGAGAACCCAATTACAGACAAAGCAACTAAAGACAAACAGACGGAACGCGACCAGAGGCACCTCTCAAACCACCACCCCTCAAACCACCAGGCAGAGCACCGCCCGAAAGACATTATCTGTGGTTCTCCTCGATTTCTGATATGGCCACATTTCCTGGCCCTCACTGCCTCCCGATGTCATGCAATCCGCAGTGTGCAGGAGTGTGGTTGAGGGCGGAGAGGTTTAATTCTTAACTAGACACCTCGAGGAGGAGCAGGATAATGGGAGTCCCCATCACGTGCGCAGTGGCACCACCTGTTGTCAGCCAAGCCAGTGCACTAGTGAGATATCCCACCTGAACGCTGGGACTTTTCTTCAGAGTTTGACGACTGCAACGTATCATAATGGGATTCTCTTTAGCAGCAGCTGGTAGGTTTGGGGAGCCCGTTACACACAAATATTAGCATCGGATGCTGAGGAAGCCACGTGGTGCGTGAGTTTTAGTCTTTGCCTTCGGGGACCTTACAGTGTAGTTGGTGACACAAGAAACACGGATAAAATAGTCATGCGGCTCACAAGGTCCTCACATCTCGGGGAGTTTCTCCCCCTCCCTCCTCCTTCATCTCACTAAAGACCTGCTCATCCACAGGGCAGGCTTTCAGGTCACTTTCTCAAGGGAATCTGCCCTTCCTGGGTTTGCAAGCCCTCTGACTGCCTTTGACCAAAGTTTTTTCTGACCTTTACCTTTGCGCTTTGCTATTTTCTGTTATTCTTTTCTCCCCGCTAGACAGTAAGCTCTCTGGGAACAGAGACAGTGACTAGTGCACTGTTCCATCATCAGCACGCGGTATAGATAGATGCTCTGCAAACGTATTTCAAATGAATGAATCAATTAACAATAAGAGGCAGCATATGTTACATACAGAAAGCATGGAAGAGACCACAGATTCTGAAGGAATTTAGAAGGGAATGGGAGAATGAGCCATTCAGGTATTATGGGAGAACTGTAGACCTGGGGAAGAGCGAACAAGCTGGCAATTTTGGTGACCCAAGGCACCTGGTTCATGCACGTTCGTGTGTCGTCTAGTGCCATGTTGAGGGTAGGTGTGGAGTCCCTTGATCACAAGAAATTGATCTGGGCTCATTAACATTCTTCCGGAAGAGATGGCATTATGATTCTGAAATCAATACCTCCAGCCCCCCTGCCCATGTAAGTGTGTGTGTGAGTGTGTGCGTGCAAGTGTGGATGTGAGAGAGACAGCGGCGACTGGCCAGATGACCTCTTTCAGCCAGCCTCCATCACTGCCGCTTCCCAGAAGCCCACATGTAGCCGTCTGTGGAGTGACAGAAAGGACCTCATTACTGCAGCCCTCCAGCTCGTGTTACTGGTGGGGGGTCCTGGGTGGGCATAAAGAAACGTGTGCAGCTGTATCTCTGAGCATAAGCGACATGGTCTGAGAAACCTTCACAAACAAGCACCACATAAGAGGGACACAGACAGGAAAACAACCAGTGGGCACTGGCTCGAGCTGTGTAAACAGATCACATGACAGGGAGGGAGAGAAGCGCCTGGGGAGGTAGGGAGCTTGTAAGCCGCCTCACTACTCCATGCGTATTTCTTTAACCACCAAGTACACTGTAAAGTCCCAGAAGGCAGGAACTAAAACCCACACTCCACGTAGCTCCCTCGGCACCTAATACCAAGGCCTCTCTGTGCCAGGCAACTCAATACCTATTGCCCGCTGCGGGAGAGAATCCCCTTCTCAATGACCACCTGGAAGAGGACACAGCGAGGGCACCTGGTAGGGCTCATGCTCAGGGGACCTGGGCACAGTTCGAAGTGGGAAAAAGACCTGGTTTGCAAAGAAAACCGAGGAGGGCGGTCCTGTGGGGCTAGCGGCAAGTAGTAACACATTGTGCAAAGCAGGAAGGGCAGTGGTGTTGCACGCACATGTGATCAGAAGGGTTGTAGGCAAAGGGATTCCTGCCACCAAGCCAGGGAGCGGGGAAGGGGGGGTTAGCAAGAGCGCAGCTGCCAGTGGACAAGGAGGGAGAAGAAAGATGAACATCATGAATGACCAGCCACCACTGGATGTGCTGCCAATATCAGACATCGCAGAACAGATTCCGTGGAGTTTGTGAATGCAAGGCTTGGCTGGGAAGTTAGGAGCTCTTGCATGGAACGACTGAGAATGGAGGTAGGACGAGTGCTTGCTTCGTAGGGTTCACGAGGGTTCCTCTAATTTAATACATTTGTATTGAGGGTCTGGTGTGGCGAGCAGATGCGGTGATGGCTCTGACATAGCCTCACCCCACCTAAGCGGGGTCTCTGGCAGAGCAGGAAGGGATGCATTAAGAGGTTCAACCTCCATGCTGGTGGCTTTTAGGAAAAGAAGCTTCACTAGGTGTTTGAAAAGGGCAGTTACCTGCCTGCATGATGCCGAGGAAGAAGACTGAACCACAGAGCCCAGGCTAGACTGGCGGGAGAAGGACTGGTGCTGGGAGCTGGCCCAGTGCTGCCACAGTTGTTGGGAACAAGGGCAGCCTCTAGCCCTGAGTGGGGAGAGAGACAGGAAATGACCAAAGAGACGTGTCCAACTCTGCTTGGATGTGGTGACGCTGAAGATGAGGACAGAGAGGGGAGAAAGGCCGCCACGTAGTTCCCATCCTCACAAGACAAGTGTCCTAAGGGGGCCTGTAGGAGCTGCCCAGTAGAAGGAGCACAGGTCAGGAATAGACACAAGGCTCTCCTGCCAGCTGTTGGACCTGGGGAGAAATCATTCTACTTCAACCTTGGCTTATTTATCTTAAGAAGGGGCTATTCCAGCCTTAAATGGTCTGTGATTTACAACAGTACTTTGGTGGGAAAAGTATGTAATGGACGACATAAATTAATGATATGCTAAATTATACTATGGATGGCAATAAGGACTGAGGTTTGTACACTGCTTTACACTTTCCAAAATGTTTTTGCGTGCATTATTTAATTTGATCCTTACCAAAACCACTGAGATAAATACAATCATTTCATTCATATTTTATAAACGAGGAAACGGAGACTTTGAGCCTTGTCCTAAGGCTACAAAGGTAGTAAGTGGCAGAGATAAGACTCAACCCGCCCCCAAAATCTTGGCCTTCTCTATTATGTGGGAACTTAGAGGTCTCCCTCAGTTATCACCAGCTGTGAATTCTTGCTGCGTGGAGGATAACATTCAATTTTATTATTATGCTATTACTATTGTCTCAGCACATCTCTTTGTTCCTTACCCCACTCATTAGTCGTACATTTACTGATCACCTACTATGCAGTGGCCTTTTTCCCCTCTTCGTCATACATTACTGCCCACCCGCCCAGGCATAGAGCTAGACACTGGGAATGCAGCAGTGAACAAAGAATGGTGCCTACTCAGAAGCAGCTCATTAGTGAAGGAGCTGCAACAGGAAGGTCAATAATCATCATTTACATACAGCATTCCAAGTCCTATCTCTGAAGCACAAATGAAGGAAATGGTAGATGTCTGGGCCCCTTTTATCTGGGGCTGGCACCATCTCATTCCACTCAGACCAAACCCCTGACAAAGGGTTCAAGGCCCCCTCCTTGCTCAAAACTCCTCCAACGTCAGGTTGCCGTACCCCGCTATTTTCCAGAACCCTACCACTCTCTCTTCTACCATCATGTATGGTGACTTCATTTTCATTTTCCTCTAATTTATTGTTCAGTACACGTTTTCAGTACTTCTGTGGAGGGCACCGTGGTGGACACACAGGAGTTTTATCAGGTGCGTACCACAGGTACATGTCTTACTCCTTCATGACACTAGGTCTGAACATGGTAGGCAATCAATAAACATTTGTTTGATTGATTGAGGTTTCCAGATTGAGCATCTGCGTGGTGGAGAGGCACCAAAATGAATCTCCTAAAAGTACTTGCGTGAAACCAGTCAAGTGAATTCAAGAGCAGCTACAATGCTTCCCTGGAGTGTCTCAATTTGATAAATGCAGCCCACATGCCTACCCCGTCCCGCCTCGATCCATAGCATCAGGGGCTTCAACAATGACATTCAGAGTGTGCGAGGTCACTGTTGTCGAGGAGAAAGGCAGTCTTTGACTTTCAAAAGTCATTGTGTGAAAGAGATCTTGATCCAGCAGGGAATATGTTAAGAATCAATAAAAGAAAAAAAATATATTGTTGTTATTTTTACCCACATCCTGTTTCTGGCTGTGCTGTCATCTGAAGGGCCTTGGCACATACGCTGCTTCTGAGCGCGGTTTCCCTGTCTGTAAAGTCATCCCTGGCCTTGATCCTCAGCTCGCAGGGGTGTTTGGAAGCCCAGGGAGGCAGCGTCTATGCTGCGCATACAGGTTCCCGGACAAAAGGCATTGTGGGAATAAAGGACTCACCCCTATTTATAGTGTGCACAGCGGTTCAGAAGTGTGTTGATGCCCTGCCCCCTTTCCTCATGTCTCCTCACCCCAGTCTCGCCTCTGCCTGTACACAGAAGCGCACGGTTAGGATCTACCTGTAGTCGTGTTAATTGAACGGGGCCCTTTGAAGTCCCGTCTAGTTTACCCGGCCTGCCTGTCTTCCAGGGCTTTTGCAAGCTCTCCCCTTTGCTGAGAAAGGGAGAAACACATCAGTTGGGAAGGCAAAGCCTTGGCTCCTGTATGAGGTCAGCTTCTTCCTGAAGGGTCTCCTTGCCCCTCAAGCCATCTCCTCATCCAGACTCACACTGCGAAGGCTGGGTGCAGGGACTCTCTTGCTCTGTTGCCTTGGCAACTACTCCTGTTTATTGAGAATGAAGTTTACTGTTTGATTGTCGTTGTTTCACAGGAGGGGTGAGTAAACTCTGTGGATTCGGTGGAACAAAGGAATCAGGCCAGTGAGTGACAGGAGAAGGGAAAAGCAAGCGCAGAAAACCTCTGGAGAGGCCACTACTGGTGCCTGGAGCCCACAGAGCAGTTATGCATTTAAGAGAAGCCTGTACAACCAGGACACAATTTATCCGGAACGATTTAAAGGCAGGTAAGCAGAGATCTTGGCGTGTCAGACCAATATCTATGAGAATCATAAGAATGGGACTTCACAGACAGGGTGGAATCTCTCTCCAGGGAAGACTGCACGGCCACATTTGGTTTATTTTCCTCCTCCTCAGGGAACACAGACACGTGGATCCACCAACGTTTACTGAGGGCCCCTCAGACCAAGGCTCTGTGGTCAACGGTACAATTTAGCAAAAACCTTCCTTAGTGTCCACAAATCACATGTATCCTTAAAGCACAAACATGCTGTTCAAGTGGTTCTACTTAACGGTAGCTTGGTATTTAATCTTGTTTTTATTTTTAATCTTTCTAATTTGGAAACTTGGCATAGTTGTGCAAGCAAAGGCAACTTGAAGATTCGTGAGTTTGAGAGAGGAGCATTCCACCCCATTTCAACTCTGAGCTTTGACACCTACACATTGGACTGTTTACTCTTTGGGTTGTCACCAAGTACAACTCTTATGTTACAGCAAGAGCAAGGTGGGTTGAGTGGGGATGAATTAGTTTGAATGTCAATCACAGGTTTAAAACAATGTACATTGATACCTTTTGTCATCCTTTTATTCATTCATCAAATATTTATTAGAGTCTGATTATATTTGCAGGCACTGTACGAGGCTCTAGTGGTATAGAGCCCACAGATGCTGTGTTCTCTTTCTGTCCCATAGTTGATGTTGGTGTGCGCACAAGTGATTCTGGTACTAGCAGAAATCAGATGGAGGATATACAGTTGCCACACCCAACATTTACCATAAAATTACACAACTTTAGATCTCGAAAGGGCCTTCAGAGACCACGATCTCCAACCTCCTATTTAGCACAACAGTTCCTGTTTCAAGCATCCCTTGTGATGGCCACCACCTTCCACCACTTCCTGCATCCCTCACTGCTTATCCAGGAGCAACTCTACTTCTAGAACATTCTCCCAGTCTACCCACCCGCATCTCTCACTTGCCTCACTCTCATGGTCTCCTAGCAGGTGTCCCTGAGTCCATTCTTTTCCTCTCCGTAATCCATTCTGCACAGCTCTACATAGCTGACAGAGTGATCTTTTAAGAATGCAAGTCAGATGATGTCTCCTCTACTAAAAACCCTTCAAAGGCTCTCTCCCCACCTAAATGAAAACTGTAACTCCCCACCCGCCCCCACAACCCCTGACATGCTCAGGCCCCTGTTCATCTCTCCGACCTCCCTTGCCCGACATCCCAGCAGGGCACTCGTCACTACCTGGGGCACAATTGCTCGATTGCTTGTTTCTGTTACTGTCCGTGACTAACACACCCACACACACACCCCAAAACGTGCACTAAAAACTAGGCTCTTTGGCAGCTATTATTTGTCCTTGTTTACTTCTACTTACAAACACGTCTCTCAGAGTGAGCATTCATAATTTCTTGTTGAATTTCAAAAAAGCTAGCATCTTTAATATCTCTCTGAGTGACTAATATCTGTCCTATCAGGGTCTCCTATATATATCATTATAAGAGTTCGTTCAGTTTTTCCTTACATTGTGCAAAAGTTTCTTTCCTTTACTATCCACCCATTGGATTTTGTTCCGTTACATGAAATTAACCCACTTCCTGTGTATGTAAGCTTTTTAAATGCTGCACGGAGTTTTTATGTCTCATCCCATCTTCCGTTTCCCAGGCTAAACACTAACAGGTTGTTTACCCATTTGACCTGTGTTGATTTTCAAATCCTTCTCTCTCACTTCCTTTGCTCGGGAAAAATATCAGTTTGCCTGGTTCCTCTTAAATGTGGTGATTGGTTTAGCTATCTATCACAGCTATCTAGGGAAGACAGGATGAGTCAATGAACAGGAAACGTGTGGCTGGTGAAAAAGAAACTTGATCCAATGTTATAAAATGTTTATTGATCACTTACATGAAACTAGTTTAATGTCTGACGGATTAACCCTAATTGAAGTCTCTGCTCTGCCGAGCCCAGTATACCTTCCGCTGGATTTTCGGCAATGAACTGATGTGCATATTAGCGAGAGGAGTCGCAACTCATTTTCGGTCCCTAACTGCCCCTAAGACATGCTAGTGCTCAATAAATACGGTATCAAAATAATTATAATAAAATTATGTGAAATCTAAGACTTGGTAATTAATGAAGAAATATTTGAACTGTCAGAGGTGTCTTGAGCCCTAAAGGGAAAAAAAATAACCTGACAATATAAGTGAAATATGAGATCAACCAATTAATTAGCGGAATAATTTAATCTGATGCTCTGAAAGTAGGCCAATTAAAATGCACTGTTACTATTTAACATTGATTAAGCAAGGTGTTAGATCCTGAACGCAGTTTGAAAATAGACCTTCTTCCTACCCTCAGGGAACTTAAAGCTAATTTGAGCAGTTGCATATGAAAAGGACAGAGGAACAGGAGGTGCGGTGTTGATTTGATTTACTTGCTGAAGCTCCTTCCTCTGGTGCTGGGAAGGAGCATGGAAGGGCTGTGGCTGCCAGTACGATCTTCCAACCTTCTCCCGGCTCGTATCCAGCTCCAACCTTCTTCTCACCCTTTTTGGAGGTGGGAGAGGTCAAGATAGGACAGAAGAAATGATTTTTTTTAAAACAGTTTCCAGAAAACATGAAGTCGTCTACACTTGAGCTAGTTAGTGGAAAAGAAGAACCCAGATATAATGACTGCCTTTGATAATTCATTAGGAATAATTCACTGACTACTCATGAAATAACAATAAATACGAAAACAACTTGAAGCCATCTTGCCTTCCAGCTCATTCAGGGAGTGGATGCACCCACTCTCAAATTTAATGATGACGCAAGGATAAACCACAAAGTAGCCCATTAACTGCTCATTTAACTTTAATGAATTCTGATCTCTAAAACAAATAAATATAATCTCAATGCATTTATAACTTGCAAGACATTCTTTAACTTCTCGTAAGCCTTCTCTTTGTGAAATACTCAAGTACTATGGTCTCCCCTCCTACACCTCTACTCACAGTGCTGGCTGATCAATGTTTTGGTGTCATAACACTGTCCCTGAGAGGAGACTCCCCCATTTCTTCTATTTTACTGGAAAGAAAGCAGGAGAGGGAGCTCCCTTTTTCTCTTTTCTGGATTGCACGTACCCTGTTGGGGTGCCGTTTGAATTGCTTTTGCAGCAGTTCAGATAGATTGTGTCGAGGGATTCATCTCAGCCTCTCGTTGGGAACCACCAGGGCTCCTATAGAAGACGGTTCTGGCTGGACACCAGCCATGGCTCTCTGTCTCAAAAGAGACCCCCCAAGGCTGAGGACTGACAGGCATCCTGTTCTCATCAGTGCATTCAGCAATGTAACAGGCCACAGTGGATGATAATTTGCCAAAATGTGTACTAGTCCATTTGAACACACTAAATTATTGTATGTAAGCACAAAAAGATCTCTGAACTCATTGACTAAAACTATCCCCAACTCGCAAAGCAACGTTCACCAACATCTACGTTCCCTACCCGTCCATGGACAGGGGGTAAGCGGGACAAGTTTGCCTCAACCGAGCTCACTGCCCGTAGTTTGGGTTCTTGATACGTATTTACGTGAAAATGGAATGGTAACACCAATGAAAACTACGAGTAATTGCGCCCTGACTGAAGTTCACTAAGGCTAAGTGCTTTGCATACGTTATTTCATTAAATGCTCACAACTTACAAGGTACACGTCACCATTAATTCCCATTTGATAGAGATAAAGAAATTGAAGCTTAAAAATTAAGTAATATGGTAATTGGCAGAGAAAACAGCTCAAGCCCGAGTCCGTCCGGTATGAATTTCCTTTCTCAGAACCTCTGTGACTCATCACCCCCTAGGGAATAACGTGCCAGGGTACCAAGGCGACAGGTGTTGCTTGAGCACACATGGTTTTGACAACTTACACGCGCTTGCTCTCCCTGATGTCCACATCGGCATGCTCAGCTCCTGGGTCCACTTGCTCAATCTCCCCTCATAATCTTTACATGCATTGCACATATGCATGATCATGAGAATAATTTTACAACAAATTGCTGAAACCTAAGGGTGTTATCATGTCTCCATGGTGACCATCCTTTCTCTACTGTGTCTGTGGTCACATTTGCACTAATCATCTAATTAATTGAGGTAACTTATTTGAAACTTTACGTTATTATCCTCATCAGCCCCAACTGAAATGAACAATTGGTACCCCCACCTCTGCTCAGAAAGAAGATACAGAAAAGAAAATGGAGTATTTTTTTTTTTTTTGACAGTTGCGATGTATCACTTTCTTTGTCCTGAGGGCTGAAAAAATGTTTGAAATTGCAGCAAATTGGGAACTCAGGGCCAAATCCATCTTCCTCTGTAGAGGTTTTTACTCCTCCTTGAAATTCCTTGGGGTCTCCCATTTACTGAGTGTTGCAAATTTAAAGTCTGGTTTCCCCAAGTAAGCTGTACAAAAGCCCCTGTCTACTCCAGTTCCCAAGCCCAGCAACCATCGGTCAAACAGCCTTAGGGAAGCTTTTGTTTGTTTTTTCACCTGGCACTGATGATTTTAATATTTCTCACCACTGAAAGGGGAGGTCTAGGGCACACATGACATGGAACATCAGAATAATTATCTGAGCGTTGTCTGGGCTAGCGAGGCAGTCGTGTATTAGGTGAGAGGGAGGAAGTGGTTTTGCCTGACCTGACCCAGACCACTTTCACTCGGCCCTGGTACCTCAGTCATTTTAAGTAGGGGTGTTCTGAGGGCTGGAGAGGTGACATGATTCATTAGTACTATACAACTAGTTAGCCACAAGGCAGAGATCAGAAACCTGTTCTCCTAACTCCTGCCTCATCCACTCCTTGGGCCGCCACGCCAAAGCTAAATAAATGTATTCAAGAAATCAAGACTGTGAAAAATAATGACTCTGACTCTGTCTCCCCTCCAGCAGCATATAAGAGAAAAATCTTTAATGATCTGATATACCGGGCGCGCCCTTCCCACCAGGAGCAGGTAGCCAGATACCCTGGGAGTGCCCCTGGGGCAAAGGAGGGATGAAGGTATGTCATCATTCTGATCGAGCTTCCTGGGTCTGGTGAGTTGTATAGTCAGAGTGAAGCTGAGCACCAAGGTAATGACTTCAATTATGCAAATTAAGGACCCAGTTAAGAACTTCCTTTTGTACATAGAGTCCTAGCACTGGCAAACCTGGTCAGCTGTGCAAATGAACAAATTTTACCTGGTCACCTTAACACACAATCTTTAATGTGCATATTCATCCAACTAACGTAATAGCTTGGTCTCTGCAAATGGAATTCTTCCTAAATGTGTAAGTGGCTCTAAGTAGTTTAAAAAGTTTTAAAAGCACAGTAAGTATCACAGACGTGGCCTATTGATCGTTCGTTAATAGAAGCTCTGCAGAATGGAAGTCAGCAGAGAGGACCATTAAAGTACAGACGGAGCAGTTACTGACCGCCAGCCTGACGCTCCCCTGGCATTCTGCGCAGGTGCTGCCCCTTGTCAACGCCGCTGTGGCATGAGGAGGGTGACATATGTTCTTGATTCTTTGGGAAGGGAGATATTCCAAGCCACATCTTCATATCCGGAATAACATACAAGAGGTTAACATAATGCTTGATTATTCAACAAATTAAACCTGGCCTTATATTTGTTCCTGAAAATGATCTGACTTTGTCTTTGCCTCTTCACCTGGTTTCTTACAATATTCACCCCCTTCCCCTGCCCCCCATGGCTGCTTCTTTTCATAGATGCAATTTCATGATGAAAATGTAAAAATAATGTGAAAGCGGTTGATTGCCAGGGAAGGCAGTTCCCCTGCCTCTTCCTTCTTAGAGACATGTTAATACAACACCAGTGAGCATTTTCATTTTAAATAATCAGAAAGAAGGATATATATGTAAAGAAATTGATATAATGTCAAACATGTAATATAAAATTACTATACCATAATTTTATCAAAACGTATACAGTTTAAATTTATATACATTCAATATATATGATGCATATTTTATTTAAATATATAGTACTGTAATAGAAAAACCCAGCATACAGTTTAGAAAATTGAATGCTAACTTTAAAAAAGCCTATAATTTTTGCACCTCTGGAATACTTCAGAAAGTTAATTTTCTCTACAGACTGTGGTAATTTTAATAAGAATATCCTAATATGACTCAGATGCTCACGAACAACTTCTATGTATTGAAAATTGGGTCTGAAATAGAATTTGGGGCTGTCATTTTCACAAATGAGATTGTATTTTGTGCATGTAGTTCCATTTTTTAAAAATAATTTTTAAA
>NW_012148018.1:44417-44790 GCF_000956105.1 Propithecus coquereli | reverse complement strand
AAGTTCTAAAGATCTCCTGTACAACAATGCACATATGGTTAATATCACTGTACTTTACAAGTAAAAATTTGTTAATGAGGTAGTTTTTATGTTATGTTTTTTTACCCCAATTAAAAAATGGCTAAAAAAGAAGAAATATTATGCTAATGTTCTATTAAAAATAAATGTTGTACACAAAAGTGAAAAGAAATTATATTATGGCCGGGAGCAGTAGCTCACATTTGTAATCCCAGCACTCTGGGAGGCTGAGGCGGGTGGATCACTCGAGGTCAGGAGTTCAAGATCAGCCTGAGCAAGAGCGAGACCCCGACTCCACTAAAAAATAGAAAGAAATTAGCTGTACAACCAAAAATATATAGAAAAAATTAGCCAG
>NW_012148018.1:41205-43637 GCF_000956105.1 Propithecus coquereli | reverse complement strand
ATAGCTTAAAACAAACATATTGTACAGCTGTACAAAAATATTTTTCTCTATATCCTGACTCTGTAAGCTTTTTCCTATTTGAAAAATTTAACATTTTTAGTCTAAACTATATTATTAAAAACTAAGTGAAAAACACACACATTAGCCTAGACCTACACAGAGTCAGGATCATTAATATCATTGTCTTCTACCTCCATATCTTGTTCCACTCACATCTTGTTCCACTAGATCTTCAGGGGCAATAATACTTATGGAGCCATCATCTCCTATGATAACAATGTCTTCTTCTAGAATACCTCTTGAAGGACCTGCCTGAGGCTGTTTTACAGTTAATTTAATTTTATTTTTTTAAGTAGAAGGAGTACACTTTAAAATAACAATAAAAAATATGGTAGGGTAAACACTACCCTACCACAGGAAGGTAGGAATTTTCCACTCCATGATAACCTTATGGGACCACTGTTGTATATGTGGCTCATCCTTGACTGAATACCTATTATGTGGCACATAACTGTACAAATAAAAAAAATACAGTACAACTATATTCATGTACTGTATTGCTGTGTTTCGGTCAATGATGTACTGTATACACAACTGTGGTCCTGTAAGATTATAAAACCATATTTTTACTGTACCTTTTTATGTTTAGATATGTTCAGATACACAAATCTTACCATTGTGTTCCAATGGCCTACAGTATTCAGTACAGTGACATGCTGTACAGGTTTGTAGCCTATGAGCAATAGTTTATAGCATATAGCCTAGGTATGTAGTAGATTATATCATTTAGGTTTGTGTAAGTACACTCTGATAGTCACACAACAACGGAATAGTCTAATGATGCATTTTCTCAGAACATATCCCTATCATTAAGTGATGCTTGACTGTATTTATGCAGCATTTACATTGTATTTGGTGTTATATGTAATGTAGAGACGTTTTTCAAGTATACAGGAAGATGTGCCTAGGTTATATGCAAATACTATACCATTGTATGTAGGGACCTTGAGCATTTGTGAATTTTGTTTTCCACAGGGGTCCTGGAACTAATCCCCCATGGATACCAAGGATCACTGTAACACAGGAAAAGCATTTAGTCTAGTGCAAAACTCACATTATGTGTTCAATTAATGGTAAATAATATGATGAGGACAGGGAGCAGGGGATCTAGAATTGTTTGTTTTTCTTCCAGAATCCTCTTGATTTTTATTATTCTTTAGCATTTTTAATTTTTATTAAGTTGGTCAAAGTAAAAAAAGCATAGGAGAAATGGTGACGTGTTTACCACATTAATTTTTAGTTTCTTTTTCTTGCTAGCATATGCATTTGAAGCTATATATTTTCCTTTAGGAATAGCTTTAGCTGTGTTCCATATGTTTTATGTATTTTTATGACCTTTGAATTATAATGTTTTCTAAATTCTTTGATTTATAAACTTAAAAGTACGTGCTTGAATTTATGAATATATTTACTTGTATATTTTTGTTATTGATTTCTAACTTAGTTGTGTTGCAGAAAGTAGATGAGTTCTATATTATACAGGTTATTTGAAATCTATATCTGCCTTACTATCTAGATCTGGTCACTTAAAATAAATATTTTATATATGCTTGAGAAGAATTTGTATTTCCAAATTATTTACTGTAGGGTACAACATATGTTAGTTGCATTAAACTTGTTAATTGTATTGGCTCATTCTTCTGTCTAATTCTCAGTTTGTCTCCTTAATCTATTAATTCTCGAGAGAGGAATGTTAATATTGCAGCTATGAGAGTTGCTCCACGAACCCCTTCTTGGATTTCTGTCAGCTTTTTTTTTATACATCTTTCTAGTGAATTGACTATTTTAATACCATGTTGTGACTTTATATGTAACAATGCTTTTTTGATTCAGAATCTATTATGTCGGTCTATATATCAATGTTTGGTTGGTATATGCACGCTATTTACGTTGAGAGATATTGTACCTCCCTCCCGTGTATTCTCCAATGTGCTAATATGATGACCCAAGTTGATAAATGAGACTTTAATGACATGAACAGAATACACAGACTGTAAACATGTGCCTTTTGATGGCAAAGGTTATAGGATAAGAAGTCCCTTTATGCCATTCAAATCTTCCCTATAAAGAGGACATCCTCTAAATGACAAAGAATTTCAGCTTGCTCGTTTGCAACAGTCTCTTATAATTAAAAATTCTGTCAATCATTTTTGCATAGATATACTTTATTACATAGTATTCATTACTGTACACATTATGCATTTTTACACAATATTTTTGCATTCCATTTATCAAACCATGGTATTGTTCTTTATGAGTGATTTAAGGCAGTTGTCTCAACCTTTTTGGTAGCAGGGACTGGTTTTATGGAAGACAGTTTTTCCACAGACCAGCCTGGGGGGATGGTTTCAGGATGATTCAAGCTCATTACA
>NW_012148018.1:36190-36753 GCF_000956105.1 Propithecus coquereli | reverse complement strand
TGACAATAACTAATCTTTGGATATAAGTTCATTTCTAATTCTCGCTGTTTAGTGTGTCCAGCTCTTATTTTTTTCAGTCATTCAGCAAACTTTGGGCAGCACCAAAAAGAGGTGGGAAAAGTCATACAGAGTCACTATATAGTTTCATTTCTTTCTTTTTTTTAAGAGATTTAAAAAAAATGATAGTCAAACACTTGGAAAAATAAAATGCCTTGAGTCATACTCTAAATAAAAAGTACAATCTAAGTCTTTTTTGTTTATTGTCATTTTCATTGTCCTTTAAGTTCATGTCCATTAGTGAGGTGGCCTTATTTATTTTTACTTTTGTTGGAAGACTAGAATTATTTTGGTAGCCTAAGAGTTCCTGGTTATAACTTAATTATCATGAAAACTATGTAAGGTTATTGATAGATTTCCTAAAAATAAGTTTCCAGCCCAAAAGAAAATTAAATTTTATAATAAGATCCATTTTAATTCCATTTTATTGGAATCCTAGAATTACTTGGTGGCTTAGGATTTGCTGGTTATAACTTAATTCTCATGAATACTATGTAAAGTCATTC
>NW_012148018.1:20640-21110 GCF_000956105.1 Propithecus coquereli | reverse complement strand
AAAATACAAATGCTGGGTTGACCTGGGGTCACTATGTAGCTGGTAGCTGATTTATTGACTCTAAAACTCCAACCTGCAGTACTTCTTATCTGACATATTTATCTCATTTAATCTCCACAAATATTCTGAAAGATAAATATTACATTCATTATATTCTTGAGTCACTGTGATTACCAGGATAAGTTAAGTAAAATATTGTAATTATGAAATTAGGTGGCTTATTAATTGGATATGAGAACCAACAAAAAGGTTGGATTTAAGATGATTTCAAAATTTTACATTTGAATACACAGTGCTATTAATTATGACAGAAATACAGACAAAAATGGGAAAATTTGTGGTAGTATCATGATAAAGGTATTTTTTGTCACACAGAGCTTGAGCTGCCTGAGGAAATGCAATGAGATTCTAATTCTAGATTGAGAAACTATTGGATTGAGAAAACATAGACATGCTATTCACAAACACAC
>NW_012148018.1:9125-10035 GCF_000956105.1 Propithecus coquereli | reverse complement strand
TATTTTCTTCTTATGAATTTTTGCTCCTTTTACACCTTTTCTTATATTCTGTTGTGACTGCAAATCAATTTTGTGACATTTTTCTTTTGGATCCTGTACAATCCTCCACTCGAATCATAGTGATAAAAACAGTAGTAGTAATAGCAATAAAGTAACACCTCCACTTATCTTTTCTTGAACACTTGTTATTTTCCAGTCACTATGTTATAAAAGCACATTACATCTACTGTTCCATGAATTACTAAAACATCATTGTATTATATTTATTATCTTCACGCTAGTGATGAATAATATGAAACCTAGGAAGGCTGAAGAAAACACTTTCATAGTGGGTTGACATATCCATCTATCTAACTTTAGAATCTCTGCTCCTGATTTTTTCCTAGGCTGCCACTATGCTTAAATTATGATTGAAATTGGAACTTCTGAAAAAAATCCAACAATAGATTTGCTTGCTACTAAGAGAGCTTCACTCTTTAAAAGCTAAATATATGCTATAAAATCCCTCTGTGCCCCCTTTCTTTCTACTTGTACATACCTTTTTTTAGTCTAGGTGACTACGGTTGGATTTTAGATTTGAGCAAATGTGAGATAAGTATTATTTTGCCTTTCTTACTGAATTACTTAAAGCTGAATAATAGAGATGTCATATTCTCCTGGTTATCTACTTGGTATAACATCCGAGTTATGAGCTATATGGTAGAAGGATTTGGAAGTTCTCAGCTCTTTTCATACTAAGCAGATATTTCATGATGCCAAACCACATTTTAAAGCGCGAATTGATTTTCCTCACGCCCTAGCCCATCTAGTTCATAATTAGTTCAATAGCCACTAGATCCTAGTGTAAGTTTTGTCATTAGAGGTAGGGATTGCTAACTTTCTCTAACATTCTAACCGGAATTTTAATAAG
>NW_012148018.1:0-339 GCF_000956105.1 Propithecus coquereli | reverse complement strand
GGAGTAAATATTTGGATTGAGCAATATGAAACCAGAACCTCTGCTTTTAAATAAGATGCCAAATTAATAAATCTACTACTCTTCATTTCTTATGGTCACTGCTAGGCATATAGCTCCAGTTTTTAGACATAAAAATAAACACCCCACTAGCCTCTCATATTCCTCTGCATTAGGTGCTTCTACTCTCAACTCACAAAACATAGCTATATTTTCTTTCAGAGGACATATCTCTATTGCAATTTATTATATACATTTCTTTGTTGTCTGTCTCTCTGCTAAGATGTGAACTCTACATTCTGGAAAAGGCAAGTACTATATATGGCATGTAAAAATTATTCA
>NW_012148017.1:29885-30700 GCF_000956105.1 Propithecus coquereli | reverse complement strand
AGACAATTGTGACTACTTTGAACATAGAGTATAGCAGAAGTGACTTCTCAGGCTAGATTATAAAATGCCATGTACTTCCACCTTGCTCTCTTGAGGTGCTCACTCTTGGAACCCAGACATAGTGCTGTGAGGAAGCCCAAGCAGGCTCCCATGGAGAGGAACCAAAGCACCCAGCTCATAGCCCTAACTGAGCTCCCAGACAGTACCCAGCACCAACTTGACAGCCACATGAGTAAGCCACCCTGGTGATGCTATGTGGAGCAGAGAACAGCCATCCCTGTTGAACCCTGGGTCAAATAATTGGTCTTTTAGCCACTGAATTTGGGAGTGGTTTGTTAAACAGTAAAAGGTAACTGAAACAAATAGGAAACATGCATTTCTGCCTTCATTACCAGGAACTGGACTACCATCTTTTTTCTTAGGCAAAGCAATATTAATGCATTTGAGGAACATTATACTTATTGTTTTTTGAAAAAGCAAATATATTGTGCATTGATGTCAAAATAAAGCAAGGTAACAAAGCACATAAAAATGTCCAGATTTGCTGAAGGATGATGTCGTTCCATTAAAAATTGAATCCAAATAATCACAATTCAAGACCTCTGGGTTATATTGTTAAGTGCAAAAGCACCATATGAGAAAAAGAGAGGAAATGAAAATATATTTGCATGAAGAAATACCTACACTAAGAAAATGATTACTTACTCAAAAATGGTGTATCAGTAGATTTTCGTACTTGAAAAATCATATTAAGATAAATTTAATAATGATTCTATTCAATTTGGCTTTATTGTGAATAAAAACTGTAACTTTAA
>NW_012148017.1:18765-19393 GCF_000956105.1 Propithecus coquereli | reverse complement strand
AAAGACTGGTAAATGAACGTCTATTTATATGTATTAAAAGAAAATGCATATAATTTTAATTGTAATTTTTTTAAAGGACTCCTCAATCTTTCTGATTTACAAATCTTGTCAGGTAAGAAAGCATTTTGTAAAGATAGAATTTTGGCACAGAGAAAACAAGTTTTCTTCAAACATTCATGAAACCATTATAAAAGTTGGGAAAAGAAATCCTCTGGCAAATGCCGGGTAATTAATGTGATGCCATGCAGGGTGGAGCTCATAGGATGGGAACTCATAGGCAGAAATGCCAGCCAAGGATGATAGAGTGAAGGAGAGTTACGACCAGGGCTAAAGAGGGGGTAAAGTGATGAGAGGAGATTGAAGCAATAGTGAGGGGTCATATTAGGTTGAGAATTTTGTCTTTCATCAAGAGGAAGCCAGAGGCCATTGAAGCTTTAATTCAGGTGAGTCATAGCAGATTAACATTGGCAATTCTTGCATTGTGGAATGAAATTTGGAGAATGAAGACTGGAAGCAGGGTGATGGAGTAATCGCCTCAAGATAAATTGCACACTCTAGGATGGCAGCAGTGACTACGGGGAAAGTGGGCATACACAACATAATTAGTAGTATAAAAATTTTTTATTTT
>NW_012148017.1:13281-13614 GCF_000956105.1 Propithecus coquereli | reverse complement strand
TATCAAAGAGTATAAAAATAATAAACTCTCTATACTAATTAAATAGGTAGTCACAAAAATATGTGTCTTCATCTAGACTTTAAGCTCCACCAGGCGGTTTATTATAGTAGCTGGGCTCTATCTAGCACAGTGCCTGGGTTTGAATCCCAGTCCATTACATATGAGCAGTTCACACCTGAGCAAGTTAACCTCTATTCCTCATTTCCTTCACATATAAGGTAGAGATAATAATCCCTATTTTCATAAGACCATTGTGAGCAATAAATGAGATCATATATGTAAAAGACTTGGTAGTGAAGAATCTGACACATGACAGGTACTTGTTAAATCTTT
>NW_012148017.1:11085-11366 GCF_000956105.1 Propithecus coquereli | reverse complement strand
TTAAGGATTTATACCTTAATTCCTTCCTTCCTAAAGAGGTAACTTGCTATACAGAAAATTCAGTTTAAAAATGTTTGAATTATTTTAAAATACGTCTTTGGAATCAAATAACCAATGGTTTGTCTTCTAGTTTGGATTTTTTTATTTTGGGATTTCTTAAATCAGGTTATGTATTTTCATATAAGCTAATGAGGAAAGTAAAATTTAATTTATATTATCAAAGAGTATAAAAATAATAAACTCTCTATACTAATTAAATAGGTAGTCACAAAAATATGTGT
>NW_012148017.1:6509-8999 GCF_000956105.1 Propithecus coquereli | reverse complement strand
AGAGCCTTGTTTGTGTTGATTCTCACAGCAGCTCATAAGAGAGGTGTACTTTCATTTTGTTGCTGAGAAAGTGAGCCTGAAGGAGATGAAGTAAACTTAACAAATGTCATACAGCTAGTGAACGATAGAGCTTTGCAGCCTTTCAAATGAGTTTCCTCATCTGAACATAAAAAATGATTTGAGTAACTATTTTCTCAGTTTTCCCAAGGATAATCTATAGCCACTACTATTTCAGATATCTAAAAAGTTAGTTCATATTATACAACGGATGCCTTAGCCTGGGCATTACAAAAACGCCCAGTTGAAAAAGGAATTCCAAGCTGTATACTATGAGTTTTAGGCTGGGGAAGAAGAATAAAATTAAGACTGAGGCTAAGGAGAACTTTCTTTAAATTTGGAGATGCCTAATAGTGGAAAATACTATCTCAAAAGGTAATGAATTGCTGTCAGAAAGTTCGAATAGAGGCCGAATCGTGTGAAGGATTTTGTCAAAATGTGAAATAGGACTAGATGACTTCTTTGGTTCTTTCCCATTTAATCTATAATTCTATGCTTTAAAAAATAAACTTGGTTAAAATTGGAAATGGGGAGTTAGGGGATGCAAAGAGAAAAATTAGGTATGATACAGAGGGTGACCATCAGCAAACCAGGGCGCTTGAGAGTGGAAGAGGATGCTGTCAATTATGCCGAGGTGACAGGCATAAATCGGGGCTGTCTTAGGCAGACCAGTTGGTTCATAAAATCATCACCTATGAGATGATTCAGTTTTAAATATTCCTTTGTAGCATATTCCTTAGCTTATCAGGGAACAGAGGAGGAGATTTGTAAACAAAAGTCTGACATAAGAGTACACAAAAGTGCGTAAGAGCAAGGGAGGACCAAGTGGGAGTGACTTCATTTCTGTTCTGGCATAGGGTCATCAGGAGTAGGGCTTTAGTTAAATAATAATGTACGTGCCAGAAAAAAAGAAAATGGCTTATTGTGTTTTGTTCCGTTTGGCAGAAGGAGAACCTTGTTCACAAATGCTCTGTTATTTTAAATCTGAGTCCATGGATATCTACATTCTCCTTGTTCTTAGTATCTGCAGTAGCATCCAAGTTAAAACATGTCCCTCAAGTTACAAAGACTTTATTGTAGAAGCAAAAATCAGTATAGATGTCTTTCAGTGAAATTGAAGGGTCAACTAAGTTTTCCCAAGAGCAGACCACATTATTAAAAATCCATATATTATTGCACAAAATGAATTTTTATTTAATATCGGTGATTAAACATAGCATGAAATCATTGTAAATAGATGAGTTCAAAGAGTAGTCCAAAAAATTAATAATTTTGTAAGTTTTTTTTCCTTGGGGGGCACATGAGTCTTGCCCTGTTGCCCAGGCTGGATATAGTGGTATCATCATAGCTCATTACAACCTCAGACTTCTGGGCTCAAGGAATCCTCCTGCTTCAGGCTCCTGAGTAGCTGGGACTACAGGAATGCACCACCATGCCCAGCTAATTTTTTTTGTTTTTGTAGAGATGGTGTCTCACTATGTTGCTCGGGCTGGTCTTGAACTCCTATCCTCCTACTTCTCAGCCTCCCAAACTGCTAGAATTATAGGGGTGACCCACTGCACCTGGTCTACTTTTGTAAGTTGAAAAAACCATCGTAACTCAGTTCGTTTTTATTGCCCCTGCTTATGTTGATCAACTGGCTAGCATGTGTTGAAATGGAGTCCTATTAGGATATTTACTTCTACTCATCAGCACTAAAACTAAAATGAAAAGTTGAAAGAACTCTTAAAAAGAAGTTTTTTTTTTTCCTATATTCACTTGAGATATAGAAAAAAAAGAGACCAATGAGACCATTTCCCTCAGTGGCCAGATCTGGTGAGAAGCATAACTCTAAAAGGGGTGACCTAGAAAGAAGAAAGGAAAAGAGAAAGGAAAGTCCAAATGAGAGAGGAGTAAGCGATGGTCAAAAGGCTCAACTGTCTTCCGATTAAAATAATTGTGTGTCTTTCATTTCTTCGGTGAATTAGCCGGATCCCACTAAGATGCAGCTTTTGTCTTCCCAATTTCTACGGAAAGTGCACCCATTTTCCTAGCCAACCAAATGTATGTTTGACTACCTATGAATCCAAACCACTCATGTCCTGTACTTATTGTCTCTTTTCATTTAATTTTAAAGTCCTACCCAATTTAAATTCGCAATTATGTTATGTTTCTATAATCACTCTTATCAACTGGACTGTGTCACCTGGACATGTAGCCTGTTTTCTTTGCCTCTGTCTACTTCATCCTAAATGTATATAGCCTCAGACTAATATTCCTAAAGCACATCTCTGGTCACATAGCTACTACTCCAGTGTTTCTGAAAGTATGTTCTACATGTAAGAACCGGTTCCCCTCGGCCCCAGGAACAGAGGGGCTGAGTCACCGAGGATGCAAATGGCAAAGGAGTTTATTTGCTAGCTCGAGCTAGGGTCCAAGTCCCAGAGCACCAAC
>NW_012148017.1:1495-2119 GCF_000956105.1 Propithecus coquereli | reverse complement strand
TTGATATAATAATGGATTAGGTTATGGTCTCTTTACTCAATAAACTTGTTGAGCAACAAGTAAGCCTCTTTTTGACCAGAGAAACTTGTTTAACACGTGATTATTTACCTATATAAAGTGCGTGTGTGTGTGTTTATACAACCTTGTTTAAAATATGCAGATGGTGTTTTTGTTTAATTCAAAGAAGCCCTTTTTGTTTCAATATATGTTTTAAGATGTTTTTAAATATATCTCTAAGACTAACCTATGGCTGTAAGCATGTATGTAATGTGACTAGAGGGTCATCATTCTTATCATTGTGCAAAGTATACATGTATAAAATCACATACATGAAGCCTTAAGATGATGTTACTAAATCCCCTTGATGTGTGGGTACTAAAAATAGGCCTCATCTTATATGAAGTTCCATTTCATAATTGGCTATAATGAGAGTGCACCTCATAAATTCTCTCCAAAGGGACTATTAAAAGACTATTGTGGAGAAACGGTTGTAGTATATTCATGCAATGAAGTACTACTCAGTAATAAGAAGGAATTATCTATTGATATATACACAACATAGATGAATCTCAAAAGCATGCTGAGTGAAAGAAGCCAGACACAAAAGAGTATATACTATATGAT
>NW_012148017.1:0-1123 GCF_000956105.1 Propithecus coquereli | reverse complement strand
AATTATATTTATGGGTAATGGCCTGGACTAAAGAACAAATATATTACCTTTGTTGAATCATTTGTCTTAAACCCTATCAAAACAAAGATTGTTAACCCTATCAAAACAAAGATTGTTAAATCCTATCAAAACAGGCTGGGCCCAGTGGCTCACACCTGTAATCCTAGCACTTTGGGAGGCCAAGGTGGGAGGATCGTTTGAGCTCAGAGTTCGGGACCAGCCTGAGCAAGAGCGAGACCACGTCTCTAATAAAAATAGAAAGAAATTAAGCTGGACAACTAAAAATATATAGAAAAAATTAGCCGGGCATGGTGGTGCATGCCTGTGGTCCCAGCTACTCGGGAGGCTGAGGCAGGAGGATCGCTTGAGTCCAGGAGTTTGAGGTTGCTGTGAGCTAGGCTGATGCCACAGCACTCTAGCCCAGGCAACAGAGTGAGACTCTGCCACAAAAAAAAAAAAAAAAAAAAAGAATCCTATCGAAACAAAGATTGCTCATGTTGATATAATAATGGATTAGGTTATGGTCTCTTTACTCAATAAACTTGTTGAGCAACAAGTAAGCCTCTTTTTGACCAGAGAAACTTGTTTAACATGTGATTATTTACCTATGTAAAGTGCGTGTGTGTGTGTGTTTATACAACCTTGTTTAAAATATGCAGATGGTGTTTTTGTTTAATTCAAAGAAGCCCTTTTTGTTTCAATACATGTTTTAAGATGTTTTTAAATATATCTCTAAGACTAACCTATGGCTGTAAGCATGTATATAATGTGACTAGAGGGTCATCATTCTTATCATTGTGCAAAGTATACATGTATAAAATCACATACATGAAGCCTTAAGATGATGTTCCTAAATCTCCTTGATATGTGGGTACTAAAAATAGGCCTCATCTTATATGAAGTTCCATTTCATAATTGGCTATAATGAGAGTGCACCTCATAAATTCTCTCCAAAGGGACTGTTAAAAGACTATTGTGGAGAAACGGTTGTAGTATATTCATGCAATGAAGTACTACTCAGTAATAAAAAGGAATTATCTATTGATATATACACAACATAGATGAATCTCAAAAGCATGCTGAGTGAAAGAAGCCAGACACAAAAGAGTATATACTATATGAT
>NW_012148016.1:16360-16653 GCF_000956105.1 Propithecus coquereli | reverse complement strand
GATTGAGCATTTCTTTCTCGAAATTCTTTCATTTATTAAACATACACCCTAATCACATGCCCTTGTTTTTAGGAAAGAGAAAAGGTCCTACTGAATTTTAATCTTGCACTAGGGTTCCCTTAGTAAGTGCTGTCTATAACTGCGTCTTCCTGTTCTACTTCCCACATGCAGTCAAGGGAACTGGTTCTAAGGCTGTCACCATTAAAATTTGTTAAGCCTCAGCATCAATAAATTACACTGAGGCAGCAAAACAAATAAAATAAATAACAGAAAACTTACAATATATATGAAAA
>NW_012148016.1:12774-13037 GCF_000956105.1 Propithecus coquereli | reverse complement strand
TATTCTATGTACAAAACAAAAAGGACTCAACCAGTAGAAGTGTATGGTCTATCATGATATTTGCCTTTTAAAATGTTTACTAAATATCTGTAAATATTCATCTGTTCTCTGAAAGAAACGCTAAAAGTATGTGTCCTGAATATTTGTTATAAAGATTAACTGAAAAATTGTCCTTTGTTAGCTATATTAGAAACATTTATTGAATGTTTTACATTATCTTTTTTCTTATTTATTTTAACAACAATGGGTATGGTTTAAGATTT
>NW_012148016.1:9573-10509 GCF_000956105.1 Propithecus coquereli | reverse complement strand
TGAGCCACCGCACCCGGCCTGTTCTAGGTTTTGATTGCAGTAGTATCCCACTTCCGACATCTATCAACTTATAATTTAATTATCTATTGCTGCATTGCAAACTACATCAAAACTAAGTGACTTAAAACAATAACAATAACTACTTTATCTTTATATACTTTCCCAATCTGGGCAGGGCTAAAATGGGATTTTTATTATTATTATTTTTCCAGAGAGTCTTACCAGTGTCATTGTTGTGGCTGCATTTCTCTGTTAGGACAGTGTGGGGGTCTGTTCAGTTAGAAATCTATAATAACTGAGATTTTTGCTATTTCTATGTAGACTAAATGTCTCTTGGTCTCCAGGTGGCCTGTCTTTCAGAGTAGCTAGGCGTTTTATGGGATGACTCAGTGCTACAAAGAACTGAAATATGGAACCTTTCAGACCTTCTTAATGTTGAGGCTCAGAAATCTCAGAACATTACTTCTGCCATGTATTTTGTCAAAACAGTCACTGGGAGCATTCTAGATTCAAAGGGAGGGAATAGACTCTACCTTTTGATTGGAGAGTGCTCAGGTCACATTGCAGGAAAAGATTAGAAGCGGAGGATTTTGGGCTAGCTATCTTAGAAACACAGTCTTCCAAAATATATAGTGTAACACATTGGTATAGATCTTTTGAATTTATAAACTTACAAGCTGTTATCTCCTAAGTTATCCAATTTAGTGTTCTATGCATTGCAGGAGAATCTCTTCTTGTTGGGAAAAATATAATTAAAAATATTTCCTGCCACACACTTTCTTTCCACAAAATATACAAAAAATAGAAAACAGTTGCATTATTGAATGAGCATTAAATCAGACTGATGTACATTACAGGCAATCTCTAAGGCGATTGCAAAGAACAAGGAATCTAACCCTTTATATAGCTAGGCAGATGCAATCCATTACTACATAC
>NW_012148016.1:5924-6258 GCF_000956105.1 Propithecus coquereli | reverse complement strand
TAGTCTTCTGTGAAATGCCTATTCAAATATTTTGCCTATTTTATTTGGTTTTTGCCTTCTTATTATTAAGCTATAGGCAATTTTTACATAATCTGGTTTTTCAAATATTTTCTCCCAGGATGTGGTTGCTTTTTTATTTTGTTTACAATTGCTTTTGAAGAAAAATTTTTTTAAATTCAATAGATTCCAAATTATTAATTTTTTATTGAATGGTTCATAATTTTTCATCTTAACTAAGAAATTTTTACTTTGCCTACGGACACAAAAATGTTCTACTAGGGTTTTTTTTTCTCCCCAAGAAGTTTTGCAGCTTTACTACTTACATTTATATTTA
>NW_012148016.1:2945-3279 GCF_000956105.1 Propithecus coquereli | reverse complement strand
CTAAGGTTAAGGGACAAAGAGATTATTCTAAATATACTTCAGAGTACTCTCAGCATGACCATCTTATCATCACCAAAACGCACCAGACCATTAAGTAGTATAAAGTACAATTTCTTCTGTATAAAAGAAAAGCATATGAAACTTTCAAAATCTCCCCAAAATAGACTGATTAAAATCTGTGATTAAAAATAGTCTTTATAGGGTACTAATTTAATGGACTATGAATCTTTAGAATCTGGTATTCTGTTGTTAAATACTAGATTTACTGAATATTGCATAATAGAAATAGCTACAGAATTGAGTAGCATCCACTGGAGGGTCTTGGGATGTATCC
>NW_012148016.1:2539-2895 GCF_000956105.1 Propithecus coquereli | reverse complement strand
ACAGCATACGGACAAACACACACAAATATTTGACTGGTTAAATATCTAAATGTAAAGACTAAAACTTTGAAACTATTAGAAGGCTAGACATAGAATATGTGTGTGAGTATGTGTGTGTATGTACCCACACCACACATACACACACTTAGGGATAAGAAATGATTGCTTGTTCGAACAAGAAATCGAAAAGTAAAGATGAATAAAAAGATTGCTAATTTGCTAAATTGCTGATGATATGTGGGTCCAGAGAATTTTTTCAGTTCTAAGGTTAAGGGACAAAGAGATTATTCTAAATATACTTCAGAGTACTCTCAGCATGACCATCTTATCATCACCAAAACGCACCAGACCATTAA
>NW_012148016.1:0-431 GCF_000956105.1 Propithecus coquereli | reverse complement strand
AGAGGATATGTAGTGAAATCATTTAAACATGTTAATGCCTCTTTTTCCTATCAACTTACTCTCTTCTTTTAGGGATAACACAATGTTTATTCTCTACAGAACATGTGTTATATCACACAGGTGCCTTACCTGTAGACTCCATTCTTACTGCAGTATATGAGGTCCTATCCTATGCTTTAAAAATTGCAAAAGCAGTTTCAATGACTCCATTATCCACACTCTTATTCAAACTATGAGATGACTTTTCTTTACTATTGAGTTCCTGGCAGTGTTCCTCGCTCACAATCTAATTATCTTGCATTCGTCTACTCTGAGTTTGCATGTATCTCCTGGCTCAGTCAACAAAAGAGTCCAAACCTTTAAACCTATTTGCCTGCCTTCTCATTATTTTTTTTCCAATTCCATTTTTAGGGTAATCAGTTAACAGACTG
>NW_012148015.1:26981-27437 GCF_000956105.1 Propithecus coquereli | reverse complement strand
CATAATATGCTGAAATGAAAAAAAAAATTAAATAGATGAAAAATTTTAAAAAAACATATAAAAGGAAATACAAAGAGCCAAAGAGAATATGGAAAAATGTAGAGAAATAATTAATCGGGATCATGAAAATAAAAATAATTTTTGTTGTAATCAAAACATTCAGGTATTGGCATAAGAATAAACATACAGAACAATGGAAGAAGAGAAATTCCAGAAATGTACCCACATAAATGTGGCCAATTAATTTTTGACACATACGCCAGGCTATTTCAATGGGAAAAGGTCAGGCTTTTCAAAAAATGCTGGAATAATTGGGCATCCACAGGTAAAAAATAAAACATAACCCTTACCTCACATCACATAAAATTAACTTAAAATGGATCAAAGAATCAAATAGAAGAGCTAAAACTATAAAAGTTCTACAAAGAAACATAGAAAAAAAATCTTTATGATATC
>NW_012148015.1:24717-25899 GCF_000956105.1 Propithecus coquereli | reverse complement strand
GACCAGCCTGAGCAAGAGCGAGACCCCGTCTCTACTAAAAAATAGGAAGAAATGATCTGGACAACTAAAAATATATATAGAAAATATTACTGGGCATGGTGGCTCATGCCTGTAGTCCCAGCTACTCAGGAGGCTGAGGCAGAAGGATTGCCTGAGCCCAGGAGTTTGAGGTTGCCGTGAGCTAGGCTGATGCCACCGCACTCTACTCAGGGCAACAAAGTGAGACTCTGTCTCAAAAAAAAAAAAATTTAAAAAAAATGTTAGGCTGTTAAGTCTAATTTGTTAATTCAGAGCATTTTAATATTGATTAAAACGTTTTGCAAGAAAAGACAGATTCCTAAACAGCAAAATTTTAAGGTACTGAATATAAAGACATGGTAGCAAAACAGATCTTATGAGTCTCTTTTGAGAGTACTTACTAATATATAAAGAAAATTTCTCTCAGTAAATTATACTTTAAGTATTATCCACATTTGACATTTAATTATTAATTTTAATAATAATCAGATATAAAAATATTTTGTGAAGCTTTAAATTTAAATGTGTACTTACATTATTTTTGACATGTAACTTTTAAATATTTAATGGAAACAATGTTTAAAAATTAATCTTACAATATCACACTGTTCATTTTGAATTGTCAGTTTCCATGAATTTAATCGTTAACAGTCTGAATTATGTATTCTTCAAATTGAAACAAATCACCTAATTATTTTAAATGATCTTCATATACAGGTGGATAACACAATATTTTCTGTAGTGTTGTTAAACTACTAATATTTGGGTAGCACTTAGCAAGTCAGGCAACTTATTTGTTAGTTTTTAATACTAATCTTATTAACACTTTTCAACCAGATTTTTTTTATCTTCCCATAAGCAACCTTTTTTTTTTTATAAAATTATTGTCCAGGAAAGAGTAAAATAGTGAATTTAATGAATCAAGACGGTGAGTTTATTAACTGAAAGGATTCATAGGTCTGAGCTCAACACAAGGTGAGTATTAATCTTAAAAGACATAAACGGAATAATGAGAAAGAAATAAGCCAACTGAAAATTTCAACATTTTCCATCAAGGGAAAGAATTTTAGGCAAAATATAAATATCCAATGAAAGTGCAGATGTGGAGAAGGAGGGGCAACACAGCTTCATTAACCTACAGCTATTTTTCATTGTCCAATGTCC
>NW_012148015.1:24075-24667 GCF_000956105.1 Propithecus coquereli | reverse complement strand
TTAATAATAATCAGATATAAAAATATTTTGTGAAGCTTTAAATTTAAGTGTGTACTTACATTCTTTTTGACGTGTAACTTTTAAATATTTAATTGAAACAATGTTTAAAAATTAATCTTACAATATCACACTGTTCATTTTGAATTGTCAGTTTCCATGAATTTAATCGTTAATAGTCTGAATTATGTATTCTTCAAATTGAAACAAATCACCTAATTATTTTAAATGATCTTCAAATACAGGTGGATAACACAATATTTTCTGTAGTATTGTTAAATTACTAATATTGGGTAGCACTTAGCAAGTCAGGCAACTTATTTGTTAGTTTTTAATACTAATCTTGTTAATACTTCTCAATCAGACTTTTTTATCCTCCTATAAGCAACCATTTTCTTTTTATAAAATTATTGTCCAGAAAAGAGTAAAATAGTGAATTTAATGAATCAAGAAGGTGAGTTTATTAACTGAAAGGATTCATAGGTCTGAGCTCAACACAAGGTGAGTAGTAATCTTAAAAGACATAAACGGAATAAAGAGAAAGAAATAAGCCAACTGAAAATTTCAACATTTTCCATTAAGGGAAAGAATTTTG
>NW_012148015.1:21081-21886 GCF_000956105.1 Propithecus coquereli | reverse complement strand
GACCAGTGTTTTAGAAAGCAATGTAATAAAGGTCTTTCATATCATAAAATTAATTTTACTGTAGACATGTTATAAGTGTTTAATTAATGGAATTGAAACTCTAATATTTAAGTATCAGAGCTACATTTGTTAGGCTGGTTTATTTGCCATCTTAAATTAATGATTATGAATAACCAATTGGTGTTTACTGGCAATAATGACTCTTAGATATATTTTCTTTTGCTATGTTGTTTAGCTTTGACCAGTGTTTTAGAAAGCAATGTAATAAAGGTCAGAATACCAGCATGTTAACTTTTATTGTCATATACCTACTACACTTCTCATGGTTTTTGATCATTGTATTTCCTCTATGAGCACTTAAGTTTCTGAACTCTTATCTAAAGGCAAAGTATAATGTTCATTATTAATAATCACAATGATAAAGTAACCACTGCGTATGTTTTTACTATGTACCAAAGAATGTTCTAAATGATTTCATGTGTTAATTAACTTAACCTTCATAAAACTCTATGAGGTAAGTACTATTATTATCCCTGCTTTCCGATGAGGAAGGTGATGCAAAGCAAGTTTAAATAACTTGCCGGAAGGACATACAGCACGTAAGTGGAGAAGCCCAAATTCAGACATTGGCAGTCTGCCTCCCGACTTGATCCTCTTCAATACCACACTGAACTAGTTGTTCACAGTATTTTTGACAATATTGGGTAGAAATCCTCTTGTGGATCAACAGTAGTTTCAATTCTTTTAAAATAAAATGAAATAAATCAGAGCAAATTTCATGTAGAAGAGTATGTATTATTTTCTT
>NW_012148015.1:17796-18237 GCF_000956105.1 Propithecus coquereli | reverse complement strand
GATTTAATGCCTCTGGTACAGTTTTATTATGTGAGATGAGCATTTGCTACTAAACACATGAATCAACCACATTAAATAGGATTCAGAATATTATCATAGTAAAAAAATGACATTAAAATATTATACTATTATGGAAAACAAAGGAACATAAAATATTTTTTAAAAAGCATGTTCAATATATCTTTAAAGTTATCTTCTACAAATTAGAATATTTTCATATCTTAAGCTATAAATGCTAACTGTTATAGTCAGTCCCAAATCTTAAAAATTTGCCCCATATGAAAATATTTCCCAGAAGTTCAATCCAGGAAAAAAATTTCCACTCAGATATACAAAAGGATATACACATCCCTCTATTCTTCATTCTATAAAAATCATGAAATATCTGAGAACAGCCACCTTCACAAACAAAATTAATGTTTTATAGAATTGTAATAAACA
>NW_012148015.1:15220-16171 GCF_000956105.1 Propithecus coquereli | reverse complement strand
ATAAAAAAGAAGAATGAGTGACAATACTTTGTAAAAACATAACTGCCCTGTTAGCCATTTTATAATTCTTACAGAAATGTCACATTATAGACATTCAGCCCATTTTATTTAAAAAACCTGAGGCTCAGAGAAACTTAGTAACTCAGTCACAAACCTACTTAGAGGCAAAGTCTGGATTTGATTTTATATGTCTTGTAATCTGCCACTCATACTATAAGGGGATATATTGTTTTTGTGTGCTGAACTAACTTACTATTACAGTCCTGTGCCATTTAACGACGGGGATATATTCTGAGAAATGCATTGTTAGGTGATTCCATTGTTGTGCAAACACCATAGAGTGTACTTACACAAACCTAGATGGTATGGCCTACTACACACCTCGGCTATATGGTGTAGCCTACTGTTCCTGGGCTACGAGCCTATACAGCATGTTACTTTCCTCAATACTGTAGGCAATTGTAACAGAACGTACAATTGTACAATTGTAACAATGCCTGAAATTTCCTCAAAGAAAATAAGTCACAGATCTTTCTCTGTGTCTGACCATTTTGAGATGCCATTGCCTGAAAATTCACATTTCTGTGTCTCCTGTTGACTAGAATAATACAAAATTTAGGATAATTTGCCACATTCTTATCAAAAAGTGTTTTGTTGCTGCTTCCCTAGTGGCCTTGTTCCCTGCAGAGCACTCTGAATTTCATGATGCATTTTGTTGTTTTTAGAGAAGCAATATTTTCATGGTTTAAAATCATTACTTGGTAAGAAAGAACTTAATGATTGTTCCATTAAATGATAAGTGCATTTGGCTCAGAAAACTTAATTTTTATATTTTTGTTTCTCTATAAAACTCTAATTGTAATTAGGAAATGTGTTCCTTCCCAATCATCCTATTTCTCTCTCTTGCTGTAGTTGATCTTAATGAATAAGAAGTAAAAGCAAAACAGAAAC
>NW_012148015.1:0-360 GCF_000956105.1 Propithecus coquereli | reverse complement strand
AGAAGTCATTATTAAAAGCAATAGTTAACGTAACTATTAAATATCTTCTGAGTCTGACAATTTCTCACTTTGAAATGTGAAACAAAAATTTGCCATTCTGTGATTTGACATTATTATTTATGATCCTCTTTCAGACCATTGTCTATTTGCTTGCTCTGCCCTTCAGTGGAGATAAACATATCAATCTTTTCTCTGGGGTAGTCTGCATTTTCATCTGCATTTGTCTGTTCTTGAAGGGTTCATTACACAGACAGACCCGGATTGACTTCCCAAATGTGTCAGTAAGTATAAAAGAAAAAGGGTCTATTGTACTCACGATATTTTGAAAGCTCTTTCTCATTCTTTTGCTCTTTCTTTCTT
>NW_012148014.1:19727-20119 GCF_000956105.1 Propithecus coquereli | reverse complement strand
ACAATCCAATTGACATTGTAAATTACACACAGATATCATGGCTACATTTCCTATGCCAATCCACTATCTCTAGTTTCCATGGAAGTAGCAACATCTATTCGCTCTTACCTAAGATACAAAATAGTCTTCCTTTGCCATCACAGTTTAAAAGAAATCCATAAAATTAAATATTTGTCCAGAAATACATATTTTTATATACACAGCTGGCAGTCTAACCTAATATTAAAGTGGTCTGAAGTCTGATAACACAGCAAAATTATGATGGATTTCTCTGTCCTTGCTCTAACGTATGCAACGCAAATTACATTCTAAACCCTGGACCTGTTTGACATACAGCTTAGAGAGTTAAATCAAAATGTAAAGTTGATTAGAATCCAGAGCTTCACAGATAA
>NW_012148014.1:17301-17947 GCF_000956105.1 Propithecus coquereli | reverse complement strand
ATTTCTTTGTGTCCTCTTATATTTCTTCCTCAGAGTTTTATAGTTTTTCTTGTATAGATCTTTCACTTTGGTTAGATTGATTCCTAGTTTTTTTTGGTTTATTTGTTTGTTTGGGTTTTTTTTTTTTGTAGCTATTGTACGCCCCTCTGTTTGTCTCTGCCTCATGGATATTTCTCCCTTCAAGCACGTTGCTACCTATGGAGTAAAGGCAAGGACAGATCTCCTGTCAGGGAACCCAAGATGGGAAGATGGTTGACCCCCTCAACTTCACTTTTTCCATTGTAGAAACCATAAGTTGGGAGGAGATTTTCTGCACATTTGGTGCCTGGAAGAATTAGGGTGGGAAGGAGCATCATGGATCTGGAATTTTGATTCTCCTAACATCTGCTTAGAGTTTTTCACTTCTCTGTGGTCCTGGGTACTATCTCATCGTCATACCCAAGCTCTGGGTTGTGGCTAATGTAGATCTTAGCACTGTAGATTTATTTTTGGTTTTCTGTAGGAAGGAGAGGAAAAAGCCAGCTTTCCTGTTTCCATTTTGGAAACAGAACTTTGTCTTGAATTATTTATTTCCAAATATCTGAGACTCTTCTAGATTTGTTTTATTATTGGTCTGTAATTTAATTCAGTTACAGAGAATATATTT
>NW_012148014.1:16538-17251 GCF_000956105.1 Propithecus coquereli | reverse complement strand
GCCTTCATGTCTAACTTTTTTTTGTTTACATGAATGCATTTAGAATCCATCATTTGTTGTTTGTATCAATGGTGTGTTCTTGTTATTTTTGAGTTGTATTTCAGTGTATGGATGTGCCACAGTTTGTTTATCCATCTACTTGAAGGACATTTGGATGGTTTTCTTCTTTAGGGTTATAAATTAAGCTGCTTTGAGCACTCGTGTACAGGTTTTTGTGTGAATATGAAATTCATTTCATGTTGGTCAATACCTATGACTGTTCATATGGTAAACGTGTTATAAACTGCCACATTGTTTTCTTGAGAGGCTGTACTATTTTGCAGTCCCATTTGCAAACCATGAAAGTTCCAGCAGTTCCACATCCTAACCAGCATTTGATTTGGTATTGTCAGAGTTTTATTTTGCCAGTTCTATTAAGTGGGTATGTACATCTTCCAGTGGATTTTACTTGCATTTTACTAAGGACTGTTAGTGCTGAACAAAAACATCTTTTCTTGCTTATAATTTGCCAATCATATATTTTTCTTTGCTCATTTATTGAGTGGTTTGTTTTCTTAAATTTCTTTTGTTTTGTTTTGTTTTGTTTTCTTTTTTTTTTAAGAGATAGGCTAGCGTGCAGTGGCATGATCATGGCTCACTGCAGCCTGGAACTCCTGAGCTCAGGCAATCCAACATCGCCTTCCAAAGCGCTGGGATTACAGGTGTGAACCACC
>NW_012148014.1:14009-14414 GCF_000956105.1 Propithecus coquereli | reverse complement strand
AATTTATTTTTTATTGAGGTAAAGTATACATATATAATTTACCATCTTTATCATTTTTAAGTGTATGGTTCAGTGTTAATAAATACATTTATACTCTTTTTCCCCCTTCATCTTCTCACTCCCCCATCCCATTCCCAGCTTCTGGTAACCATCAATCTATTCTCTATTTTCATGAGATCCATTTTTAGCTCCTACATATGAGTCTTTCTGTGCTTGGTTTATTTCACTTAACATAATGGCCTCCAGTTCCACCCACATCGTTGCAAATCACAGGATTTTTTTCTTTTTTATGGTTGAATAGTATTCCATCGTGTATATATACCACATTTTCTTTATCCATTCTTCCCTCGATGGGCGCTTAGATTGATCCTCTATTTTGACTATTGTGAATAGTGCTGCAATAAA
>NW_012148014.1:2243-2674 GCF_000956105.1 Propithecus coquereli | reverse complement strand
ATTATGCAACCAAATTTGATCATCTCCAACTTATTCTCTTATTCTTAAGATTCTCAAAATAAATTCAAGGGAACACATTTTATTTGTCCCTGACAGTAACCTAGAGCTCAGAGGACTGAGGTGCATTGCAGGGCAACCTCCCTTTCCATAACTTAGGCAAATTTACCTGGCCAGATTTAGATTTTACCAGTGTACTTTTAGGGATAGCCAAACCAGACAACTTCTACAAGTAAAGAACTGAATAATGTACAAGAAATTGTTCACTTCAATTCCTGGAAAAAGGATTCCCAAGACTATTCTTATAAGAAGTGACTCACTGTCCAGATAGAAGAAAAATATGGAAAATAGAACTATGTCCAAAGTTACCTTGATATGTTTGGCATTGAACACTTTGTCTACCATAGTTGATGGACTTATGCAATGTCCTCATG
>NW_012148014.1:376-729 GCF_000956105.1 Propithecus coquereli | reverse complement strand
TCTCAAATTTAAGATTTTGTGATGCTTTTTCAAAAATAATATCCGAACATTCCAAAGGTGCCTCTGCTTTTCTAAATATATCAAGTCAATAAAAATGCTTTTGAATGTCAGTCTTATCGAAATATCTCAGATTCATAGATCTTCCAATTATACACACACACACACACATACACACAGTAGGGATAATAATACACCTGTTTTTTTTTAAATTTTACATGCTTGCCAAGATAAAACACAATGTGTTTTTTTTAAATAGTATGCCATTCTTTGTCTTTCTTTCTTCATTGAGATTAGTTGAGATTTCTTTTATTCAAAATTAGTCAGAAAAGACAGAAAATTTCCATGCATAAAAG
>NW_012148014.1:0-326 GCF_000956105.1 Propithecus coquereli | reverse complement strand
ATAGACACTAACAAACGTATATATCCATACACACACTCACTTTAGAGAAGAAACACAGTTACAACAAGAAAGTACAAAGAAAGAAATGTTGTCCAGGCGTGAAACAAGTTAAAATATTGTAAAATTTTGACCAATTGATTAAGTACGAAAATACAGTATATCTTAGAACCTCTTGCTTTGAACATCTACCTTTAGAAGGTACAAGTTTAATAATTCAGGATCATATACCTTCGCTACAGAACCAATTGCACTAATTATTTTAACAGTGACTAAAATTTTTATAGTTATGTATCATTAGTGATATTTATAAATTTGTGCATATTTAA
>NW_012148013.1:24106-24610 GCF_000956105.1 Propithecus coquereli | reverse complement strand
GTGGCCTCAGAGGCACTTTTCAGTGAGGAGGTACTGATATAATCCATAATTTCAGATTATAAATTAATTAAATACAGTGTCCAGTTCATTGGGTTATCCTGTTTTTTCCTGTATTTTTTAAAACTCTGATCGCAAAGTGAATGAATTGTAACGGGAACAGTCACCAACCTTCTCAGAGGCTCAAAGGTGCTGCTTTACTTTGGGTTGCCTGTGAGTCCTCGTGATCTTCAGTACAACACAGTTTACAATTTAGCACAATTTATATTAAAATATAAACACATTGAAATCAATGCCAGACAACTGAACAAGAAAGAAAGAAAAAAAAAGTGGACTTTCTGTCCTCTGGAGCTGTCCTTGCTGTCCACTGAGGTGGCCACCAGTGGCTGCGGCCACTGAGTGATGGCAGCGTGGCCAGTCTGAACTAAGATGCGCCGTAAGTCCTAAAAACTCATCAGATTTTGAAGGCTTGGTATGAAAAGAGAATAAAATATCTCATTAATCATT
>NW_012148013.1:10530-15101 GCF_000956105.1 Propithecus coquereli | reverse complement strand
CTTTGGCTGACTTATGAAATCACATCTAAGAGCCACCTACCTATGCCACCTGGGGCTTTTGTCTTTTTTGGGCAGGGTACAACTTTACATTTTCTTTTACTTCTTCCTGCCAAGTGCCTCACCCACACCTCAACTGCTTTTAATTCATGTTTTTGTTAATCAGAGCTGAGTGGCAGAAATGAACAGTCACAATGGATATAACAGGACGTGTGTATAGGGGTGCTATTACCTGGAATACATTTGCACAAGAAACCACAAAATCTGGCTTTTACGCTACAATTACCTCTTTAGCAATGTGACGTTGGGAAATCGGTGACCATTTCTGGCTTGGTCTGTGACTAGTCTTTTGAACTGTACCTTGCTGTGTGTTTTCTTAACTTACTTAAAAAAAGTTTTATGAACCTCAATTCCCTGTGCCATTCACAAAAATTCAATTGAAACAGATCATAGACCTAAACGTACACTAAAACTATACAACTTCTAGAAGAAAATATAGGAGAAAATCTTCACAACCTTGGCATAAGCAAAGATTTCTTATCTGGAACAAAAAATTCCTGAACCAGAAAATGAAATGTTGGTAATATGGAATGTATCAAAATTTAAAAATTCTACTCTTAAAAGGACACTGTTAAGAACCCAAACAAGGGGTGTTTGAATTCTATCTCAATAAAGCTGTTAAAAAAAAACCAAAAGGCAAGCCACAAAATGGGAGATAATATATAACATTCTAATGTCTGACAAAGAATTTACCATTAGTCGCATCAGGGAAATGCAAATTAAAACCCCAGTGAGAGACCTACACACTCTCCAGAATGGCCAAAATGACAAAGACTGACAAAGCCAAGCTTTGGGGAAAATGTGAAGCAACTGGAACTCTTCTGCAGTCCTGGTGACAATGTGAAACTGTACAACTACTTTGGAAAACAGCTAGGAAATTTCTTATAAAGTTAAACATACATTTACAGTAGGAATTGTAGAAATTCCACTCTTAGGTATTTACCTAAAAGAAATGAAAACAGGCCGGGCGCGGTGGCTTGGGTCTGTAGTCCCAGCACTTTGGAAGGCTGAGGAAGGAGGATCACTTGAGGCCAGGAGTCAGAGGCTGCAGTCAGCTGTGATCCTGCCACTGTACTCCAGCCTGGGTGACAGAGCAAGACCATGTCTAAAAATAAATAAACAAATAAATATGGAGAAAGAAATGAAAAATGAAAACGTATGTCCATGCTCTACTGTTCATAGCGGATTTATTCATAATAGCCCAAACTGGAAACAACCTGCATGTTCATCAACAGGTGAGGTGGATAAACACATTTTGGAATATCCACACGGTGGAACATTACTCAGCAATGAAAAGGAATGGACTACTAATACATGCGAAAGAATGGATGAATCTCAAAAACATTATGTTGAGCAGAAAAAGCCAGTCATGAGACTATATAGTGTATTATCTCATTTATATGACACTAAGAAAGACTAACATATGGTGGCAGAAACTGATCAGTCGTTGCCTGGGGCTGGGCTGGGGGACTGACTGGGAAAGACTGGGGTGATGAAATATTCTACATCTTGATTGTGGCGGTGGTTACGTGGGCGTATAAATTTGTCAAAACTCATAGAGATGTACACTTACAACTGGTGCATTTTATTGTAGGTAAATAATATCTCAATCAATCTGACTTGGAAAACAGTGTTTCTGTGAAAAATGATCAACGCTCATTATAAAAAGAGTAAACGATAAGGAAAGGTACAGAATGAGAGAAATAAAAGTCACTCTAAACACTAATTTCAAGTGGAATGTTATTAATGCCATGAATAAAATCACGAAGCACCGTCATTTTGTGCCCCTTGTCACACAGGACTTGGCCGTTGTAAATTGAAGCCTTGATGACACGAGCAGCCTCCCCACATGGCTCGTGCCTCTTCATGTCAGGCGTGTCTTCCTGGGGTGCTGTCTCTCTTCCAGGCTCCGCTGGGCTGGCTGTTTCCAGCACCTTCCACCACAGACTTTGCCCGAGTTGTTTCCTCTGCCTCCCTGCCTGGTTTTGCTTCTTGTCCTTCGGATTTCGGCTCAAAGCTCACTTCTTCAGGGACACCCTCCCCGGCCAGGTTAAGTTCTCCTGTTACGTCTCTCCAAACACCGTATCTCAGTGACAGTGGCATATTCGTGTGGTTTCAAAATCAGCGCATCTGCTCCCCCAGCGGGACCGAATTCTGTGCGGGCAGGAGCCCTGGCTGTTTCCACGGACCGTCTGATCTCAGAGCCTACTTCGGAGCCTGGTAAGAGAGCAATAAATATTAGTTTCAAAAAGATGGGAATGAATATTCATTGGTTTTGGAGTAGGTAATCATGGAGCTGGGTGAGGCGGTCAGAGTTGGGCAAGTGGGTCAACGGAAGCGCTGACCTCCCAGTGGACTCCCAGTCCCTGGCTGTTCCTCATTGTCTGGGCCTCCTCCTCCTGCTGCACTTCCTCCTGATGGCAGGGTGCCACCCAGACCCTCTGCTTCCTTCCCCTCCCCTTCATACGTTGCAACTGTGTGTCCAGCTGGTGAAACCGGTTTCCCTGCTGTTGGTGAGGGCCTTTGGTGGCCAGGTGGTGTCCTCATCTTCCCTCATCTTTACCCTCCCTCCGTTTTTGGGTGTCTTCCCAGAAGTATTGCCCCAACTTGCACTGATTGCCACCTGGGAACCTTTTGCAAAGGGTGCGAAGCTGCTGACAGGGAAACGTTGCTTCGTAAAGCCCCACAGAACATGAAAATAAAACAAACCCTTTCTTCACAACTGGAGCTCTGTGTGGTTATTTCTGCTTGAAGGTGACATTAGGGTCACATTGCCAGGACAGAGCAGGGCTAAATCACCTCTCCACAGCGTTGGTGGTTTTCTCGGATTCACGAGCCCTGTGCCACAGGCAGCATTTTCGAGACTGAGCCTGGGGCTGTATTTATCTCCTGCTGGCTCACATGAGGTCCCAACTCATGACCAATGTTCCCTCGAACTGTTTCAAAGTGGAAGATGGATGACTGTGCTATTTGAGAGACAGGAGAATGTATATGTAGGAAAAGTTTAGTTTGCAAACACTTGCAACACAATTATTTTGACACAATTTCCACTAAATCCGCTTCCTATTTCCCTGAGAACTTCCACGTGTTCTCGCCGCCATCGTGTCTACCTGCCCACTCTGTGTCTGCACTGGGTGTTTTCCTTCCTGCTGCATCAGTAGTTCCAAGGCCGACCCCTGCGCTTGGCGTGAGACCTGCCCCCCATGGCCTCCGCAGGAACAGATGTCACTTCTGCGCCGTACAGTCCCCTCTGAGCCAGTCGGATCAGCACACAGACTAGCTGTGGCAAAAGCAAATAAAACCAAATAAAACAAAACAACACACGCGACCCCTCTGCTTCCCTTCATAGGAAACTCCTCCGAGAGCCGTCGGCACTTGCCGTCCCCAGTCCCTCCTCTGTCTGTCTCGGGAACACTGATCCATCAGACTTTTAGTCCCACTGCTGAGTTCGAGGATGAATTCTCAATCCTTAACTTTCTGGATGCGACCTTTGACACACTGGGTGGCTCTTTGCACACATTTTTACGTGACCCCTGGGCCACCACTCCCTCTTGGTTCTCCCCTTCTCGCCGGCCGCTCTGTCTCCTCGTGTTCCCAGGCTGACCTCTGATCTAAGCACTGGAGCACCTGGCTGGTCCCTGTAACACTCACACGCGAGACGTCCGGCCCAGTCCCGTGACTGAGGACCAGCCTGGGTGGGGACCCCAGCTCCTCTCTCCAGCACAGGCCTCTCCCTGAACCCCTCACGTCTGCCCCTGCCGGCCGGGCGTCTCCTGCTGGGATTTCTAAGAAGCGCAGCAAATTCACTGCGTGCAAACCTGAACGTCTGATCTTCACGCCCTGACCTCGATCCCCCACGTGCTCCTGTGGCAGTTAACGGTGTCTCCATCTTTCTACCCACCAGGTGGAAATCCCTTAGATTGCCGGCTTTCCTCTCTCTCTCACTACACACATTCAATCCATCGGGAAAGACCATCTGGTCCTTTCATCAAAACGTATCCTCCCTGCTGCCGCCCTGCCCCAAGCCACCGCGTCTCTTCCACAGACGTAGCAGTGACAACCTAACTGGTCTCCTGCTCATTCCCTCGCCTGGCCGAGGTTCACTCCCAACATGCAGTCACGGGAGCCTTTAAAATGTGAGATGACATATGTCACTCCCCTCGCAGCTCTCCCTGGCTTCCACCTCCCTCTGGGTGAGGGTCCAGGTTCTCCGGGGGCCTGCACGGCCCTTCACAGCCTCCTTTGGGGACAGCCGCCCTCTCTCCCTCCTCACGAAGGCTCCCTCCAGCGTCAAGCACTCTCTGTCCCCAGCGTCTGACACCTTTCACGTCACGGAGTCTCCTGTTCAGGATCTTGATTTCTGTCTTAAATGACGAGTGGCTCCTGAGGATTAAAAATATCGGGGTAACAGGGATATGGATGCCTCGACTATGAGGCGCACCCCAAGCCCGCAGAGCTGTCTGGGGACTCGGGACCCTGACGAGCTGGCTCCCTTCCTTTGTGAATGTGTCCTT
>NW_012148013.1:8663-10415 GCF_000956105.1 Propithecus coquereli | reverse complement strand
GGGTCACTCCAGCCTTCCCCCTTTCCTTATTTATAACTTGTTTTTCCAACAGGGAGAAACCCGTCATCACTCACAATAAATTTACTTATTCGTTCAATTATAGAACACAAACGAAGTACATATACACATGAAGTAGTTTCACAATTGCTAATTTATACCCCTGTGAAAAATAAATGTACTAATTAGAATAAAACATTTGTAATAAAGTTCTTTTTATTTTTACCCTCATGATATATAGTGAAAATACAATTTTCCAAAAGGAGTTAACTGAGTTCTTTTCTTCCCCACCCACTTCGCTGTGGCTGCCAGTCATTCACGATGCGGTTCACGTGACGTGCTCCTGTCTGTGCTCTACTTGGGCTTGCTGCCACGTCCTGGGCTGGCTGTGCACATGTACGCAGTGAGGGTCAGTGTGACACACAAAGGTATAGCCAGAAAAACGTTGCTCTCCTCGTCACTGTTACTGCATTCCCATTCTCCCACCCATTCTACCCTTTCTCGCCCTTTCAATTGAATAGAAATGTCTACTGAAGCCCTCTGCCCATCTGGCTTGTGCTTACTGCATTTCCACCAAAACCGAGCAGATATGTGTATGCTTTCTTTTATCGTGTTCTTTCATTTTATGAAGATATGATTCACATACCATTAAACTCACCCTTTAACAATGTACAATTTATTGGTTTTTTTTAGTATATTCAGTGTTGTGCAACTAACAGCACAATCTAACTTCAGAACATTTTCATTACCTCAGAATGAAACCCTGTAGCCCATGCCCACTGCCTCTGGCCCCAGACAACTACTAATAGACTTTCTGTTTCCATGGATTTGTCTGTTCTGGACATTTCATGTAAATAGAATCATACAATATGTGGGCTTCGTGTCTGGCTTCTTGCATTTAGTACACTATTCTCAAGGTCCATCCATGTTAGATTATATGCCAGTTCTTCATTCCTTTCTATGGCTGAGTAATATTCCAATGTATGGATATACCACATTTCATTTGTACATTCACCAATTGATAGAAATTTGGGTTGTTTCCACTTTTTGGTTGTTGTGAATAATGTTGCTACGAACATTCATGAACAAGTTTTTGTGTGAACATGTTTTCCATCCCCTTAGGTATATAGGCAGGAGTGAAATTACTGGGTCATATGGTAACTCTACATGTCACTTTTTGACGAAGTGTCAGATGGTTTTCCAAAGTGACAAATCATTTTACATTCTCATGGGTATGAGGGTTTCAATTTCTCTTCATCCTTGCCAGTACTTATTATTTCCAATTTTTTAAAATTACAGCCATTGTAGTGAAGTGTTATCTCTTTGTGGCTGATTTGCATTTCTTTAATGATTGACGATGTTGAGGATCTTTTCATGTGCTTAACGGCCATTTATATAGTATGTATGAAGAGATGTCTATTCAATTCTTTTGCACATTTTAAAATTGAATTGTTTACCTTTTTATTGCTTAGTTGTAAGAGTTCTTTATATATTCTCGAAACAAGTATCTTATCAGATATGTAATTTGCAAATATTTTCTTCCATTCTATAGGTTGTCTTTTCATTCTCTTGATAGTGTCCTTTGATGCATAAACGTATTAAATTTTGATGAAGTCCAATTTGCCTATTTTTTCTTTTATTGCTTGTGTTTTTGGTGGTGTAACTAAGAAACCATTGCCCAATCCAAGGTGATAAAGATTTAAGCCTATGTTTTCTTCTAAGAGTTTTATTGTTTTAGCTCTTATATTTAGGCCT
>NW_012148013.1:7554-8613 GCF_000956105.1 Propithecus coquereli | reverse complement strand
TATTAAATTTTGATGAAGTCCAATTTGCCTATTTTTTCTTTTATTGCTTGTGTTTTTGGTGGTGTAACTAAGAAACCATTGCCCAATCCAAGGTGATAAAGATTTAAGCCTATGTTTTCTTCTAAGAGTTTTATTGTTTTAGCTCTTATATTTAGGCCTTTGATTTATTTTGAGCTAAATTTTGAACTACCATTTCTTGCATGTGGACATTCAGTTGGCCCAGAAATATTTGTTGAAAAAGATTATTCTTTCCCTATAGAATTGTCTAGGGCATTCTTGTCAAAAAACCAATTGACTTTAAATGTAAGGGTTTATCTCTGAACTCTCAATTCTATTCCAGTTACTTACCTACTTGTCTGTTCTTAAGCCAATACCGTATTGTCTTGATTGTTGTAGCTTCGTTGCAACTTTTGAAGTTGGAAAGTGAATTCTCCAACTCTACTCTTTTCAAGATTGTTTTGGTTATTCTGGGTTCCTTGCATTTCCAGATGAATTTTACAATCAGTTTATTAATTTCTGCAAAAAATCCAGATTTGATAGGGATTGTGTTGATTCTGTAGATCAATTTGGGGAGCATTACCATCTTAACAATATTAAGTTTCCTAATTCACAAACAGGGAATGTCTTTCTATTTATATGGATTTTCTTTCATTTCTTTCAACAGCGCCTCATAGTTTTCATAGTATAAGTTTATGCTTCTTTTGTGAAATTTATTCCTAAGTATTCTTTGATGCTATTGCAAATGAAAATTTTCTTTATAAAATAAGGAATTGGCTCACGTGATTATGGAGGTTATCAAGTTCAAAATCTGTTCAGCCAATGTCCCAGTATGAGTCTGAACACTGGCAGCTGCAGCAGAATCTGGAAGAGCTGATGTCCCAGTTTGAGGACCATAAGATAGGAAGAGCTATACTTGTATATTGATCCTGCATCCCGCAACTTTGCTGAACACATTTATTAGTTGCAATATTTTTTGTGGATTCCTTAGGATTTTCTATATGCAAGATCATGCCATCTGTGAATATAGTTTTACTTCTTTCATTTCTGTCTGGGTGCCTT
>NW_012148013.1:7196-7504 GCF_000956105.1 Propithecus coquereli | reverse complement strand
TCTGACACCTTTCACGTCACGGAGTCTCCTGTTCAGGATCTTGATTTCTGTCTTAAATGACGAGTGGCTCCTGAGGATTAAAAATATCGGGGTAACAGGGATATGGATGCCTCGACTATGAGGCGCACCCCAAGCCCGCAGAGCTGTCTGGGGACTCGGGACCCTGACGAGCTGGCTCCCTTCCTTTGTGAATGTGTCCTTACTTTGTGGCACCAAAAGATGCTCCAGGTTCATCTCATATTGTCCCTGCCCCAACTCTAGAATCAACCGTTTCTCCAAGAAGCCCAGTCTTTTTTTTTTAATTGGAG
>NW_012148013.1:2142-2532 GCF_000956105.1 Propithecus coquereli | reverse complement strand
ATTTCTAATTTCTGTATTTTTCCAGGAGTTTTTGATTGCCTTCATTTTTCTTTTTTGGCAAAATAAGAATATGCCTTTATCTTATCCATAGATTCATTTTATCTGTTAAAATAAATCCGCTTTCTTTTTGAAGGCACTCTAGCCCCTGCACCCTCTAGTCTGGTTGGTTGCCTTCTGACCCATTACACAGCGTTGCCTGGAGCCCTCCTCATTCTGCTCTGAGTTAGTGCTTTTCTTAAGTCCAGTGTCTTCCTCTTTCTGGGATTCTTTTTTTTTTTTCCTCTGTCTTATTAGAGTATATCTTCAGTTTTTTTTTTTTTTTTTTGAGAAAATATCTGTGGGTGTGGGTAAACTTATAAATTCTTTATTCAATAGAAAGTGTTTTACCCT
>NW_012148013.1:0-2092 GCF_000956105.1 Propithecus coquereli | reverse complement strand
CAAGTTCCAGTGTCTACAGGGACAACGCGGTTGGACTCTGAGGAGCAGAGCGACTTACCTGAGCACTCAGTGCGCCACAGGGGAGGCGGTGGCCGACCCGGGAAGGGCAAGTCGCCCCGGCGTCGGGGGCCGGCCCAGTCCACGGCCGAGAACCCCCGGCCGAGAGAGGCACGTGCTCTGCGGGAAACGCGGGTCCTTCCCCGAAGCAGCGGGAGCCCTGCTCTAGACCAGGTGTCACGGCGCGGAGATCCGCGCCTCGCCGGATTCGCCGGATTCCGTCGACAGCGGAAAGCACGTAGACGGCGCCGTAAGCTCACAACGGCGCGGACACATCCCCGTCACCCAGCCACGCGGCCGCAGGCGTCGCCTGCTGAGGCAAACGCCAACGCCTGCGTCCACACGGGAAAGAGCCGAGCCGGGACGTAGCCCGGGGGCGGGGGCGGTAGACGCCTGGCGGCGCAGGCCATCCGGGTAACCGCGTGCGCTCGGCCCGCCGCGAGGGGAGACCGCGGCCCTCCCGGGACGGGTCCCCGCGTCCCGCAGTTGCGCGACCGTGACTTTCTCCGCTCGCCCGCCGCTCCCTCCCTCTCAAGCCCCTGTGACCCCCGCACGCACGAGCGCGGCACGCGCGGGGGCGGCGAGCGTCGACGGCGGCCATCGTAGGGCCTTTTCCGGCAGGGTCCCCGCCTCCGGGTTCCCGCCGCGGGAGCCGCAGGGCTGGCGGCGCGTCGCCATTTGCCGCCGTGGCGGGGGCGTGCCCGGGGGGCGTGGCGGGCTCCGCGACCCGGAAGCGGGGGCGCCCTTCGCCCGGCCCGACCCCCGGTTGGCGGACCCAGCAGGCGCTGCCTGGCGGGGGCCGAGCCGAGGGCGGGGCCGGGGGCGGCTGCGGCGAGCGATGGCGGCGGCGGCTGTGAGAGGCGCCAAGCAGAGCCTGCGGGCCGAGCTGAAACAGCGTCTGCGGGCGCTCAGCGCCGAGGAGCGGCTACGCCAGTCGCGCCTACTGACGCAGCAGGTGCGGGACGCCGGCGGCCGGGACCGTGGCGGACGCACGCCCGCTTGAATGCCCGGCGGCTCCGATGGCGGGTCCGCGCAGGCGCAGACCAGGCCCCCGGCGCGCGCTCGTCTCCCCGGCGCGCGCACGTCCTCTGGGCGCGCACGTGCCGTGGCGGATGTTGGGACGCCCTCGGGCGCCGCGGCGGAGGGAGGGGCGGAGGCTGAGAGGGCTGAGAGGGCTCAGAGGGCGAGGCTGAGGGGGCGAGGGCTGAGAGGGTGAAAGGGCGAGGCTGAGGGGTCGACGGCTGAGGGGGCTGAGAGCGCGAGGCTGAGGCGGGTGAGGCGGAGGAGGCGAAGGGGCCAGGCTGAGAGAGCGAGGGCTGAGAGGGCTGAGAGGGCGAGGCTGAGGGCGCGAGGGCGAAGGCGGGCGGGCGTCGCGGACTGCTCCCGGGCGGCTCCCGTGGGTCGTGGGCGCGCCTCAGTGGACTGTGGCGGCGCCGAGGGAGGCTGCAGGAGGGAGGCGGGCGGGACCGGCGCGGCGCCCTCCCTGAGCGTGACGCGTCAGGACAGCGATGCCAGAGGGCGCCGTATCCGACGGGGACGCGGGCGGCGGTGGGGTGCCCAGGGCGGGCACTTCCCGGTCGCAGGGCGGGGGCGCTCACGCTCCTCTGAAGTAACGAAGGGCAGGAGCGATGGCGCCCGCGGGCTTCCCACGCAGGGAGGAAGCGGGAGGGAAACGGACGTGTTGGCGACTGTGTTGTGAGTCGAACTGATGCTCCGCCTTCCCCAGGCTCCGTGTCTCTGGGAGAAACACCCGTGGACGTTCCGAGACGCGATGTCCCTCGGAATCCGATACGACAGAAACCTTCCCAGTTACCCTTCACTGCTCTGCTCCCCAGAACTTTCTCGAATGCGGGTTTCCTGCGGGTCAAGGCCACAAAGCAGATGCGCCCCTGTCACTCCTCCCTTGGCAGCTGTGGGCGTGCGTGAGGCGTGTGTGCGGGGTTAGGGTTAGGGTTACGCGTTGGTTCAAACTGAATTATTTTAGCCGCCACGAGGAAGGCGTTGTTGGGTGCCTCGGTAGAGGCAGAGATGTAGA
>NW_012148012.1:27010-28943 GCF_000956105.1 Propithecus coquereli | reverse complement strand
TGATACAAAAGTCTCTTCAGTGTCAATAATCTGATATGGTCACCAGGTATAGCTGATGTTAGTTAACAAATTCACTAGATAATATTCTCAACAGTATGTAGAAAACATCAAGTCTGTGTTTATTCATTTATTTAACAATCAACATTCAGAGATTAACCCAAAGGATGGACATATTTGAAACACGGACTTGGCGGGGGGACCAAGGACAACATACTTAACCTAAACATCTGTACCCCTATAATATGCTGAAATAAAAGAAAAAGAAAAATAAAACATTCAGAGATTACCAAATACCATGATATTTATAAGGTGTATAAGAAGCTCATACACTCAAGATGCTCACCACGTGAGCACAGAGGCAGACATGCAAACAAGTAATTACCATGGATGTGGTCTGAATGTTCACGTCCCTTCAGAATTCATATGCTGAAACCCTCCACCACAAGATGATGGTATTAGAAAGTACGCCATTGGGATGTGATTAGATCATGGGAGGGGCACCCTCATGGACAAGAATAGTGCCGTTGTAAAAGAGGCCTAAGAGAGACCGCTTGCCCCTTCCGCCATGTGAGGCTAGAGTGAGAAGGTGGCTGTCCGTGAGGAAACGGGCCCTCACCAGGCAGTGAACCCGCCAGAACCTTGATCTTGGACTTTCCAGCTTCCAAACTGTGAGAAATAAATTTCTGTTGTTTGTAAGCTACCCAGTTTATAATATTTTGTTACAGCATTCCCAATAGACTAAGACCATTATACAGAGTGTGGTAAGTCCTCAGCAGAGGGGCGTACAAAGAGAGGGGAGAAGGAAGAGCAGAACAGACTTCAAGGAACTGGGTCTTTAACAAGAGGACAAGTGACCAGGAGGAGAAAGATGGGAGGTGGAATAGTAAAGAGCATTTCAGACATAGTCTCATGACAGTTATGCAAATAAAAGGCATTGTTTGTGCAATAACAAGACATGCAGTGTCATGGGGGAGGGCTAGTCCTTCTGATTGATTATAGGGAAGAGATATTGGCAGGGAGAAGGGCAGGCTATGGGCTGGTGAAGGAGGCAGCCAAGGTTTAAGTCTCACTTCCGGCATCACTGTTAGGCTTGCGGAAGAGTATGTGCTATGCAGAAATATTTCCCCAAAGTTGTCTTATACAATATTAACTCCATAGACCACTTATTTCTTGGGTTATTTATGGTGAACTGGAAAACAAAAGGTTTCTTTTTCAAGTAAGTTTGAGAAATGCTGGATTTCTTTTCTGTAGAGCTTCTCTGTCTTCAGTATGCTAATGTACTTGGCTGTGCAAGATACACTAACAAATACATTATTTCCCACACTTATTTGACAAAAGAACCCTTTGTCTGCACAGGATATTTTGAAGAGCTAGTGTTCCATATAAGGTAATTTGGAAATGCTACTATAAGCAATTGAGAAGAATTGAAGATTTCAATTATGAAAAGTCAAGGAGATTCATGGCCAAATTTGTATTTCAAAAATGCAACTTTGGCAAGAATATGAAAGAAAGGTTGGAGGTAACATAGAGTTGGGAAGCTAACATACAGGCCGAGCCTATGGGTGTGGAGGAGGAAATCTAAATTTGGTAGGTTTTTAGAATTGACAACACCAAAGGGCTGGTTGGACATGGGGAGTAAAGAAGCAAATGAGAAGGAAAAAAAATCAAATAATAACTTAATCAGTGATTGAAGGTAGCCATCATCAAAAATGAGACAAACTGACATCATGTGCCTCCTGAGGTGATGAACTAAGGTCACATCACTTATGTTATATTCCTGACAACAAGGCATAAGCTGAAATTTCCCTTAGAAAACATTTTATAAAATTAATGGACTATACCCTCAAAAAATATCATTGTCATCAAAGACAAAAAAAGGGCAAAGAACCACCCCAGATTAAGGGAGACTAAAGAGATATGAAAACTAGGGCAA
>NW_012148012.1:17233-18010 GCF_000956105.1 Propithecus coquereli | reverse complement strand
ATTCCCTTAAAAGAAAAGTCCAGAGACTTAACTTGCTCTTTTTTTTAGCCACCTGAGGATACAAGGAGAATTTTGCAGTCTGCAACCCGAAAGAGAGCCCTCATCAGAATGTGAACGTGCGGGCACCCTGGTCTCAGACTTCCAGCCTCCAAAACTGTGAGAAATGAATGTCCATTTATAAGCCACTATAAGCCACTCAGTCTATGATGCTCTGTTATAGCACCCTGAAGTGCCTGAGATGTCTGCCCTGTGTATTTTTTATAAAGATGCTTGATATTGAATTTAGAGCCACACAAATAATCCAGGATGACCTCCTCATCTCAAGATCCTTAATTATATCTGCAAAGATCCCTTTTCCAAGTAAGGTAACATGGACGGATTCTGGGAATCAGGAAATGGGCATGTCCTTTGGGGGCCACTATTCAATTAACTATGGCCCACGAGGCTGGCGGAAGAGCTGGTGTTCGAGATGCCCAAATAGCTCAAGGTCAGCCTGGTGGCGGGGGTGAGGCTGGGGCAGAAATAGGTAGGAAGTCCAGGCGGGTGTGGAAATGCGGCAGCTCTATGCAGTGGCCCCACGTTTCTGGCTTCACATTTATCGAATATTTCTGTTTTCAGTTGCTGTACCCTTTTAGTGTCAGCCAAGCTGGCCTCACAGTAGCACCTCTCACATGCAGACATTTCAAAATAGAGTTGTCATTATTTCAACATATTTGAGATTAAAACATTTCTATTAAATTCAAGAATCTATTCTCTTTAGAAAAGGAAATTTCAATG
>NW_012148012.1:16914-17183 GCF_000956105.1 Propithecus coquereli | reverse complement strand
AACAAGCCCCACACAGATGCCTCCAAATTCCCTTTAGTTTACCCCGTGTGAAAAAAAAAAAAATTAGAAAAAAAATTACATAAAATGACACTTGTGTGTGTTACTATGCTATACACACACACACACACAATATATCAGCAATAGCAGAGGAATTCAAGACAGAATGAACAAGGGAGCAAGATGGGAACTGTGATTGGGTTTGCCTCAGAGCCTGCAAAGCCCTTATGGAAATTTAATGACTTATAAGCCACAAAAAGGAAGCAGCCAGA
>NW_012148012.1:16474-16864 GCF_000956105.1 Propithecus coquereli | reverse complement strand
TCAAAATAGAGTTGTCATTATTTCAACATATTTGAGATTAAAACATTTCTATTAAATTCAAGAATCTATTCTCTTTAGAAAAGGAAATTTCAATGTTACAGTTTTTAGTGAGAAAAAGGCAGAAGCTGCTAAATTTTTCAAATTTACTTTTAACTGTTATTTTAATGGTTTAGAATTTTTATCACCTATGCAAAGAAAGTGTCTCATCAATGATGATTACCAAAAGTTTGCAGAGATCATCCTTAACAAGACTTGAACAGGAAGTATGTAACCATTTCAGGCATAAAATTATGATGTCAAAAAATGTCATCAAAGAAAACTTGAGTCTTTCATTTTAAAAATTGCAAAGATTTAGTAGCTTTACATAAAGGCAATATTCAACTTCATTAA
>NW_012148012.1:15649-16424 GCF_000956105.1 Propithecus coquereli | reverse complement strand
GAAGGCAGGATAGTGGTAACCTGTAGGATGTTATAGACCAGAAGAGGATTCTGGGTTGTTGATGGTGTTTTATTTCTTGATCTGGGGGCTGTTTACACAGGTAGTCAGTTCGTGAAAATTCCTTGAGATGCACTCTTATGATATATGTGCACTACTATATGTATATTTTCTTCCATCAAATTTAAAAACAGCAGAATAAATTATAAAATAAATGTCTCTCCTCCTTTTCTTTCTCATGTTTTCTTACATTTTTTAATAGAACACCGTTCTGTTCTATTTATTGGAATGGAATACCATTGCTATCAACTAAAATAAAAGAAATACACCAAGAGCTTATATGTTCTTCAGCAAAAAGTATCCATTTAAAAAGTAGGTGCTGTAAGATGATTGTAAACGTGATTGGGAACATGTGGCAGTAGAGCATGATTTCTGATGGAAAATAAAAAATACCTCTTCGTCTATCAAGTTTGAGGTGAGCAGAACACAGACTGGTTGGACTCCAGGACCTGGGCTTTTTCAACTACCCCAAGTGTGGCAGGGGCTGCTGGTGCACCCTCTGTCCCCAGCCTCCCTGAGAGTTAGGGCCCGTGACCAGTTATAACAATGGTTAGAAGTGGAAATGGCACATGTCACTTGAGACTGGGCATTGAGGCCATGAGGACTCTTCTGCCTCTTTTCCTAACACATGTTAGAAAAAATATTTTATGTAACAGAAACTGAGAACAAGTTGGGAGAAGGAAATCCACACTTGTACACATCAAAATGTAACTAGAAA
>NW_012148012.1:3272-3764 GCF_000956105.1 Propithecus coquereli | reverse complement strand
ACACCTTCTAGAAATAGTTCATTCTTTCTGAAATTCTTCCAGATTAAGTTTTGTTTAACAAGTAGTATTTCAAACAGCCCAACTGAGTAATTTAGATATATGAACTTTAATGTACTTTAATAGAATTACTTCCATCCTAGTTCTAATTGAGATCACAGACAATGGCATTGTGGTTGGAGCATAGGGTAGTCAGGCAGAGAAATGAGAGAGTGTGAAATGATGAGAAAACAAGTAATTTTAGAGCATAGACACTGTGGAAGAGAAGCAATACAGGTATGGGTCATCAGCTGTAGGAGGCTGGGGGACAGGGAGTGTCAGGAGGCAGGAAGTATGTGAAGAAATGCCAGTGGAAGTGGAGTTGATTATAAAAATGGTATTGATACCACCATTATTGATAACTCCACTACCAATGATGAATGGCATTTATAGTGTGCTTAAATAAGTGTCAGGCACTGGTAACACTTTATGTATGTTATTTCATTTAATCCTCAT
>NW_012148012.1:0-673 GCF_000956105.1 Propithecus coquereli | reverse complement strand
CAACTAATGCTGCTGCTGATCTGACAGAAGGCAGAGCTCAGGCGGTGATGCCAGTGATGGGGAGCAGCTGTAAATACAGATGAAGCTTCACTTGCTCACCTGCAGCTCACCTCCTGCTGTGTGGCCCAGTTCCCAAAAGGACACAGCCCCGCTGGGGACTGCAGCATTAAAATACACCATTTTAGAGAAAGCTTTGCCTCCAGTTTATAGCAACCTCCTTTGATGTATGGAAAAGTCACAATGAAGGGGTAAAGCCAGAATTTCTTTTCACAGGCTTTTACTAGCTCACTAATCTATTGAAAATGTATGAAAAGGAAGTGAGCTAGGGAAGCAAAGAGAACTATGGCTAAGTTATTCCATTTCAGTCCTCACATATTTTACTTTAACTTAAATTTATCTAATATTCTCCTTAACATTATTTCAAGAATCACCATTTCTCTCCATCTCTATACTGACAAGAAAAAATTGTCCTTCACAAAAATATGGGAAATGAATATACATTTTTAAAGTCTGATATTCACAAGTATTTAATTTCAACATAAAATCTAATTATATAGAAAAGGTGCCTCACTTTCTGAATGTCCCTTTGGAGATTTTGATTAATATCTTATTATGAAGAACTCAGGCTTTGGAATAACTTGTGATCTTCTATTACATGGGGTCAAGTGAGATT
>NW_012148011.1:18316-18685 GCF_000956105.1 Propithecus coquereli | reverse complement strand
TCTCACAGTGATGCTTTGATAGAGATTTGTTATTTATTAACCTTAGCAGAGTGATTTAAAGTGAAGGAGGATGTCATGTTTCTTCTAGAGATGAGATTTTTCAGGTCAAATGCACTTGCTCTGGAATCATTCCAATTGCAAAAGTGTTATGCAAAATATTATAAGTATATTACATTGAAATTTTTTTTAAATCTGAGTTTAAATGTTTTTAAATCTCCCATTTCAGAGATTTTATAATTTGCTACATTGTTATTATATTTGACTGCGGCATAACTAGATTTAAACTATCTTAATGAAAATAAGATTTTATATGTATATATGTACATGTCTGAGGATAATAATTTGTATTGTTTCTGCTTCCTCATGATC
>NW_012148011.1:14896-16350 GCF_000956105.1 Propithecus coquereli | reverse complement strand
TACTTTCACTATTTTGAGTGTCTAAATTTATAGATTTAAGTTACAGGGATCTAAGCATCATAAAAAATAAAATTTGGAAAAGGATTCAAAAGATATTTAATAATAAGAATTTTTTAAAGCAGCTAAACTGTACAGAGCACTTCCTTTGTACCAGGCACTGGTATAAATACTTGTCATTTTCTAGCTCATTTAATGTTAAGAGCAAATTTATAATGGGTGATTTTATTATTACCTCCTCTTTATAGATGAGAACACTGACACTAAGATTTAACCCAAGTCAACAGCTGCCCGCAGTCTAGCTGGGATGTAAATCTTGGCAATCCACCTCTGAAGCTCATTCATACTCACTTTCCTACTGCTGTACCTGTGCTTCAGGAAAATTAGGTCCACAGAGTTTAGACTCATTAATGCAGCAGTTTTAAAATATGAACTTGCATACAACTTTTCTTTGCTTACATATATTGTAGCAGAATTTTCTTTTTTAAAAGTGTAAACCAAAATTGTTAATGGGTGAGCAGTCTGAAGATTGTGGCATTGATGATGGAAATCAAATGTATAAGTGAAGGGCACAAGCTTCTGAAAATGCTGTCCTAAGTAACCCAGCTCTAAGTACAGAGCATTCAGAAAATATTTCACATTACAATTGTTGAAAGCATGGCCTCACAATTGTTATCTCAAGTGATTCAGCCGTACATTTGCTATTCAGTCTTGTACTCAATATTAACCCGTCTTCTACAGCGAAAAAAAAAAAAAACACGTGTGTGTATGTATATATCAATGTCATATAAAACTTTCAACCTTATTTACTGAAGTTATCCAAATGTTAAGTTTTACTTTTCCAACTTACCACCATCAAAAGCAAGAATGTCTTGAGCTATTCCCACCTGCATCAGAATCACCTGGTGCACTTTCTAAACCTGCAGGCCCCTGCAGGGCTCACAGCCTAACCACTTTGTCAGGCTATCCCTGTTGGAGACTGAGAAACTGAAAGGGTAAAAGTAAATGAATACATAAACAAGTGAATGAAAGAAAAAGCCAATTCATTCTCATACAGAAATTCCTGCTATGAATCCTCTCTTTTTCCCTTTGTTTAAACCCTCAAATCAGAAATGCATCATTTTCTACCTACATTATTGTACCTTCTATTTCTATATCCATAAAGCATCCCTTACTTGACTTCCGCTTCTTTCCTAGTACTGAAGGCTTATTTGGAAATTACCATTATAATTTTTAGTTGTTCATCCTTCCTTTATTTATTCTAACTCCTTTCCTTCAATTCTTTAAACTGTCTACTAAATTTTTTGATCTGGGACACTGAAATATTTTTCCTTGTGAATCAATTGTTTACTTTCTCTCCTATTCCAATCTCTAAATACACCCATCTGTGACTCCAGACTCTCAAACTGGTAATGACCAAGAAGATAATACCACCATCCTTACCTGTAATGTCTTCT
>NW_012148011.1:13437-14846 GCF_000956105.1 Propithecus coquereli | reverse complement strand
CCTCTGAAGCTCATTCATACTCACTTTCCTACTGCTGTACCTGTGCTTCAGGAAAATTAGGTCCACAGAGTTTAGACTCATTAATGCAGCAGTTTTAAAATATGAACTTGCATACAACTTTTCTTTGCTTACATATATTGTAGCAGAATTTTCTTTTTTAAAAGTGTAAACCAAAATTGTTAATGGGTGAGCAGTCTGAAGATTGTGGCATTGATGATGGAAATCAAATGTATAAGTGAAGGGCACAAGCTTCTGAAAATGCTGTCCTAAGTAACCCAGCTCTAAGTACAGAGCATTCAGAAAATATTTCACATTACAATTGTTGAAAGCATGGCCTCACAATTGTTATCTCAAGTGATTCAGCCGTACATTTGCTATTCAGTCTTGTACTCAATATTAACCCGTCTTCTACAGCGAAAAAAAAAAAAAACACGTGTGTGTATGTATATATCAATGTCATATAAAACTTTCAACCTTATTTACTGAAGTTATCCAAATGTTAAGTTTTACTTTTCCAACTTACCACCATCAAAAGCAAGAATGTCTTGAGCTATTCCCACCTGCATCAGAATCACCTGGTGCACTTTCTAAACCTGCAGGCCCCTGCAGGGCTCACAGCCTAACCACTTTGTCAGGCTATCCCTGTTGGAGACTGAGAAACTGAAAGGGTAAAAGTAAATGAATACATAAACAAGTGAATGAAAGAAAAAGCCAATTCATTCTCATACAGAAATTCCTGCTATGAATCCTCTCTTTTTCCCTTTGTTTAAACCCTCAAATCAGAAATGCATCATTTTCTACCTACATTATTGTACCTTCTATTTCTATATCCATAAAGCATCCCTTACTTGACTTCCGCTTCTTTCCTAGTACTGAAGGCTTATTTGGAAATTACCATTATAATTTTTAGTTGTTCATCCTTCCTTTATTTATTCTAACTCCTTTCCTTCAATTCTTTAAACTGTCTACTAAATTTTTTGATCTGGGACACTGAAATATTTTTCCTTGTGAATCAATTGTTTACTTTCTCTCCTATTCCAATCTCTAAATACACCCATCTGTGACTCCAGACTCTCAAACTGGTAATGACCAAGAAGATAATACCACCATCCTTACCTGTAATGTCTTCTGGCAGTGTGTATGGTGAAATGGAATATGAAAATCAGTGAGAATTCACTGTCATAAGTGGCTCTACAATTTAATTACTGGCTATATAATCTTAGTCAAATCATTCGGTCTCATTGCGCTTTTATAATGTCTTTCATCAGTTGGGATTATAGTAAACCTAAAGCCTATACTGTGCTTGAATTACAAGTCAATCTTTGCGCAAGTATCTTTCCTTCCTTTAGAGTTATGCTTGTTTGTCTTACCTTATAGTCTACTTATTTTAATTAAAACTGGCCAAGAGT
>NW_012148011.1:10999-11504 GCF_000956105.1 Propithecus coquereli | reverse complement strand
AATCCAAGAAAATACTAAGTGTGCTCTGTGACACACAATACGTGTCCTGAATTGCCTTCCTATTCTTCAGAGTGACTCATTTTTGCCTCCAAAGTAAACACTGCTCTGAAATTTAATCTCAAAAACTACTTCCTTCAAATGTGTGGTATCCAGGAAAGAACATAGTGTGGCCACTCTGGGCCTGCCACTCAGTAGTGATATGGATTTGTGTAACTCTTTTAATTTTTATTGATAAACATGGAAACATTAATTTATAAGTTTTTATAGTTAAAAATGAAACATATAAAGCACCTAGAATAATGCTTTCCAAATCTAGGTTCTCATCAAATAGCACCTGTTGAATCCTTTGCATTTTTTTCCCATCTTACTCAATTACCAGGTCACATCTATTAATTTTCACTTCTCTTGCTCTCAGTTTAATATAGCTTAATATAGTCATTGTAGTTAAGATGAAGATTAGTTTCCTCTACTTTTTTCTTTAAATTTTATTTTGAAATAATTACAG
>NW_012148011.1:0-251 GCF_000956105.1 Propithecus coquereli | reverse complement strand
CACTGGTCTTTTCATTTTATTAATACAAAGGAGGTAGCTGACTCCTAGGAAAAATAAGGTAAGTAACGAGTAATTGACAGAGCCTAGTCTGTAGTTATTACTGGTTCTTCTTATTGATCAGTATTATTTTTAAGAAAGATATATTTTAACATCTGTTATTATCCTAGAGGAATCTGAGGCCAATTTTTTCATGTAAGAAAATGTAGTTCTCTACCTTAGTTATTCTGGATATAGGTCTGTTTATCCTTTCA
>NW_012148010.1:22444-22866 GCF_000956105.1 Propithecus coquereli | reverse complement strand
AGTTTCCTCTGTAGAGGTCCTGTACATTTCTTGTTAAATTGATACCTATATATTTTCCATCTTTTAATGCTGTTTTAAATTTCATTTTGTATGTGTTTTTTTTGCTGGTATCGGATTCCAATTTTTATTTTTCCAGCTCTGTGGGACTGAAGACAGCACGAACTTCTCAGCTCCTTAACATTGCTTTCTCCTTGGTTTCTTTGCTTCTCACCTCTGAAGCTGAGGTATTGGCAAGAGGAAGTGGCTCAGGCTGCTGAGCTTGCTTCTCTGTGATGACTCTCTCTGAACTAACCCCTCAAGTCTGGGCTGCCTTAATAGCTCTGAATTACAATTGTTTTCTTAACAGTCCAAGAAAATAATAATAGTTTCCTGAACTCCTTTTCCCCTTAGACATTGATCTCTCTGTGGCTTTTCATCTTGTC
>NW_012148010.1:8929-9579 GCF_000956105.1 Propithecus coquereli | reverse complement strand
GAGATAAGGGGCTTCCCCTCCTCTGTTAGTGACCTGAACACCTTTATCTAGTATAATACTAGCAATTGAAGAGGGATTGATGGAGCTCAGAGAGGATTTAACTGCCTTCTCTCATTATTGTCATCCATGGGCATGGGGACATACTCAGGTCATGTGTTGGAGCTGACATTCCAGATAAGAAACAATTGTCTTCATCTCAGACAGCACGTCCCCCTTTGTCCCTGGGCCTAGGATACAGAGTTTTTTCTCTCCTGATACTTAGAAGAGAAATGACAATATATTCCCTTGGTGTGTGTGTGTGTGGGGGGGCATATGTGTATAATACATGAATTATTGCAATATAATGGTGATGAGTAAATGTTAACTTCCTTTTCTGCCAGAGGGGATCTTATAGCGTTTTATAGAATACGAGAATTTTAGAGCCAGAAGACACCACAGAGATCCTTTAATCCAACCACCATAATTTGTAGATCAGGAAAGAGATACAGAGTGGTTTTAGGGATTTTCCTAAGGTAATAGAGGTACTGACACAGCCAGGTCTACAACCTGGGTGTGCTGGCCCAGCCAAATGGTCTTTTCATCACACAATGTCTATTTTTAAAAGGCAAGAGAAAATGTATTTTTGTCTTTTTTTTTTTAGAATAACAATA
>NW_012148010.1:7327-8879 GCF_000956105.1 Propithecus coquereli | reverse complement strand
TTTTAAAGACAGTCAGGTGTTAAAATACCAATAAGGAAAGATGAATGCTGCATTTGGTGGGTACTTTTTCTCCTTTCATCCTTGCTCCTCTCTACCTCTTGCCATCTACCTGGTTATAGAAGCAGGAGTCTCAGCAGCTTTTTTCCTACAAAGTGACTGGGCATCCTTTGGCCACAGTTGATTGGTCCATGGTAGGTACCAGCCCTAAGTTCAGCCAACCGGAGTCCCATCCATGGAGATTTGGAGGAGAGGAGCAAGAACAAAAGAAATAAAGAAAAGAAAGAAAGAAAGAGAAATTGAGAGGCAGAGGGGAGACACCAGTCATTCTCTGAATGGAAAGACCCCTAAATAATGCTATTGATAATGATGTTTTTAGCCAGTAAATAGGAAAAGCAGAGAACGAAAATAAGTGGGTAGAAGCTCAGAGAGATGCAGAACTAAATGAGAAAGAAGACCTCCTAGGTTCCCTCCAGTTTCCAGTTTGTTCCTGAGGCCTGGCTGCTTCTCTTGTTTCCATGTGACATCCTTGTAACCTTATAATAAATTCACCTATTTTACTTAAATAGGTTTCTGTTATTTGCAACTCACACCCTGTGTGTTAGCATAGGGCACAAGCTTTCCCAGCTAAAGAGAGTGAGAAAAATTAGATTAGATTATTTTTTTTTTTTTGTCCTGCAGGATTTTTTCAACTATAGAGCTACTCAGTGAATTCAAACACTGACCCTTCATTAGCTGGCTTAATTACCAGACTAGATCTGGTTTATGTACCAGGTACGTTGTCTGTGTCAATATAATACAATAGTGCAAAATTAAAAGCAACTGAAGGATTCAGTCATTTGGATTTGCAGTGGCTCATGAAGTCAGCCCCATGAGCTGCAGGCAGGTACATTTGGATTTTCACAGTTTGCTAATCTTTCCCTCCAGTTCTGTTGTAGTTTTCTATGCTTGTGGCCAAGCCATTGGCTGGTCTTAAAAGCATTCTGATAAAAAAGCACTCTTCACCAAATAGTTCCAATTTTAAAAGTGCTCACATTTTAAAATCTAAGGTTTACCAGCAGGATTGAATTGAATATTGAATATTATCTTGGTGCCTTGAAGAGGAACCTGAACTTTTTAGACCTTTGTTTTTTTTTTTTTTTTCTTTTGAAGGAGTGTTTTGGCTGAGAGAGAAGCTGTAGTCCTACGAATCAGTGTCAGGCATCTTGGGAATTTTGCAGGCAAGCTCAAAATATAACTCATGTATACAAAAATGTAAAGCTTAATTAGTCTTTAGCTTAAAACTTCGTTGAAAACTCCATGAAAAGCCTTTTTATTTCTTTTTCCATTAAAACACAACAGATATTTCATAAAACATTTAGAAAATAAAAGAAAATGAAACAAAGGAATAAAGTTACTCTCTTCCCAAACAGAGGAAAACACTGCTAATTCTAGCATTTTGGTATTTTTTCCTTCCAGACTTTTTAACTTGTCAATATATTTGCTTGTCCTTTCATTTACTTGGTATGTGTTGTATATTTACAATTCTGTATTTCCTTTTTATCCTAGGATTTTC
>NW_012148010.1:4196-4867 GCF_000956105.1 Propithecus coquereli | reverse complement strand
CTGGCCCAGCCAAATGGTCTTTTCATCACACAATGTCTATTTTTAAAAGGCAAGAGAAAATGTATTTTTGTCTTTTTTTTTTTAGAATAACAATACTTTGCTGAAGCAGGAGAGAAAGAGTAACACCAAAGTGTTCATTATTATTATTCTTACTGTTACTATTTAGCGTAGTACTTCATGCTTTTTCTTTTTTAAAACCACTTTATTGAAGTATGCTTGACATACAAAAGTCTGCACATATTTAATGTATACAACCTGATGATCTTGGAGATAAGTATACACCCATGAAACCATCACCACAATCTTCACCACAAACATACCCATCACCTTCAAAAGTTTCCACTCATCTTCTACTTGTTTATTTAGTTTTATGATAAGAATACATAAGAATAAGAATACATAAAAATACATAAGAAAACATAAGATCAACCCTCTCAGCAAATTTTAAAGTATAAAATACAGTATAGTTAACTTTAGGTATTATGCTGTATAGTAGATCTCTTGGACTTATTCATTTTGTATAACTGAAACTTTGTACCCTTTGACCAATGTTTCCCCATTTCCCCCTTTCCCTAGCTTCTGGCCACCACCATTCCAAACTCAGCTTCTATGAGTTTGACTATTTTATATTCCCTATATGAATGCAATTATATAGTATTTGTCCTTCTGTG
>NW_012148010.1:3472-3807 GCF_000956105.1 Propithecus coquereli | reverse complement strand
GATATGTGTCTAGTTTCATTCTCCTATATATGGATATCTAGTTTTCCCAGCACCATTTATAGAAGACACTGTCCTTCCCCCACTGTATATCCTTGGCAACTTTGTCAAAGATAAGTTCACTGCAGATGTGTGGGTTTATTTGTGGGTTCTCCATTTTGTTCCATTGGTCTGTGTTTTAATGCCAGTACCATGCTGTTTTGGTTACTATAGTTCTGTAGTGTAATTTGAAGTCAGGTAATAATGACTCCCCAAGTTTTATTTTTTTTGCTCAGGATGGCTTTGACTATTCTGGACCTTTTGTAGCTCTATATAAATTTTAGGATTATTTTTTCTGC
>NW_012148010.1:566-1076 GCF_000956105.1 Propithecus coquereli | reverse complement strand
AGTTAGAACTTCCAGTGCTATGCTGAATAACAGTAGTGAAAGTGGGCATCCTTGTCTTGTTCCAGATCTTGCAGAAAAGGCTTTCAGTTTTTCCCTATTCAGTATGATACTTGCTGTGAGTCTTTCATATATGGCTTTTATCATATTGAAGTAAATTCCTTCTATATCCAGTTTTTTAGTGTTTTTATCATGAAAGGTTATTAAATTTTATTGAATGCTTTTTCAGCAGTAATTGAAATAATCATATGGCTTTTCTCCTTCATTTTGTTGATATGATATACCGCATTGATTTATTTGAGTATGTTGAACCATTATTGCATCCCTGGGATTAATCTCACTTGATCATGATGAATATTCTTTTTAATGCATTGTTGAATTTGGTTTTTTTAGTATTTTGTTGAGAATCTTTGCATCCATACTCATCAAAGATATTGCCCTATAGTTTTCTTTTTTCGTTGTATCTTTATCTGGTTTTGGTACCATGGTGAAAGAGTCCTCATAGAATGAGTT